>NC_062561.1:29917777-30249722 GCF_022837055.1 Prionailurus viverrinus
TGGGCTTTCTTCATATAAGGACACTAGTCATATTAGACAGGGCCCACCCTAATCCACTATGGCCTCATCTTAACTTGCTTACATCTGCAGCAAACAAACCCATTTCCAGATAAAGTCACATTCACGAGTGGGGGGGGGGGTGTCGGTGCACACATCTTTCTTTTGGGAGGGGGGACACAATTCAACCTGCAACAGAGGCTGTTGATAACTTTGAGAGCTATTTTTGTGGCAAGGTGAGAGAAGATGGACTGGAATGTGTTAAGAAGGGATTGAGAGGCAGGAGTTTAGTGCCAGCACAAGAGAAGTCAACTCTTTCAAGAAATTTGGCTCACTGGGTCACTAAGAGCACTAGAGAAGGGTCAGAAAATCTTCCTCCGAAGAGGAGCTCCACCATGACTGGGGTGACCTCCGGTAAACCACTTACCCCCGCAAGCCCTGCTTTCTCATTTGGAGGATGATTATGCCCACACAACTCACCTTTTAGAGTGACTTCAAACTCTCGTGAGGCTTCAAGGAGATAAGGCACAAAAAGACTTGTAGAAAAAGATGCAGGCAATTATGATTATGTGATTTTCAGGGAGACTCCTACCACACTTGGATATGTGTCTATGGGCCATTTCGAGGCAGGGGTCCCCGGGCAGAACACCAGGACTTTGGGGCTTCTGTCCCTGAGCCTGCTGACTCACCCAGACAGCACCCCAGCCCTAGCTGTTGAGCAGCCTGGCCTTCCGCGGTTACACCCAAGCACTTTGCCTGCTGTGTGGGCAGGACTTGGCGGGATAGCGTTCCTCTGTCCTTGCATTTAGGAGGATTCATGTCAGTCTGGAACCTTCCACACTCAATCTTGGAAACCCTGATGCTGGCAGAGGAGCTGGAGCTGAGAGTTTTTGTCTGGGTGCCAGTCAGGGGCCTGAGGACTTTACCTGCTGAGGTCCCTGGTCCTACATCTGTCACTGGAGCAGGCCCCTGGCAGCCAGGTCTCAAGACCTGCGGGTTGACAAGGAGGGACGCACTGTGACACAGGGGCTGGGGAAACTGGCCTGGGGACAAGGTTGTCAAGTAAGCCAAAGGCAGGCCGGATGCACCACCTGAGTCATGAGTGGAGATCATCCCGCAGCGTGGAACTTGAAATGGGGCAGCAGGCAGCAGGCAGTCCCTGGGAGTCGGGCAGGCAGACTGCTGTGGCAGGCTCTGGGAGGAAGGGTGGATCGTCCTCCCAAGAGGAGTTACTGCTTGGCTGCAGGGGCTTAGTTGCTAGCAGTGATTCATCTACTCCTTGCTGGATTTGTCAGGTGCCGGGGCCCAGGTGCTGGGCGGCTAGGGAGGTGCCAGGGTTCAGAGGCTACACAGCCGTTTTGGGGGGGGGGAGGAGGTGGGGGGGAGGGAGCAGGGACTGGGTGGGGTCCCTGGGCTGACAGGGATAGGGACGCCCGGGAGGGAGCAGAGTGTCTTAGCAGGAAGAAAAACTGCCACCACATGGGCCCTGCACACGGATCCTGCGCGGGCATCACCACATCACCCGGGATCTCTTTACAAGGCAGATTCAGATAGAGTGGCTCAGATGCACTAGCTCCGGGGTTGGGCAAGAGATTCTGCATGTCTAAAAAGTTCCCAGGTGCAACTGTGGCTGCTGTTCCACAGGCCACACAAGATTAGCAAGAGGGGGATTAACTGTCGGCATTCAGAAGACTCTCATGACATTTAATAGGAGGAACTGCAGCCGAGTCTCCGGAACTAAGAACCCGCAAGCTGTCAGCACTGCTGGCTTCTCTCTCTGGAGCCACATGGTCCCTCGTCTGCACATCTGCTGTGTCCTCTTTAGCCGGGCTTCCTCTGCAAGGCTTTGTAACTTGGCTGGCCCTTGGCTGTCATTACCACCTCAAGGGCTCTGACTTCGACCTTCTGGCTCAAGCTCCTAGCTCTGTTGGGCTATTGTGGTTTTGGTCTCTTACTTCAGAACTTTTCTCTGTCAAAATTCTGATTGGCTTGGCTGGTCAGGTGTCCACACTTGGTCTAAGCAGCTGTGCCAGGGGACCAAAGAGCAGAGCTTCCCGGGAGTGCTTTCAAATGAGGTCATGGGCTACCACCCAATGGGCAAGCTCTGGGAGGCGGATCAAGAGACATGAAGCCTTGATGAACTGTTTTAAGCATGTGTGATTGGGGGAAACTTTTGGGGGGGAAAAAGTTAGAATTTCAGCATACATTTTGGCTGCTTTCCAAAATGCAAATTTATTTTGAATTATTTATGGAACTAGATGGGTGGGCACCAAAATCTTTTTCTTGCTTAAGGCCCTGGAAGGAGCACGAGCTTGGCACGAGCCCAAATACGCCTCGAAGGAAAGTGACCAGGTGGAGTGTAGAGACAAAGGCCTTGTGGCTTGAGACAAATTAGGAGGAGAGGAAGGGGAGAGTGGAGATGGGGCTGTCTGTTGGCTGGGCCGTCTGTCCCCCGGTCAGCTCGACTGTGAAGGAGCTGCTGTAGCCTGCACGAGCCCAGGGGTAATGGCCCAGCCACCGATCCCAGAAGCAGTGGGTGGCTGTAATTTCAGCCACAGAAGTCGGGTCTGGACCCAGCGCAGGGTCATGTTCATCACATCTTAGATTGGTCGACCTAAAAATGTACAGATAAGAGAAGCAAGACAGCGGAGGGACCTTGACCTGCTCAAGGTTAAACTCCCAGTTGGTGGCTGAGCTCGCCAAGAACGCCCGTGTCCTGACACCCAGCCCTGAGCTTTTCTGAAAATGAGGGGACTCTTAAGAATACCCAGTATTTCTGAGCTGTTTGCTCGCACAGAAGGAAGTTTGCAAAGCGGTTGAGGAGGACTCTCTGAAGAAGGGCAAACAGTCCCCGAGGGGGCGGGGCTGGTTGCTGCAGGAGCTCCGTTGCCAGCAGTTATTAATTCACTCCTGCCGGAGCTGTCTTGGGGGCCTCCCGCGCACAATAACATTAGGAGTGTTGGCAGCTGCGGAGGGAGAAGCCCCGCTCCCTCTCGCAGGGAGGAAGGTGCGGCTCCTTGCAAGGTTGCTCTCCTCCCAGCCTCTGCTTGCTGTGGGCAGAGAGCCTCGGATCGGTGGTGCTCGAGGGCCTGGGAACAGCCTGCTGAGGACGCAGTGTTCCCGGGGAAGGTGGCAGATCTTGGAGAAAGGACAGAAGCTGGGCCAAGAGACTGAAACGTATGCAAATCAGGCCCCAGGATGGATCAGGGAGGGGGCAGCCCCTGCCTCCTTATTCCTATACCCAGGGCCAGGCACCTCAGGAAGAGGGAAAGAGAAATCCTCAAGGGGAACATAGGCTTTCATCCTCAATGCCAAGCTTGCTCAGGAGGGGACGTGTGCTGGTGTGTGTGTGTGTGTGTGTGTGTGTGTGTGTGTGTGGCAGCGAGCTTTCCTTTTCTCTTGAACCTTTTCTTGCTAAAATAGCCCACTTGTCAAAGTGCCTGGAGGGCAGAGAGGTTTAGCAGAAAGAAAACTTGGTGGTTCAGGAAGCAGGAAAACTGGGTTAATCATTGCATTAGGCCTGGTAGCAGCTGAGCATTTCTTCTGAGGTCTGGAGGTCTCCAGAACTTCTTTTTTTTTTTCAAGGGGGCAGGCCACTCGGGACTGCTGCATACCGTTGTGCATGCTGTGCGCTGCATAGTTCCAGGGGCTGCCCCCCACCAGCAACCTTAGTTTGCGTGGGTGATTCACCTCTGAATGACCAAGGGCAAACTGTGAAATTTAGAGACAGTGTTTTCCTCTCCTCTCTCACTGCCCCCTTTCTCCTGTTTGGCAACTCACGATCCCACAGCTGCTCAGTTGGGACTGTATCCTCCAGTTTAAAACTTTCCCTTCTTTCTCCCCTGGCAAATCACCCCACTTCCTTGATTTCTGAGCATAACTGACTGCCCTAGAGGAAATCAATCTGACAAACACTGTGCTAAGGAAAACGTAGAATAATAGAATCAGACAGCCGGGAGGAACCTGGGAGGTCATCCAGGTCAGAGACTATAAACCCTGTGCCAAAAGACTTTGGTTTATTTCTTAAATTCATATGTGAAGGCCTTCCATTTTCCAGTCCCCCCCCCCCCCAGCCCCACTGTCTATTATTTCACAACTGCCTGCTTAAATCAGTTATGTCACCTGTCTGCCTCAAGGCAGGTGTGGCTGAGTCTAGGGGCCTCCTGTCAGTCGTCTCTGTTTAAAGATTAGGGAACAGAGGCTCCAAGAGGTGGCCTGATTTGCTGCACTTAAAAAAAATTTTTTTAGGGGCGCCTGGGTGGCTCAGTCGGTTAAGCGTCCGACTTCAGCTCAGGTCACGACCTTGTGGTCCGTGAGTTCGAGCCCCGCGTCGGGCTCTGGGCTGATGGCTCAGAGCCTGGAGTCTGCTTCCCATTCTGTGTCTCCCTCTCTCTCTGCCCCTCCCCTCTTCATGCTCTGTCTCTCTCTGTCTCAAAAATAAATAAACGTTAAAAAAAATTAAAAAAAATTTTTTAAATGTTTATTTATTTTGAGAGAAAGAGAGCAGGGGAAGGGCAGAGGGAGAGTGAGAGAGAGAGAATCCCAAGCAGGCTCCACACAGCCAGCACAGAGCCAAACTTGGGGCTCAAACCCATGAACCGCGAGATTATGACCTGACCCCAAATCAAGAGTCAGAAGCTTAACCTCAACCCACTAAGCCATCCAGGAGTTCCTGCTGTACGTTCTTAATACATTCACTCTTTGAGGAATATCCGCTTTTTCAAGGCTGGGAGCTCTAGAGGAAAGGCTGAGAAATAAATCTCAAATGGAGAGGAACGGCCTGGCATCATACAAGTTGTTTGGTGGCTGGACTCCCTAAGACATTTGTCCTCATTTTCTCCAACTGTAAAACAAAGGTGCTGGACCACTTGACCTTACATATTGTTTCCAGCTCCTTTGTCATCTCATTTCCTCCCCAGAGAAGTTGGGAAGATTCCACTGGCAAAGATTAATGGTTAGAATCTCTCAGAGTCTCTCAGGGGTTCACACCCCAACAAAGTGTAGGCACTGTAAATACTTGATCAAAGTCCATTAGCATCAGTTATCTGATAGTTAATATCTGAGAAACTGATTGGATTGCTGTATGAGCCTTCTAATTTAGTTAAGATGGCCGAAAAAATTGGATTGACCTTTTAGTAGTGATTAAATTGAATCAATGCTGGCTTCTCATTCTGGTTCTGTTATCAGAATATAATCATGAGATTTGTAGAAAGGTGTCTGTTGCCCCAAATCTACACTGTAGGTGAAATAAAGAATTTGGCTGACCTCTATACCAGGTTCCTGGGAGGTAACGTCTAAATCGTTGGAGTTTCCCAAGTGGTAGGAGTATCTTGGTTACTCAGGGTGGGCCCCTTCAACCACACCTAATAGGTTTTTAAATTTTTTAAATTAATTAATTAACTTATTAATTAAATTAACTTATTGTTTAATTTACATCCAAATTAGATAGCATATAGTGTAACAATGATTTCAGGAGTAGATTCCTTAATGCCCCTTACCCATTTAGCCCATCCCCCCTCCTGAAACCACTCCAGCAACCCTCTGTTTGTTCTCTATATTTAACAGTCTCTTATGTTTTGTCCCCCTCCCTGTTGTTTATATTATTTTTGCTTCCCTTTCCTTATATTCATCTGTTTAGTATCTTAAATTCCTCATGTGAATACAGTCATATGACATTTGTCTTTCACTGACTGACTAATTTTGCTTAGCATAATACCCTTCAGTTCCATCCATGTAGTTGCAAATGGCAAGATTTTTGTTTTGATCGATGAGTAATACTCCATTGTGTGTGTGTGTGTGTGTGTGTGTGTGTGTGTGTGTGTGTATATATATATATATATATATATATATATATATTACATCTTCTTTATCCATTCAACTGTCGATGGACATTTCAGCTCTTTCCATACTTTGGCTATTATTGATAGTGCCGCTATAAACATTGGGGTGCAGTGCCCCTTCAAAACAGTATACCTGTATCCCTTGGATAAATACCTAGTAGTGCTATTTCTGGGTCATAGGGTAGTTCTATTTTTAATTTTCTGAGGAACTTCTGTATTGTTTTCCAGAGTGGCCACACCTGTTTGCATTCCCACCAGCAGTGCAAAAGAGATCCTCTTTCTCCGCATCCTCGCCAACATCTGTTGTTGCCTGAGTTGTTAATGTTAGCCATTCTGACAGGTGTGAGGTGGCATCTCATTGTGGTTTTGATTTGTATTTCCTTGATGATGAGTGAGGATGAACATTTTTTCATGTGTCCGTTGGCCATCTGGATGTCTTTGGAGAAGTGTCTATTCATGTCTTTTGCCCATTTCTTACTGGCTTATCTGTTTTTTGGGTGTTGAGTTTGATAAGTCCTTTATAGATTTTGGATACTAACCCTTTGTCTGGTATGTCGTTTGCAAATATCTTCTCCCATTCTGTCGGTTGCCTTTTAGTTTTGCTGATTGTTTCCTTTGCTGTGCAGAAGCTTTTTTATTTTGATGAGGTCGCAATGTTCATTTTTGCTTTTGTTTCTCTTGCCTCTGGAGGTGTAATGAGTAAGAAGTTGCTGTGACCGAGGGCAAAGAGGTTTTTTTCCTGCTTTCTCCTTGAGGATTTTGATGGCTTCCTGTCTTACATTTAGGTCTTTCATCCATTTTGAGTTTATTTTTGTGTATGGTGTAAGAAAGTGGTCCAGGTTCATTATTCTGCATGTCTCTGTCTAATTTTCCCAGCACCACTTGCTAAAGAGACTGTCTTTATTCCATTGGATATTCTTTCCTGCTTTGTCAAAGATTAGTTGGCCATACGTTTGTGGGTTCATTTCTGGGTTCTCTATTCTGTTCCATTGATCTGAGTGTCTGTTTTTGTGCCAGTACCATACTGTCTTGATGATTATAGCTTTGTAATACAGCTTGAAGTCCAGGATTGTAATGCCTCCAGCTTTGGTTTTCTTCTTCAAGATTGATTTGGCTATTCGTGGTCTTATCTAGTTCTATACACATTTTAGGATTGTTTATTCTAGCTCTGTGAAGAATGCTGGTGTTATTTTGATAGGGATTACATTGAATATGTAGATTGCTTTGGGGAGTATTGACATCTGAACGATATTTGTTTTTCCTCTCCAGGAGCATGGAATCTTTCTCTATTTTTTTGTGTCTTCTTCAGTTTCTTTCATAAGCTTTCTATAGTTTTCTGTGTATAGATTTTTCACCTCTTTGGTTATGTTTGTTCCTAGGTATTTTATGTTTTTTTGGTGCAATTGTAGGATTTTTTTTAATGTTTATTTATTTTTGAGAGACAGAGACAGAGTATGAGCAGGGAAAGGTCAGAGAGAGAGAGGGGGAGACACAGCATCCGAAGCAGGCTCCAGACTTTGAGCTGTCAGCATAGAGCCCAATGCGGGGCTCGAACTCATGAACCCTGAGATCATGACCTGAGCCAAAGTCGGATGCACAACTGACTGAGCCACCCAGGCACCACTGTTTTTTGGTGCAGTTGCAAATGGGATCGATTCCTTGATTTACCTCTGTTGCTTTATTATTAGTGTATGGGAATGGAACTGATTTCTGTGCATTGATTTTATATCCTGTGACTTTGCTGAATTCATGTATCAGTTCTAGAAGTTTTTTGGTGGAATATTTTGGGTTTTCCATACAGAGTATCATGTCATTTTTCCAGGAGGAAAGACTGACCTCCTCCTGGCTGATTTGGATGCCTTTTATTCCTTTGTGTTGTCTGATTGCTGAGGCTAAGACTTTCAATACTATGTTGAAAAAGAGTGGCAAGAGTGGGCATCCCTGTCTTGTTCCTGACCTTAGGGGGAAAGCTCTCAGTGTTTCCCCATTGAGGATGATATTAGCAGTAGGTCTTTCATATATGGCTTTTATGATCTTGAGGTATGATCCTTCTATTCCTACAGGATGCTGTATTTTGTCAAATGCGTTCTCTGCGTCTATTGAGAGGATCATGTGGCTCTTGTCCTTTCTTTTACTGATGTGATGTATCACATGGATTAGTTTGTGGATGTTGAACCAGTCCTGCATCCCAAGTATAAATCCCACTTGGTTGTGGTGACTAATTCTTTTAATGCATTGTTGGAGTCAGTTGGCTAGTATCTTGTTGAGGATTTTTGCATCCATGTTCATCAGGAAATTGGTCTGTAGTTCTCCTTTTTAGAGGGGTCTTTGTCTGGTTTTGGAATCAAGGTAATGCTGACTTCATAGAAAGAGTTTGGAATTTTTCCTTCCAATTCTATTTTTTTGGAACAGCTTCAAAAGAATGGGTGTTACCTCTTCTTTAAATGTTTGGTAGAATTCCCCTGGAAAGCCATCTGGCCCTGGACTCTTGTTTTTTTTAGGAGATTTTTGATTACTAATTCAGTTTCTTTACTGGTTATGGGTCTGTTCAAGTTTTCTATTTCTTCCTGTTTCAGTTTGGGTAGTGTATATGTTTCTAGGAATTGTCCATTTCTTTCAGATTGCCCATTTTTTTTGGCGTATAATTGCTCGTAATATTCTCTTACTATTGTTTGTATTTCTGTTGTGTTGGTTGTGATCTCTCCTCTTTCATTCTTGATTTTATTTATAGGGGTCCTTTCCTTTTGCTTTTTGATCCAACTGGCTAGTGGTTTGTCAATTTTGTTAATTCTTTAAAAGAACCAGCTTCTGGTTTCATCGATCTGGTTGGTTTTTTTTTTTTGTTTTTTGTTTTTTTTGGTTTTGAAAGCATTGATTTCTATTCTAATCTTTATTATTTCCTGTATTCTGTTGGTTTGGGTTTTATTGCTGTTCTTTTTCCAGTTCTTTGAGGTGTAAGGTTAGGATGTGTATCTGAGACCTTTCTTCCTTCTTTAGGAAGGCCTGGATTGCTATGTACTTCCCTTTTATCACTACCTTTGCTGCATCCCAGAGGTTTTGGGCTCTGGTGTTATCATTTTCATTGGCTTTCATGTACTTTTTAATTTCCTCTTTAACTTCTTGGTTGGACCATCATTCTTTAGTAGGATGGTCTTTAGTCTCCAAGTATTTGTTATCTTTCCACATTTTTTTCTTGTGGTTGATTTCGAGTTTCATAGCATTGTGGTCTGAAAATATGCACGGCATGATCTTGATCTTTTTGTACTTGTTGAGGGCTGATATTTGTCCCAGTATGTGATCTATTCTGGAGAATGTTCCATGTGCACTGGAGAAGTATGTGTATTCTGCTGCTGTAGGATGAAATGTTCTGAATATATCATTAAGTCCATCCAGTCCAGTGTATCATTCAAAGCCATTGTTTCCTTGTTGGTTTTCTTTTTAGATTATCTGTCAATTGCTTAAGTGGGGTGTTGAAATCCCCTACTATTATGGTATTATTATAAATGAATTTCTTTTTGTTTGTTATTAATTGATTTATATATTTGGGTTTTCCCACATTTGGAGCATAAATATTTATAATTGTTAGGTATTCTTGGTGGATAGACCTCTTAATTATGATCTAATGTCCCTATTCATCTCTTGTTACAGTCTTTATCTTAAAATCTAGATTGTCTGATAGAAGTATGGCTACTCTGGCTTTCTTTGACAACCATTAGCATGAAAGATGGTTCTCCATCCCCTTGTTTTCAATCTGAAGGTGTCTTTAGGTCTAAAGTGGGTCTCTTGTAAACAGCATATAGATGGATATTGTTTTCTTATCCATTCAGTTACCCTATGTCTTTTGATTGGAGCATTTAAACATTTGATGTTTAGAATGAGTACTGAAAGATATGAATATATTGCTACTATGCTGCCTGTAGAGTTGGAGTTTCTGGTGGTGTTCTCTGGTCCTTTCTGGTCTTTGTTGCTTTTGGTCTTTTTTTTTTTTTTTCTCATCTTTTCTCCCCTCAGAGAGTCCCCTTAAAATTTCTTGCAGGGCTGGTTTAGTGGTCATGAACTCCTTTAATTTTTGTTTGTAGGTTAAGGGCTTTTTTCCCTTGCTGCTTTCATGATTCTTTCCTTACCTGAGTATTTTGTGAATTTGACTGTGATATGCCTTGTTGATAGTTGGTTTTTGTGGAAGCTAATGGGATTTTTCTATGCTTCCTAGATTTTGATGTCTGTGTCTTTCCCCAGGTGAGGAAAGTTTTCTGTTATGATTTGCTCACATAAATTTTCTACCCCTTTTTTTCTTTCTCATCTTCTGGGACCCCTATGCATCTGATGTTATTTCTTTTTAATGAGTCACTGAGTTCTGTAATTCTTATTTTGTGCTCTTTTGCCTTAGTCTCCCTCTTTTTTTCTGCTTCATTATTCTCCATAAGTTTGTCTTCTGTATCTCTGATTAGCTGCACTGCCTCATCCTTCCTTGCCTCCATGGCGTCCATTCGAGATTGCAGCTCAGTTATAGCTTTTTAAAATTTTATCCTGACTAGCTTTTACTTCTTTTATCTTCACAGGAAGGGATTCTAATGTATTTTCAATGCCAGCTAGTATTCTTATTATCGTGGTTCTAAATTCTGGTTCAGGCATCTTGCTTGTATCTGTGTTGATTAAGTCCCTGGCTATTGCTTCTTCATGTTCTTTCTTTTGGGGTGAATTCCTTCATTTTGTCATTTTGAAGGAGGAAAAGGAATTAATAAAGTAAAAAAATTAAAAATTAAAGACAACACAAAGAAATAAAATATAGGATGCTAAATCCTAGGTCTGGTTGTTGAAAGGAGTTTGATAGCTTAGAGGAAAAAGGTAAACAGAAAGAAAGGGGAAAAAAGGGGGGGAGGAAAACGTTTGCAAATTTGAAGAAAATGAATACAATAAAATAGAATAAAATGAAATGATGAAAGTAAAATAGAATTTTAAAAATTTACAAAAAAATAAGAAATATAATAGAAAAATTTTTTTAATTTTTAAAAAACGTTTATTCAACTTTGACACAGGTAGAGTGCAAGCAGGCAGGGGCAGAGAGATAGAGGGAGACACAGAATCTGAAGCATGCTCTAGGCCCGGAGCTGTCAGCACAGAGCCCGATGAGGGGCTGTAACCCATGAACCATGAGATCATGATCTGAGCTGAAGTTGGATGCTAAACTGACTGATCCACCCAGGAACGACTAAAGAAAAATCTTTTTAATAAAAATGGAAAATAAAAATAAATTTTTTTCTCTTTCTGTATTCAAGAATAAGAAAAGAAAAGAAAAAGAAAATAAATTGAATAAAAGGACCAGCGAACAGAATGAAATATGATTGAAATTACCTCATTTTTCCCTAGAAGTCAAACTATGAAGCACTTTATAGTCTGTAAACTAACCAGGTGGAGAGACTTGAGGTTCTGTGAAGATCACAGTTGGCCCAGTTGGGCAGGTTTTAGTGTAATAGCTCTATTCTCCACTAGGTGGCGCTGCTTAGCTTACTGGGGTGGATTGTTGTGGCGCTTGTAGCTGCGCATGTGCATGTGCGGAAGGGGTGAAAATGGCATCACCCACCTACCCAGTCTCTAGTGTTGGAGCTCTGTTCTCCCCCACCAGCAATTGCGCACCCCTCCTTTGTCTCCGGCTTCCGTCCACTCCCCGCTTCTACACTATCCGTGACCAAGCTGTCAGCCTGCCAGGTGGCACCTTCCTCCTGAGTTTTATCTCAGATGCAGCTGTGTTTCCCAACCCCTTACTTCTGAGGGACTGCGGTTTTGACCCGCTCAGACCCTCTGGGGGAGAGTGTCACCAACTGGCTGCTGGCTGCACCCAGGAATGTTCGGGAGACTGTGCTGCTACCAATGCCTGGGGACTGCGGGTGGGTCCAGCTGGCCCCAGAAAAATGCACGCAATCATGTGGCAGCAGCGTTTCAGGGATTATGGTAAATCACAACACGCATCTGGCATCAGGCTTCACCCTTAACGTCCTTGTTCCAACACCAGTGAATGTGACTGATCTCCAGAGTCTGCTGGGACTTTAACCTGTGGGGACACGGTACATCCTTTACCAAATGTCCTCCCAGCAGAGGAACCGCCTCTGCCTCTGTGGCCTTTGGACCCCTTGGACCTTGCTGTCTGCTCCTGGGGATTTGCCCTTCCCACCAGAGCACTGCCAGGTATCGAGTTGCACTCCCCCTGTTTGTCGAGTTCTAATGGAATTTAAACCCTCTCCTTTCTCCTTTCTCCCTTTTTAGTTCAGTCCCTGCAGCTGTTTCCACTTTTCCACTTTCTTTCCAGCTGCTTTTGGGGGGATGTGCTTTTCCTGTACTCTTCCCCCCATCTCCATCCTCTCTCCACAAGCAAAACCAGCTCCCTGCCCTCTGCGGCTTCTCTCTCCCCCAGTTCACCTCTCTGTGCCACATACCTGCTGAGTTCTGTGGTTCAGGTTTTGCAGATTGTTGTGTTAATCCTCAAATCAGTTTTCTAGGTGTGCAGGATGGTTTAGAGTTGATCTGGCTACATTTCATGGATGCAAGACACAAAAAAACTTCCATGCTATTCCTCCATCTTGGACCTTCCCTAGTGTTTTTTTTTTAATTTATTTTTGAAAGAGAGAGAGCATGAGTGGGAGAGAGGCAGAGAGAGAGGGAGACAGAGAATCCTAAGCAGGCTACACGCTGTCAGTGCAGAGCCTGAAGCAGGGCCCAATTCCATGAACAGTGAGATCATGACCTGAGCAGAAACCAAGATTTGGCCACTCAACTGACTGAGCCACCCAGGTATCCCAACCACACCTAATAGTTTTTGATAATGAGGTCACCCAGGATATGGGTGACTACACCATAAAGACCAACTTGTGATTAGAGGTTTGGGGCTTTGGGCCAGTGATATCAGCCCAACCTCTGGAAAGAGAAAGGGGGCTGGGGACGGAGTTCAATCGAGTGGCCAATGATTCAATTAATCAATGCCTACATGAGGAAGTCCTAATAAAAACTCTAGATACTGAAGGTTGGGTAAACTTCCCTGGTTTGCAATATTCTTTCATATTACCACACATCAATGGTAGGGAGAGAGTCCCTGAGGAGGATGGAAGCTTCACGTTTAGGATTCTCCCAGACCTCACACTATAGGTCCCTCCCTTTGATTTTTTTTTTTTTAAGTTTATATATTTTGAGAGAGAGAGAGAGAGGTAGAGAACCAAGCAGGCTCAGCATTGACAGTGTGGTGCCCAATGTAGAACTCAATTCCACAAACCATGAGACAGTGACCTGAGCCCAAATCAAGAGTTGGATGCCTAACCAGCTGAGCCACCAAGGCACCCCTCTTTGATCTGTTCTGATTGGCATCTTTTTGCTATAATAAAACTGTAATCATCAGTGTAGTGCTTTCCTTAGTTCTATGAATTATTCTAGCAAATTATTGAACCTGAGGGCGTAGTGGGAATACCCAAATTTGTAACCAGTGGGTGAGAAGTGAGAATAGCATGCATATCCTTAAACTTATAGCTGGTGTCTGATATAAGGGCAGAGGACTGTGTCTTTAACCTGTGAAGTTTGGCCCAACTCCAGGTAGTAGGAAAAAGAAAAAATAAGAAGCAAGAGGTTATGTGAAAGGCTGGCAGGTGGACAGAAGAAATTCCACAAGACATTAGGATATTCTTTCCACATATCCAGGACATGCTTTCCCACATGTCTGTGGGCACCTCTCTCTGCTCTGTCCATCACTCTCTTGGGTCCCAATTCTCAATTCTGGAAGAAGCCACTGGATTCTCCAGAGAGGCCTACTCATGGTCTGATTGGTAGCCTTCAGAGTGAGCAGAATATTGATCCAGAGTATGTGCTCTGGAGCAGACTGCATGAGTTCAAATCCTGACATCACCATTAACCAGCTTTGTAACTTTGTTAGGAAAATTACTCATGCTCTCTGCCTATCTCTCATCTGTAGGATGGGGATAGTAACTCTACCTCATTAATTAAATGAGTAATTATATGTAAAACACTTAAAAGTTGCACAGAATACAGGAAAATCTCTATTAATTATTATCATTCTTCTCCATTAGTATTACTCTTAGAGGAAGCATAATGTATTGTAAAGGTTGTGGGCTTTGGAGAGAGACAGACCTGGATTCCAAATTCTGTCTCTGCCACCACCCTGCTGCATAACTTAGGGCAAGATATTCTAATTTCTCAATGCCCAATCTTTTTAAAAACTTTTTAAAAAATGTTTATTTCTGAGAGAAAGAGAGAGAGAGACAGAGTAGGAGCAGGGGAGGGTCAGAGAGAGGGAGACACAGAATCTGAAGCAGGCTCCAGGCTCTGAGCCGTCAGCACAGAGCCCATCGTGGGGCCTGAACCCATGGACCATGAGATCACAACCTGAGCTGAAGTCGGATGCTCAACTGACTGAGCCACCAAGGTGCTCCCTCAACACCCAATTTTCTAATCAACACATTGGAGCCAGTGATATTTAAAGGATTATCCAAGGCAGAGAAAGTAAGGTATCCCAAGCCCTTGACCCATGTTAAGTGTTCAGTGAATGGTAGCTATGATTACTAGGTCCGTTGGTAGATGTTCATAATTGATAAGATGCCTGCCAATGGTGTATGGAGTCTGAAACATGAGGAAATCTCGTAGAGGGTAGTAATAGACATTCAATAGTGGTATTGGTGAGTGTGTTCTTGGAGTCCCTGAACCTGAAGGAAGTCGGGTTACAGGGATACACAGAATCAGCACAAAGTGGAGACCGTGGCCCAACGGTTAAGAGATCGGAGGGGGATGCAAGAGGCCTGGTGTCTCTCTAGGAGATGCTCCCACAGAGCAACCTGCAGGGCAAGCTCAGGGTTTGTCACCAGAAAGGTGAAATCCTGAGCTATTCCCCACAATGGGCTTTGTTCTTTATATGTCATGTTGTTTGTTTATTGAATAGGTATTTGACAGAAGTATACTCAGCAGAGCACATCAGCAGGGATGGTGTTTTACCAGCAAATAAATTAGAATCATGGAGTTAGCTAAGGCATAACTAAGTACATGGCATAAATATGTCATTTGGCCATTATGAATTCATTCATGTATAGGGATCCTTAATGCATCTCTATCAAACCTTTAAATGAAAAGTTCTTTTTATAGCAGGCCTGTATTTTAATTACAGGCAGCAATAACATTAGCACAGCCTCCAGGAGTGGTGGCAGCCTGGCTGGTGCCCGGTTCACAGCTCTCCGTGAAAGCCCCTGCAGGCTGGAGGAGCACACCCAGCCCTGCTTGGCTCACACAGCCTGGCGGCTCCTGTTCCTTCTTCCCTCTGTCCTGCTTCTTTCTCCTCCACTTGATATGGAAAGTTGGAAGCATGGGGCTGGCAGGCGGTTTGAGGCAGGGGAGGAGAGCCGGATAAGACCTTGGGGCTCAGCCAAGGCACACGAGGGGAATGAGGTGCTGGAATCAGTGGAACCCCCCTGGGAGGCCAAGACAAACACTTCCAAAGTGCTCTTGACTGACGCTTCAATCCCCCACTCCCTGCAGAGAAAGCTTTCTTTCCGAGGCTTGCAGCTGAAAGGACATTCACCCCCTCCCACTGCCTTTTGCCTGTGTTTTCCCCCTTGTGGGGAAGAAAGGAGGAAAAAGAGGTTAAGAAAGCAAAGAAAGGGACTGTCACAGCTCCCATTCCTTGGCTATCAATCATTTGTGGGGGGTGAGGAGGTGAGTTGGGGAGAAACCAGGAGGGGTGGAGGAAGGTCCCGAGCTTCTTGTTGAAAAGCTGAAAAGTTTCCATTTCTATTCAAATATTATTAACACAATGGGAAAGAGCCATTTCACATGCTTTCTTATAAATAATTTGGACACTGAATGCAGCTTCGTGTGCTGTGTTCCTCTTCTCTGTCCAGCCCCATTCATACCACACACATCTCTAATTGTCTATCTTGTCACCAGCAACCTCGGGAGCCTAGGATTCTTTTTCTTTCCCTTTTTTTTTTTCTTGACCAATTTAAAATGATTGTGTGGGAAGCTCACAAGATATGCCGGGAACTTCAGAAATCCCCACAGTAAATTCTGATGTCTGATGTAGGTCTTCAAAGAACTCATCGTAAAGGTTCTGGGGTAGACGATTTCAACTTTGCTATTTTGATTGGATGTTCATAGCATTTGCTCCCCCCACCCTCTTTTCATTTCCAAATAATGTAAGAGAGTTTAAAGGCACCCAGGAAAAGAAACCAACTCCAATCAATTTATGTTACCCAAGTCCTTTCTTTTGCATGTAGGAAATAGAAAGAAGGCAAAAAATCTTTCGGTGATTACCAGGTTTGCCTGGAAACCAGAGCTTGTTGATTGAAGGCAGGCAGAAGACAGGCAAAGGAAACTTGACCTTGATGTCATCATACCCATTCAGTATCTCATCCTTCCCCATGAGAGTGTGAATTCTTTTCTCAGCGGAATCATTATACCGTTTTTTACTTTTGACATTGGGCACGGCCAATATATTCTTTTCCTTATCTTATATTTACAGAAACATGCTATTTACATGATATTTAAAGGACATTTTAGATCATTGAGTGGGAATCTTTTCGAATGAGATTTGATTTTAGGAATTACTTTCTTCACTTCTTCAGTTTTTGAAGGGGAAACAGAATATGGAGAGAAAGGTCTTATCTAAGAACACTCTTGAGTTAATTGTAGCAAAGGGATTAAACTCAACAAAGAACAGACAAATGCCCAGTAGACTGCTGTAAACAATGGGCAAGTGATAAATCCTGATTATCTTGCCATCCTCCATTATTTTAATTCATCAGTAAATGCACTGTTATGTAGTAGGCCAGCCCTGGGAATACAGAGAATTGTCACTGGTGGGTGTCAGGAGGTATGTGCTCAGAGGAAAAATGGCAGCTGTAAGTGTGTCATTTCCAAAAGAGCAAAAGAAAAATGAGTAAGATAGCAAAAAGGTGCCAAGCCATGCCTGTGGTAGGCAGTGAGATTGCCCAGGTGGGCATGAGGGAAAATGTTCTTTCTAATTTGCTCTTTCTAATGCTCTTTCTAATATGAGTCCCTTATAGGCTAGAGGTGGCCCTGCTCCTGCACCATCCTGGCCAAGGGCTGAAGAATGGGGGTTATAGGGAGGGCGGTGGTAGGTGTCTGGCTGAGGAAGAGGTCTCTGAGTGAGCTCCAGACTGAGCAGCTCATGTGCTTCCAGCCCATCTGCCCAAGCCCTCATCTCCCCGGAAGCTCCTGCAAACCCTTGCAGTTTCCCCTGCTCTGGGCCTCAAAGGAGAGAGCTGAGGCATTCAGGACAATTTAACAGGGACTGTTGCATTGTGAGTGAGTGTGTGTGTGTGTGTGTGTGTGTGTGTGTGTGTTGAGTGACAGCTGCTGGCTTGACGGAGAAAGTTGGTTTTCAGTTCAAATTCCTGCCTGGGGTTACAGGGAGTTTCAGTTTTGGAGGTGGGGGTGGCTGTGCCACCAACGACGTTTACAAATTGACATGGATCCAATTCCAGTGTAAACCATTGAGCTCTGGAGGGGTCTCTCTTGCCTCTGGATTGATCCAGTGACCTCAGAGAGCATTGTGACGTGGAGGGCAAGCGGGGAAGCGAGATTAGGACACAGTTGCAGGAGCTGGTCCCGCTGAGAGCCGACTGCGTGCGCGCTCCTCTCAGGGGCCCCGAGAGGAGGGCAGCCCGAAGCTGAAATCCTTTACAACTTGCAGGCACAAAACCTCTTAAATCATCATTGCAAAGTCATTAGAAATCTGGCAGAAGAGCAGGGTGCAGATTGCCAAGAGAGGACACAAAACCCCATTTTCCCTCCACAATACCTGTAATGAACTGGAAAGGGTGGGGTGGAGCTGAGAAACAGATTTCCTGCCATAACTAAAGTCCCTTTTCAGCCCGGTTTGCCACAGTTTCACAATGTGTTAGAATTTACATTCAAGTGTTTGTTAACCATTCTTCAGCGCAATGAAACGTTTTTATCCATCTGACCTCAACCTTTGCCATATGGTTCCACAAACTGTTGCACTGAAGTCAGATGGTGGTGGGGAGGTGGGGGGTAGGGGTATGGGTAGGGAGGCCGGTGGTGGGCAGCACATTTCACATCGGGCCTCAATGGGGCTCAGTGACAGGAGTCCTGTCCCTACTCTGGGGTGGTTGTTCCCACAAATTCATTTAAAAGGGAAAAATGCCCTTGTGTGAACCTGTGTCCTTTGCGATTACTAAGTCCTATGTCATGATTGGTGCCAATTTTCAAATTTCCACTGGGAAAGTGAAGAGGAATTTGTGGATCACTTGCAGCAGATGATAGGCCTACAACTTGACCTTTTTGTAGAGCCAGAGGTCTTGTTATGAGAGTTCCCTGAAGGTAAGGACCATACCTAACTTGGGATTTGGGACAGCACCTTCCACTCTCTGAAGCTTAGTACATCTGAACTTTCCGGAACAACAGGAACAAGTTGTTCCGGAACAACAGGAACAAGGCTCCATAGTGGGAGCCAGCTCTGCCTGTTTGAGGAGTGGGGAGAAGACTAGGGGTCAGGTTCTCAAAAGTAAACCCAGCTTTACCATCCTTGATACAGAAAAAGTTCAGATATGAAAAATTAAATATTTCCTCGAGTGTGAACCACCGATGAGGAAAGACAGATCATGATTATTTGACTATTTGAGGCCAGGAGGGAGTGGTTTTAGCTCTACCTCTTATTGATTCATTATCACAAGACCACAGGGACAACTGGGAGAGAAAGTCTGGCCAGTGCCAGTGTGAGAGATATGCCCAACAGAACCTTAAAGTCACAGGCCATTATGTATATTCATCTCCTCCCCTGTCCCCTACCTAGACAGGAGTACATGCCAACTGTCACAGGCAGATTCTGTCTTATTCCCAAAGATCTCCCATGAGAGACAGGCATATAGATTCCTCACCAACGTTTTCATCTGAATTGTCACCACGCCTAGTGCTTGAAGGCTTAGAGTAACTGACCTTCCTTAGGTCTTTGTGGCCATTCATTAATTAACAAGTACCAACTGAGTGCTAACCATGCAACAGGCGCTCATGAACAGCAATGATTAAAAGAGATAAAAGGACGTGACTTTGCATTCACGTCATACATGCTGGCTTCCTATGATTCGATCAAACGTTGAACCTCCCTTTCTGCTATAGCATAGAGTATTTTGTGGTATGCTATGTCGACATGTGCTTCTTCCCCTACATTCTTAATTTATTTTAAAGTTTATTTATTTTGAGAGAGAGAGAGAGAGTGAGAGAGAGAGAGAGAGCAAAGCCCAAGCAGGCTCCACACAGTCAGTGCAGAGCCCAACATGGGGCTTGAAGTCATGAACCAACTGAAATCAAGAGGCAGACACTTAAGCGACTGAACCACCCAGGCACCCCTGTCCCCTACATTCTTAAGGAACTAACTATTCATCAGGTGTGCAGTCAGCAAGAATATAGAGTATACCTGCTGGTTACATGGCCTAGTGCTTTCTGAAGTATTTAGGTCTCTCGTGTGATATGTTGGGCCCACAAAGATCAGATAACACACCCATCATCTCTTGGCCTCTGAGGACTGACATTTTTAGAAAGAAGCTCCTTGCACAGATAGCAGAGCTCAGGGCCCATTGGGAGCTCATTTAGCAGTTCCTTAAACGAGTTTACGAACTGTTCGTGTTCCATCTTTCCTCGACATGTTCCCTCACTCTGGCTTGACTGAAGTGAACACAACTTCTCATGACTTCCAATTTGGAATCTAACTTCTTATGTGGAACTTTCATTAGTTCCCAGCAGGAGCATCGCCTGCAGCTTTGAAAAAAAAAATTTTTTTTTTCCTCAGTGCTCAGCTTGGCAAACCTCCTTTCCCCTTAATTGATCAATTTTCCTGTTCAGAAATAGACATAATCAGATATATTGTTCAGTAGCCTCTCTGAGAAAGCATTAGCTTCGTCTGCTTAGACAGGCATTAGGTTCAACACCCCCGAGGGTTGCTTTTCCTTTTCAAGAAAAATTAAATGGCTAAGTAAGAGGGTGTTAAAACAAAGTTGTATTACTGCTTGGCATTTAATTGAGAAACTTGCTAATGTGTCCTTTGAACTCTTGGTTTCCCCTTTCCCTGAGGAATTGCTGATACTTTGCTTTAATGGCAGCATAAAAATCTCAGTTTGACTCCGGGTGGCATTATCTGGGCTTTAAGAATGCAAATTGTTGTTTTTACTGCATTCATTGGTCTAGTGATTCTGACAGCCACCACATCCAAGTAACTGTTTAGAGAAAGTTTCTAATTTGGAAGACTTCTTAAGCTCTTGAGATCTCAAAGCATTCTCAGGATAGTTGGCAATGACAACTCTCACCATTTCTTGAGGCTGATCTGTAATGGAAGTCAATACTTCAGGAAAAAAAGGAGGCGGAGGGCGAGAACTGCTCTCCTTGAGTAACAAGTCAGGGTGGTGGGAAGCAGGTGGGTTTTGGAGCGAGAAGACCTGGGTTTTACTCCGCTCCTCCCTTTGCTCAGTTTTGTGGAAAGGCTCAGCAACTCTCAGCCTGAGTTTGTCCATTTATGAAATGTAAGCAGGAGATAGAAGTATCTGTTTTTCAGTTCATCAATCTCAGTTGTCCAAAAGGTAACTTTCAAAATTTTCCAATAACAATTTTTTTTAAATCTATTACAAGACCCTATACTGTTGTGATGGCAGTTAAGTCCATCACAGCCAAGTTAGGGGACCATTCTCACTTTTCCTTCCTTCTTGTAGTGGCAGAGCTTATCTTGCCCTTGCTGTCATCCGTCCACAAAAACCTAACACAGTGTGCTTTGCCCCATCTGGATCTTTGTCACCTGTAGACCTCAGGTTGCCCCATGCAGTGTCCTTTGCTCCTCTCCATGTAGATTTATCAGATCCTGTGGTTTTCTTTTAATTCCATGTTCTGCATGAGACCCCTGCAATAATTTTGCTACTTCCAGGCAATACTAGGGCATAAAAATCTCTGTCGTGCTGCTGAAGTATTCTTGTCTCGACTCAGTATACATAATTCTCTGGAGACCTTACCATCTCTGCTGGTCAGTAGGTGCAGGAGGTCCACTCTGAGGCTCAGCAAAATCCATGGTCTTGTGGTTTCTTTGTCTTCCATCTCCCCAGCCAGAAAAAAAGCTTTCTAGTTTCAAAGTCTGCTCTGAGACTTCACTCCACTCCACCATTTAACCTATGCCCAGGTCCTTCTGAGTCTTGTAAGAACACTGGATTCTTAAAGTGGAATGTTAGAATATTCTTTCTTTTCTTCTTCCCTCCCTCTACCCTCCCTCCCTCGTTCCCTTCCTTCCCTCCTCCCTTTCTTCCTTCTTCCTTCCCTCTTCCTTCCTTCTCTCTCCCTCTCTTTCCGTCTCTCCTTTTTTCTTTCTTTTCTTTCTTTCTTTCTTTCTTTCTTTCTTTCTTTCTTTCTTTCTTTCTCTTTCTTTCTTTCTTTCTTTCTTTCTTTCTTTCTTTCTTTCTTCTGTGTTCCACCCTGTATGATCTGCCCCCTTACGCAATGAGTATTGACTAGTATTGTCTAGCTGTTTGAATTGGGAGTGGTGAAGAGGTGGGTAGAGCAAACTTGCCAAGGAAAAACAGAAAACTAATGAATAATTCCAAATATTATCCTGCTACACAGGGATAATAACACCCTATAGCATTGTTATAGAGTCAGATATGAATGTGACTTGCTTAGTGCTGAGATTCTCAAAGAATAGATAGATGGCACAATCCAGGCCATTTCTACTTCCCCTCATGGTTCTAGTGGAGGTCCGGAAGGAAGGCTGGGTGTAGTGTCGCTTTGGCTAATCCTGTTTCTCCTTTTGTTTTCCTTATCTCCCATCCAAGTACTAACCAGGCCTGACCCAGCTTAGCTTCTGAGGTCAGACAAGAGGGCATGGCCGTAGACTGTTTTCCTTATCTCAGTGTTCTTTCTTTACTCACTTGTTCATGTCAGAAATTAGGTAATTATTTTGAACATCTCTCCTTTACTTCTTTTTTCCTAATCAATTTCCCAAATGCACTCAATTGACAAGTCTTGATTATTCTGTCTTCAGTTCTTTCAATCTCTTTGTCTCTCTGTTTCTATCTCTCTGTCTGTCTCTCTCTCCGGGCTTCTTCCATCCTTTTCCTGAACATTATTTTAATCTCCCCACTGATATTCCAACATCTATTCTTGCTCACCTTTAGTTCTTTCCCCACAAGTAGCCAGAGAAGACTTCAAAAACCACAAAACCTCTCACTGATCTGGCTTCCCATGACCTAGTAAGAATAAAATATAAACTCCATGACATGGCCTTTGAGGTCCTGCTTCTGGCGCTGGCTTCTCCTTGAACTGCATTTTATTCACTCTGTCCGGTACCGGTGGACAATTTCTGGAGCCTGTGGATCCTCCATGCTTCTTGGCAGTCCTCTTCCTAGTTGGCTCTCCCTTCCATTCTCCACAGCTGATGATCCCAACTTTTGCATTCTCCCTTCACATCTCCATACTGTCCTCTGACTTACTCAGTTTCCACAGATGACCTGACCTTCATCTTTGAGAAAACAGAGAATATGATTTCTGAGGTCCATACATTGGCTTCGTGTTCTCCTCTGAAATGCCTTTCTCTTCACTGGTCCTCTTCTCAACCATGTCAAAGCAGACATGTCCACAACCCTTCCCACTTGTCCTTCTTCCTAGGCTCCTTGTCCTCCCCAACCTAGAATTGCCTGATGAGAAACAGGGCGCCCAGTTAAACTGGAATTTCAGATAAACAACAAATAATTTTTTTACTACAAGTATGTCCCACATAGTGCATGGGGCATACTTAAACTAACAAATTATTAACTATATTTCTGAAATTTAACTGGGTATCCTGTAGTTTTATTTGCTAAATCAGGCATCTCAACCCCTACCTTCTTAAAATTGTTTCCCCTTCTCTTTCTTCCCTTCCACTGGGTGTTCCCACTCAGCTTTAAAATATCAAACTACTTTCATGGATAAACTCTTGGACACAAACAATCATTCCCTTGATTCTATTATCCTTCAAGCTAGTACCCCAACTCTATGGTCTATTCTCTATTTCAACTTCCTTACTTGGCTTTCCATTCTTTAGGTCTTTGCAATATAATTTCTAGTTTTACCACTCAACACTCTTCTTAAATATCACAAATGCTTTCTAAATTCCCTCTCCTGCAATCTTCATATCCAATTAGGCTTCTCATTTGGGTGTCCCACAGACATTTCCCCTTATACACTCTGTTCTCCTAAATGTTTGAGAGTTAACTTTTAATTACCCTCTTGTAATTTATCCCTCTTTCTGTTCTAATTGTTGTGATTTAAAAGCATCTACATAGATCTAGTTGCCTAGGCTGAAATCCATGGAGTCACATTCCTCCTTATTTATCATTCCCAATATAATTGGTTACCAGCTTTTATGGCTTCTGTCTTTGGAATAAACCTTTTCCAGTTTTTTCTTCTTTACCTTACTACCTTCCAGTCTCTGCTTTAGATTAGGCTTCTACCATTTCTCATTTGAATTAGTAGCAATTTTAGATTTAAGGGGATGCAACACTTTGTATGCTTTATATACATGCCAAATTAACCTTAAGGACTGTGCCAAATTTAACTCCTATCAGTAAGGGATAATATTGTTAATTTTCAGGATTCCTTGCTCAAACTGATTATTTTCTTGAAAAACAGCTTTGGCAATCCAACAGGCTAAAGTGCCATTTCAGTGTTTTAACTGCCCTTAATAACAAAGTTGAAAACATTTTTTAGACTCCAGATCTTTTGAAAATTCAAAGGTGGATCTAAATCTCCTGCTTAAAATCTTGTATTGCTTCCCATTGCCAATGGGATGCCATTTAAATCCTTGGCATGGCATTTAATGCTTTTCACTACCTGGCCCCTAAATATTTTCCCAGATTTTATTTCCCATGATCTTCCCCCTGCATACTGAGTGGAAGGAAGTAGAAAAGGAGACTTTTTTTTTCTTGATGAAGACCAATTTACTTTTTATTTTTATTTTTATTTAGTTTAAATCCAAGTTGGTTAACACATACTATAATAATGATTTCAGGAGTAGAATTTAGTGATTTATCACTTACATATAACACCCAGTGTTCATCCCAACAAGTGTTCTCCTTAATGCCCCATCACTCATTTAGCCTGTCCCTCCACCAACACTCCTCAGCAACCCTCAGTTTGTTCTCTGTATTTAAGAGTCTCTTATGGTTTGTCTCCCTCTCTGTTTTTATATTATTTTTGCTTCCCTTCCCTTATGTTCATCTGTTTTGTATCTTAAATTCTACATATGAGTGAACTGTCTTTCTCTGACTGACTTACTTCGCTTAGCATAATAAACTCTAGTTCCATCCACGTTGTTGCAAATGGCAATATTTCATTCTTTTCGATCACTAAGTAATATTCCATTATGTATATATTCCACATCTTCTTTATCCATTCATTCATCGATGGACATTTGGGCTCTTTCCATACTTTGGCTACTGTTGATAGTGCTACTATAAACATGGGGGGTGCATGTGTCCCTTCAAAACATCATACCTGTATCTCATGGATAAATGCCTAGTAGTGCAATTGCTGGGTCATACAGTAGTTCTATTTTTAATTTTTTGAGGAAACTCCATACTGTTTTCCAGAGTGGCTGCACCAGTTTGCATTCCCATGAGCAGTGCAAAAGTGTTCCCCTTTCTCCACATCCTTGCCAACATCTGTTGTTGCCTGAGTTGTTAATGTTAGCCATTCTGACAGGTGTGAGGTGGTATCTCACTGTGGTTTTGATTTGTATTTCCCTGATGATGAGTGATGTCGAACATTTTTTCATGTGTCGGTTGGCCATCTGGATGTCTTTGGAGAAGTGTCTATTCATGTCTTTTGCCCATTTCTTCACTGGATTATTTGGTTTTTGGGTGTTGAGTTTGATAAGTTCTTTATAGATTTTGGATACTAACTCTTTATCTGATATGCCATTTGTGAATATCTTCTCCCATTTTGTTGGTTGCCTTTTAGTTTTGCTCATTGTTTCTTTCATTGTGCAGAAGTTTTTATCTTGATGAGGTCCCAGTAGCTCATTTTTGGAGAAGGAGACTTTGGTAATTTCCTTGACGTCAAGATTTGTGCCTTTTCTCTCTCCTACCACTGTAATCCTAGCTCTAGCACATAGTGGGTGCTTAATGAGCGGAAGTGTGATGGCTGAGAATGAGATGAAGGGGAATGAACGTTTTGGTGGAGAGAAGGGCAGGGAGACATTGTGGCAAAGAAATAGCAATTGGCTGGTAGATGGTGTGTTAGAGATATCCTTGGGTTTATGGCTTCAGAATTCCTGTTATAGATAATGCTACCCACCTGCGGAAGCTATATAGGAGAAGATAATCTAGGATAATTCACAAAAATAGACACATAGTTGTACATGTTGATAATATCTTCAGCAAGTCATTTTCTGGAAGCCACAATAGCAAACACTTCACCAGCAATCTTTAGCTGGCTAGAACCCCTACTCCTACTCTCTGGGCTTCCAGACCTAGTGGTTGGCTAGCAGGGCATTGCTGACTTTCCTCCACCTTCACCCAGGATGACAATACCCAGGCACCACAGCTTTGCACAGTATCCGGTTACCCAGTCTCTCCTAGAGGCGCTCCTCTTTCTTCTGGTCCCTGGACAGCTCCCTTCCTGTCTCCCAACCACCTATAGAGGGCAGCGCCTAGATTATCCTTGCTGCACCCTCTAGTGGCCACTAGGAAGTTGCACAACTATCAAAGGAACAGCTTTCCAGAGTTGAAATAGAACAAAAATATGTGCAATCTTACAATATCACAAATCATTAACTCTGTTCCATCTATTTTCCCCTGGAACATGGCTTTTATTACCTGTATGTCTCATACAGGGTCTGAATCCATTTTGGAGGATACTTGGCAACAACCCCAAATCTCCTCCCTCTTGTCTTAGGGCACAGTGTCCCTTAAGATCCCATAGTTCCATAAAGGAGATGTGTGAATTCAACTCTAATGTAATGATCCTGAGTTCTAAGAGTGATTTATAATCTATGTGATAAGACCACCAATTGGTATTAGTATGTTACATATTTGCATTAATTGCAATACAAGGGAACACTAATAATAGTTCGAAACGGTGGCATTGTAGCTGACAGTCCTGATTTATGAAAATAAAAAGCAGTGTGGAAGATGTCATCTAGCCAATAGCCTTTGTATTCTGAGGCTGCTCCCATTTTTAGGCTGACTGACTTTCACGGTTCATGCTCATTTTACTTTGTGGGGGAAAAAGCAACCCCGAGATACAGAGAGAATCTTTCCCTAAACTCCCAGCCTCACTGCAGTATAGCCTGTGCTCAAAACTGTCAGTCTGATGCCCAAGTTGTCATTTTCGTCCTGCTGACTCTCTCCCCAGAGCCCAATGGAGTCTCCTTGAGGCAGCCAAAGGAGTGACAGATAGACATGTTGTATAGTAGGGCCATTTGAGGCAGCCACATGAGGTATGGAAAATGTGATTTATAGGTATTTTTTCCCCCAGGGGAAAATGGATTTCATTATTTTCCACCTCAGGTAAGGGGTAAACCTCTGAGCTTGACCTTGGAAGGTTGCGTGGCTATAATATGCTGGCTGAAGTGCTGATATAGAGTAAAACCTCATTAAATCAATATTGGTTATTCAAAATCATGCTTGATTGGAAGCAACTGCTTTCCCTCAGCTGCCTCATGCCCCACTGTTCCTTGAACAAAAATATTAGCTACTTTAAAGTGGGTTAAGCTGTGAAGTTTTCTTGGCCTTGGAGTTTCAAATTAATATGGTTATTTATTATTATTTTTCAAGTAGAAGACAGTTCTGAAACACCAAGTCCAGAGTTGATTATAACCTACTACTGTCACATGTAGGATTATTAACAAGAGCATCCTATTTCAGTAAAAAAGTCATGAGTTTTCTTCCCCCATATGCACAGGTGTAAAGTGCCTGCTTATTGGAATAAATAAGCTTATGGGCCCCTAGGCAAATAGAAGTTATGTAAATAAACAGCCATGGCTAATTATCCATGGCAGTGGTCAACTAGAATACAGATGGATGAGCTCCATTGTCAATTCAAAGGCTTCTTTTAGCCAAAGTGAGGCTGGGTTGAAGGAACCAGAAGATGTGAGATCCAAGGTGATCTTGGACCGTTTTACCTCCCATCTACTCCCCACCAAACCAAACCTATGGTAGCAGACATTACCAAAACCCATTATTTGGGTTTTCAATACAGGATAGCAAAGTACCTCAGAAAAGAACAGGCAGCTAGAAGTCTGGTTAATCCACAGATTAATAAGCAACAATGGTATGCTTATTTTCATGATCACTCCAGAAAGTTCCAGATTTATAATGCAACATGCAGATCATCAGAATGTTGGGCCTTCCCAGGCCTTCAGAGGCAATACTACACTTTTGTATGTTTATTCTCCCTTGACTAAAGTTTTTAGGGTTTAAATGAGGCAGGCCATCGGATTGAATGTCTGCTTTCCATAAGCCTTCCTTCTTTCCTTTGGCCCATTCCTTGGTTGAAGCCAGGAGAGAGCCTGTTGCTTTTGTGTTTACTATGCCTCCCTGATCCCAAATTCCTCCAAATATACAGATCTCCACTGTGGAGAATGGAATGAGTCCAGGTAGTGTTAGAGTGGGGCTTCTGAGAGACTAGTAATGAAATCTGAGTTAGAGAAGGCTGAGAAATGGGCCTCTGATGGCTCTGGGGTCCCGGAATGGGCCCCTTACCACCAGCCAGCATGAGGGATGGGGACGAGGGGGTGTTCATGGTTGGGGATCCCATCCTTAGTTGTTCCTCTTATTTCAGGGACAATTCTGGGTGTCTTGAAAACCAGGATATAGGGATAAAACCAGACTCATCTTTCCTGAAATGCAAGTGCTTGGTGATCTTCTGTGGCTACAGGCCATGGCCAGATCTCTGCCTAGAAGCTTCCCCTGGCTCCTAATGCTTCACCCCAGCTGGGCTCCTGAACAGCAAGTCTCCCCCTGTCGACTCTGGGAAGGCTTCTTACTTGCCCATGCGGATGTGGCTTTAGAGGTGGCTGGTATAAGCCCATTTTATGGAAAGTAGAATTTATAAGACCAAGAATAAGGATATGGTCACTCCCATAACACAGAGAATTCTTCCAGATTCCTGTAAACCGTTAACTTGCCTAAGAGTGTTTTCAGCGTTCCTCAATCTGCTGACAACATTTTTTAGGTGTGTTTCTACAGAGCGAGCAGAGGAGCCCTCCAGGCAGTGCAAGAGGACACGTGGGCTGAGAGTTTGGAGACATTAACACGGGCAAGGAAGCCCGCAATCCATGATGGCTGGGTTGGAAGAGTAGCTGAGGACACTCAGCAAATTAAAGACATTTCTCTTTTATCCATCCCTTGCCCTCATTAATTTCTCCCAATGCATTGTTTTCCCAGGACTGCAATGAAATGAACCTTGCTCATGGTTTGTCTAGTCATAATTAGAGTCTTCCTTTCTCTTGTTAGACAGTAATGCCAATAATGACTGCAAACATTTTGTCTTCTTTTTAGCAAGGCAAGGAGCCAAAATCATTATATCTGTGAGTTGATGTCAGATTTATAATGCAGAGATGTAAGCTTCACATGCCATATGTGTGCCAAAATTTCATTAAGCCTCTGGAAGGTTTAACCGTGCATTAAGAAGACATCCTGTTTGTTTGTTTCTTTCCCGATGAATTTTTCTTCCTATTTATTTGTACTGAAAGCCAGGGCCTTCTATTTACCATGACTCATTTTCAGGGGAGGCAAGCGGGAGGGAAAGGAGAGACTGGGGGAGGAGGAGGTATCATATGGGAAGTGAAGGAGAAGAGGGTTTGGGAAAATCTGAGAGTGGTCGTAAGAGGAGAGGAGGGCCAGATTGAGGGAGAAAGGCATAGAGACTGAGGAGTAAGGATGAGAGGTGGTGTGTGCATGGGTACGGGAAATGGATTACCTAGAAAGAAGCCAACAAAACAGAGGGAAAAGTTAACTTGATTGACTTGCTTTGGCTAGCTCTCTTCACCTGGGCTCACACCCAGGCAAGCCAGAGGATAGTCTAAAAATAGACGGAATTTATCACATGTGGTTGAGCAGATTGTTCCCGAGGGGGTGTTTTCCAGGGCCCAAATGGTAGGATCCCAACCATTTTGCACTGCAGAAGAGGTAATTTACTTCACGCAAGTGAGCACTTGTCTCCCTGCGAGAGCATTTCTTCCTTTCTGCTCACAACAGAATGGGGTTCAATATCCCCAGCCCTGTTGGTGGGAATTACATACCCATAAACCAAGGAAATGAGATAATTAATGGATTTTGATATTCTTTGGATGAGGGAAAGGCAGAAAATCTTTCCAGGACTCCTGACTTGGGCTCCCTATCCCACCCCTGAGTGGCAACTCAAGAATGTTTTAGAAAATTGTGCTTAAAAGCTAGAGACAGAACACATTTTTCTTTTCCCTCCCCCCCTCCCCCCACGCCAGTATTGGCATCCGAAAGTGCATTTCTCACATGTAAGATTATCCCAATGGATAATTCACTCTCTGGGTGCCAGGAAAAATAGGTTTGGAGCTCGATGAGCTGCCTGCTGCTGGCTCTCTGTTTTCTGGCATCAAGGTTTCTCAATAGTGGACTCAACGGTTGTATTTTTCACCTACAAAAGAATTGCTATCAGAAAACCAGACAGCGGATAATTGTATTTCGTGAATTGACGGTGAAACTACTTGGTTTCAGCCAAGGTCCAAAGGCTGATAATGTTCAACCAGGAGAAATGGTTTGTGTGAGAGAATTCATTTTTGGGCGTTCATTTTTACTGAAGGAAAGAGGTTGGCTTAGATTTTTTGAGAAATTCTTCTCCAACATGCAGCTAGAAAGTTCGGCATCTTTAACAGCTCTGGTGAACCCTGCCATATCACAGTCTTGCATGTGAATGCCAGACTCCTAGTAAAACTGGAGGCTCCAGCTTCAACCAGAACCTCCATCCATCTCTTCAGATCTAGCAGGAAAGCAAATAAAAATGCATGCCATAAATATCCTCAGTGACGGGCAGCAAGGGTGCTGGCACCTCGCCACCTGGCTGTCTCGGACAAGGAGACACGAAGCTGCTGAGTGTCTCCCTGCACGCACACCTAGGGTGCCTCCTGCACCTGTTTGGAGAAGAATCAAGATGTTTCCCCAGAAGTGCGCCAGTTGCCTGCGTGGGCCAGCCTCATCCACCCAAAGCTGCTGAGGAACAACTGGGCTTCCTTTTCCTTCTCCCACTTGGCTTACCAGGCTGACTCTGCTGTTTCCTGGGACCCTTGTGCATCATTTTCCTCTGGAACTTGAGCAAGATAGAAAGAGAGACCCATACTCTCCTCCTTGCCCTGGAAGAAAAAAAAATGTACCAAGGGAGTAGGAATAAAGGCAAAGCCTGTGAATCTGTTCCTTACACACACTGGACTCATTCCCACCTCTGTGCATGCTGTTCAACCCACTTGGAACACCCTTCCATCGCCCATCAGCACCCATTTACCTAAATTTTATTCATTCTTCAAGACTCATTAAATCCCATCTGCTTCATGAAGATTTTTCCATCTATGAGTTTACTCCCTCCCCTGGTCTCCTGTATCTACAATCTGTCCCAGAATTTAATGTGCATACAGACCATGCCTTGTGTTTTTTTTCTCCGTTTCCCTTCTGGGCTCCCACAATGCTGTCCATAATAAGCTTCCAGAAATGTTTGTTGATTGACACTTCGAGGAGATGAGCTGAAACTCATTCTCCTTTCTGCAGCAGGGCACAGGGTCTGAGGAAGTTATAGTGTGTGTCTCACATGTAAGATCATCCCAGTGGATTTCTGGGTCTGGACCCTTACTAATGAGTCATCTTAAGAACAAAAGACTCATCCCCTGGCCCCACACCTCCTTTATTCACTCCACGATTATTTTTGTATAGACCAAGTGAAGATAAAATGGCTACAACATGGGAAGGGCAGGCCCCAGGCAGGGAGAAGGTCACGCAGGCATGCAAGGTCCCGCCTCCCGTGCTTCCTCACGGTGGGGAGTGTGTAAATGTGTCTCGGGATCAGACTTTTCAGAGCTCAGTCTTCAGCTCCCTCAGAGACCCCCTAAACACATAGCATGATTACGGTAAGAGGCTGAATTAACTACCAGGACACAGGACAGGGAGTAACCAACTCTGTTCTTGAGGTGGGTGATGGTGAGCTGGTCATGCACGTTTTCACAGGGCAGGAGACCTTTGAATTGGCCTTCAGTTTCTGGCCAGAGTCATGGTCCTTTATCCTGGCCCCAGCAGGGAAGGGCCCCCAGAAGTCCCACAGAGAGATGCCCTGATTCCAGTGTCCTAGATACGACAGGCTGTCACAGTCCTGGCAGCCCAGGGTGAAGTAGTGGAGTGTTCTGGTGATTCTTCCATCCCATTTCCCAGACACACAGAGCTGCCCGGAGAAGAGTCTCCTTGCTGATGGGCAGTTGGGAACCCAGGGGCAAGGATGGCCAAACAACTTTCCAAGGCTGGCTGGCGGTGACACAGGTGAGCCTGACAATACTGTCTGATGAAGGAAAAGGGAAATCTGCTCTTAAGATTGAATCCAAACTGCAAGCGGTAGGGACAGAAGGCTCAATCCCAGGGCGCCTGCTGTCAGGGATGTCTGTCAGAGCGAAGATCCAAGAGAGCACCCCTCTCTGGGGTCATCCACTCGCTGCACATCAAGCCCCCTAGTTGGGACGCCTGGTGGGGAGTGGCAGCAGGAGCGCGATAAGCACTCTGCCTTGGCATTAGTTAAAAAACAAACAAAGCAAACTAGAATGTGGCTCTCCCTTTGGATGCTTGCTACTTCTGGTGATTTCTAATGCCACCTTCAGGATTTGCTGAGAACCTGTTGGGTGCCAGCTTTATTTGGGGCGCCTGAGTGGCTCAGCCAGATCAAGAGCTCACTTTTGATTTCAGCTCACGGTTCATGAGTTCAAGCCCTGCTTTGGTTTTTGTGCAATGATTGTGGAGCCTGCTTGGGATTCTCTCTCTCCTTCTCTCTCTGCCCCTCCCCTGCTTGCTCTCTCTCTCTCTCTCTCTCTCTCTCTCAAATAAATAAACAAATAAATAAATAAACTAATAAAAAATTTTAAGACGATTTATTTAACATGAAATAATCTGGGGGAAAACCAAAGGAGGGGTGATGCGCCGTGCGGTCACAGTCTGCCATCAGTGTTGGGACATTGTTTCATGAGAAGTGCGAGAAGATCAAGGCTCGGAGCCCTGAGCTGTGGAGTGCCATTGGTGTGAGCCGTGATCTTGAGGGAAGACTGAGAGGGAGAAGCAGGGCATGACGTGCCTGGGGAGAATCACTGCATGGCCTTTCTCTGTGATATGTTGTTCTGACCGGTGTGGAGGCCGGTTATTACTTATCCATCCATTTAGAAAGATTTACCAAACATTTGTAATGTGCAGGGCATGCGCTCGGTGTGGGACAGACAAGGTCACTGTAGTCTCTGTGCTCCGGGGGCTCATAACCCAGTCCTAACAATTGACCAGCATGGATCTCACTGGGTGCAAGAGAAGGACCAGAAGAATGAGTCTAATAATCTCGTCATTCATTAACCCCTATCTATTAATTTCTAAATGCCAGGAGCTGCACTAACTTCTGCTTCAGGAGCTCAGCACTTCGTGGAGGTGACATGGCAAAGAAAAGGCGCACTGGATGTGGGGGGCCCAGAGCAGCCAAGTCGGGTGTTAGGGTCATGGGGGTGGGGAGAGGGTCGTGGGAGTTCCCCAAGGAAGGAGACATTTGGATTGGGGCCTGAGAGAGGATTGTGAGGAAAAGAAGAGGAAGAGACTGGCAGCCAGAGGGAGGGTGACCTAGGCAGGGCACCTGTGTGGACAAAAGCACTGGAGAAGAGATGAAGTGGGCACGTTGGATAGCCAGAGTGGGTGCGGGCAGGTGGACAGATAGAGGCCAGCCATGTGCGTGTGTGTGTGTGTGTGTGTATGTGTGAGACCAGCCATGTGTGTGTATGAGGCCAACCATGTGTGTGTAAGGCCAGCTGTGTGTGTGTGTGTGTGTGTGTGTGTGTGTGGCCAGCTGAGTGTGTGTGTATGAGGCCTGCTGTATGTGTATGTGTGTGAAGCCAACCGTGTGTGTATGTGTGTGTGTGTGTGCGTGTGTGTGTGTATGTGTGTGTATGTGTGAGACCAGCCATATGTGTGTATGAGGCCAACCATGTGTGTGTAAGGCCAGCTGTGTGTGTGTGTGTGTGTGTGTGTGTGTGGCCAGCTGAGTGTGTGTGTATGAGGCCTGCTGTATGTGTATGTGTGTGAAGCCAACTGTGTGTGTGTATGTGTGTGTGTGTGTGCGTGTGTGTGTGTATGTGTGTGTATGTGTGAGACCAGCCATATGTGTGTATGAGGCCAACCATGTGTGTGTAAGGCCAGCTGTGTGTGTGTGTGTGTGTGTGTGTGTGTGTGGCCAGCTGAGTGTGTGTGTATGAGGCCTGCTGTATGTGTATGTGTGTGAAGCCAACTGTGTGTGTGTATGTGTGTGTGTGTGCGTGTGTGTGTGTATGTGTGTGTATGTGTGAGACCAGCCATATGTGTGTATGAGGCCAACCATGTGTGTGTAAGGCCAGCTGTGTGTGTGTGTGTGTGTGTGTGTGTGTGGCCAGCTGAGTGTGTGTGTATGAGGCCTGCTGTATGTGTATGTGTGTGAAGCCAACTGTGTGTGTGTGTGTGTGTGTGTGTGTGTGTGTGTGCACGTGCTTGGGCTCTGTCTGAAAATGTTGAATTTGTACACTGCTGAGATGAAATCTCAGAAGATTCTGAATTCTACAGTCTGACTTTGAAGGGGAACAGTGAAAATGTGGGCATGATACACCCAGAACTGCCAAATGTACATTTGCCTTCTCACTTCAAGCTAGAGGCCCACGTGAACACTGCAATAACAAATCCTCTATTTGTTATTGAGACAAGTCTCCACGTTTCCGGGAGAGGGGATCCTAGTAAGAATTCCGTGGGTGATACTTGAAAACATCTGCTTCACTCTTCAGTGAGTTCTGATGAGGGAAGCAGTTTGTCTGTGGGCCGGGATTTGGGCAGGAAGGCGGCGTACTGTGCTGGCCGGGTGGCCGGGCTGCTGACTCCCACCCCTGGAGGAGAAGTTTCCATGGGAGCTATCACTACTCTGGATTTCTACAAAGTAACATTTCAGGGACAATCTGTATGTTTTAACAAATTACATTATTAGGGACAAAGCTGGAATTACTTCTAATCATTTCACAAGGGACATTTTAAAACTTGCAGATGATTTTGCTATTTTGTCAGGGTGGAACCGACCCATTTAAACTTTCCAGTCATATTAATTTTTAATTTAAGTTTAATGAAATTAATTCAAATTAAGAAGGTGACCATTATCAATTTCCTTTCCTATTAGTTCCTTAATGCTTTGGCAAATTGCATTCTAAACTTCTCCTTCAACGAGCTAGATACATATTCATGGGTTTCCTAAGAAAAGATGAATTTGATCTTGATATGCTAATCCATAGCCATGGCAGCAATCAAGGAGCAGCTAGGGAGAGAAGTGCATTCTGGTATTAATTATGAATCAGGCATTAAGAACTGGTAAATAATTAAAGCTTCATGTGTCACAACACAAGTTAAGAATCAGTGTGTATTTCCATTACCAAATGCATTTTGGGGCTATTTCCAGCTCTATTTGGATATTGACTGAACATAAACTGAGATGCAAGTAGGTAAGTCTCATTCATAGAAAACTCATAGTACAGAATTCCGATCTTACTGAACTGTTGGCATAGGTATGCATTCAACTTCAGAAGCTGGGGCTCAGTGTTTCTAGGAGTTTTTGGGTCATCAGCCCCCTCCCCTCAAAGTTCCTTCACTCTTTGGGGGTCTGTGCAAGGGAGTCATGCATCAGGCAGGAGGTTTTGCTCTCCGAGTATCCACAGATCAGCAGTATGCACAGCACCCGGGAGCTGGTGGAAAGTACAGGCTGTCAGGCCCACCGAGGCCTACTCAATCAGATCTGCTTCTTAGTAGGATTCCCAGATGGCTCCTTTGTACAATGAAGTGCAGCGAAGGCACTTCTCAGCTGGAGGAATCTGTGATTCTTCCGTTTCCTTGGCTGCTGCTTCTACAGTGGAAAGGAGGCCAGGTTCACTTTGGCCCACTCCGTGTTCTCAATGGCCATCCTCCCCTCCTACCCATCGCATTGGGGGTTGGATACCCCTGAGGTCCACCTGCAGGACTTTAGGGTGCTAGAAGCAGTGGTCCTGGGTTTGAATCCTGGTTCTCTTCCTTGTGGGCTGTGTGATCTTAAGCAAACTCCTGACCTCTCAGAGACTCGGCTCCCGTGTGAATGGCACCGCCTGCCTCACAGGGCTGTTGTGAGGAGAGAATGAGGTCATGTCTGTGGGACAGAATGCCCGCCAGCAGCACAGCGGTCTGCAAATGGTAGTCGTGATGATGATGATGATGATGATGGCATTGAGGAAAAAGTAACTTTTAGGGAAAAGAATCGATGGCCAGGAAGGAGGTGATTAACTCAGTGGACAATGGAGGGATGTTAGAGATTCTTTAAGAATAGTCATGCGTTATGATGGTCTCTGCTTGACAGCCTAAAGGGAAGTTTAAAGGGGAGGTTTTCTTGGCATGGGTTTTGGGAGAGCAGGAACAATATTCTCAAAGAGTGAGACTTGCCCTGAAAAAGAGAAGAGAAGGGAATTTTAAATTTTTAAAAAATATTTCTTTAGTTTTGAGGGAGAGAGAGACCGAGCACGAGCAGGGGAGGGGCAGGGAGAGAGGGAGACACAGAATCCGAAGCAGACTCCAGGCTCTGAGCTGTCAGCACAGAGCTTGACATGGGGCTCAAACCCACAAACCACAAGATCTTGACCTTAGCCGAAGCTGGATGCTTAACTGACTGAGCCACCCAGGCATGCCGTTAAGAGAAGAGAAGGTGATTTTAAAGTGAAATGCCAGTGCTCTGTCTATTGATCTCTTCCCATCCTGACTTTCTCCGTATCAAAATGCCACCATATCTCTACCAAGTAAATGTGTGTGAATCATGTGGACATCACCCTTTTCTCTGGACGTGAAAAATTAATACGCTTCATGACTTTTCTACAGTTGAAATGAATGAGGAAGAGAAAGCAAATGTTTGGAATTCTGAAGTCTAAACACTTCTGTTTAAAAATCCCTGCTTTATAAAGGCAGCTTCAGAGTTCCCTATTTCGTCCCCCAAACAGTGAGTGCCCATAAAGGAATTGAGCCTCTCTCGTATTTTCCACCCTACGAATCTCCTTTCTTTAGTTGCCTTAGTCACTTATGTTGTCAGGAAGGATGAAAATGATATTTATTACAATAATAAATGTCAACCTCTTCAAAGACAGAATGAGCCATTAGTAGGATGGGGTTAAGGCGACCAGATGCCCAGGAAGGTTTTCGTTGTCCTTTCAAAATGCTGGGCAAGCCGCTGGACAAGGATGTGAAGCTTTGGGCATTTGCCATCAGTGGCTACAGGTCACAAGGTCATGGGCTCTGGCCCTGCAGGAACATATGAATACTGAATACACAGGGTTCTTTCTCCCTTATTCCCTAGAAGGCGCATTGTGGAATTACCCATGATGGCCCCGAATTGCCACTTTGTTCTCATGGTAATGAAAGAATGAAAAGATGGACATTAAAGAAAAAAAAAACAAAAAAACCCCTCTCATCTTAAACCTTTTCAATTTTTAAGCCCATAAATATGGGGGTCAGAACAAGAGGCCCTTCTTTTAAAAAATATTTTATGTCAGGTCGTGCCATATATAATACTTAGCAAGCTTATTTTCTCTCATCTGGGAGGTAAAGGATTTTTGCCAGTTCCACTCACAAAGCAATTTATAGCCAAATGCTGAAATATATTACAATTAGAACCTCAACTTCCCATTTAAATTTCAGGCACTGAGTTTGATCAGGTGTTAAAAGGTTCTGAAACTTTGAACTTGGTTTCAAAATTGGTTGTTTGCAGAATCTATGAGGTTGAGGGCAGGGGAGAGGAAGAGGCCAGAGGGTGCTGCTAAGGTCTGACATCAGAAAATTTCCTTAACTAGGATGACTTTCTTTTTCCTGTCTCCCGGAGCACTGTGTACCTCACTTTATGCACGGGGTGGGTGTGACTCACACTGTATATTGTCCTCATCTGGGACCTGAGACAACACAGCAAAGTGGGTGAGAATTTGGACTCAGGAGCCAACTGCCTGGGTTTATATACCATGTCAGACACTTACTAGCTGTGGGAGCTTAGGCAAGATACTCTGTGTCTCAGTTTCCTTATCTGCAAAATGCAGATAATGGTAGTACCTACCTGTAAGGTCACAGTGAGAATTAGATAAGTTAATACATGCAATGCACTTAAATCCGTGCTTGGCATATAGGAATCGGTGTATATTTGCTTGCTGTTTTTCATCCCAGCTACCTGACCCTGAGCTCAGAGAAAGAATTCATCTTTCTGTTTCCATAGTCCTAGTTATATACACATTCATCCCACAACGTTTATCACATGCCTACAATGAGTCAGGCCCTGACTGGAAGAAATGGTTTTTCTGGAGAGAGGAGCAAATATTGCAATACTTCTTGCTGGGTCACATATCAGAGGGGCTTGATTCTAACCTGTGGGGAGCAGGCCGGGCTTTCTTGAAGGAAGCTGAACCTTAGCCGGATCTGTAGGATGAGCAGAAGAGCAGAGAGTGTTCTGGGTGAAGGGAGGCACCTGTGAGAAGACATCCCATGAAGAACTGTTGAACAAAAAAAAATTTTGGTCAGCTTTTGAGAAGGTGAGGGGACCTCAACCTCTTCTTAAATTATCAAGGCTCTGGCACTCCTGATGGCCAGGCCTTAATTCCCTGAATAAAGATGAAGATGGAAGAGAGCATACTGGGAAGAGTCCCCTCCTGCCAGGAGGGCCTTCCAGAACTCAGGGCTCTGTGCTGAAGCCAATTTGGGCACATCTATATGTTTTATGAAGCATTCCCTGCCCCCCCCCATCCCTCCTGTCTTTCTCTCCCTTTCTTTCTTTCTTTCTTTCTTTCTTTCTTTCTTTCTTTCTTTTTTCTTTCTTTCTTTCTTTCTTTCTTTCTTTCTTTTTCTTTCTTTCTTCTCTCTCTTTCTTTCCTTCTTTTCTTTCTTTCTCTTTCTTTTTCTCTTTCTTTCTTTTGTTTTTTCTTTCTTTCTTGCCCTTTCTTTTCCTTCCTTCCTTCCTTCCTTCCTTCCTTCCTTCCTTCCTTCCTTCCTCTCTCTCTCTCCCTCCTGCCCTCCCTCCCTTTCTTTCTGTCTTTCTTTCATTCTGTCTCTCTCTTCCTTTCCTCCCTCCCTTCCTTCCTTCCCTTTCTTCCTCCCTCCATCTTTCTCCCTCTCTTTATTTTTCTCTCTTAGATTTAAATTTAATTGACGTATTATATTAGTTTCAGATGTACAACATGATTCCATATTTGTAGATATTGGGAAATGATCACCATAGTAAGTTTAGTTAACATCCATCACCACATATTGATAAAACAATTTTTTTTCAAGTGGTGAAAACTTTTAAGATCTCCTCTCTCAGCAACTTTCAAATATACAATACAGTGTTATTTATTTATTTATTTATTTTTCTGGCTACAGATTTATTCAACAGAGAATAGTCTCCTCCAGCTTTACTCAGGTGGCTGACCACATCCATAACCAAAATCCACCTCTAAACTGGAATTCAGTTGTTGACCCAATCCTGGCTTCAGCTTTCTTGTTGGCATCAGGGGTCACAGTGCTTCGTCTACAGGTGTCTCTGTCAGCTTCCCCTCCTGTGAGTTTCCCTCCAGACTATTGGGCCCTGGCCCGCTGGTCTCAGGTTTCAGGACGGCTGTGGCACAGAGAGGCAGACACAATATCAGGGGGCAGGTGGAGGCAGTCATAGAGATACTGGATACCCTGGCTGGTAAGGTACCGGTAGAAATGTCTCCAGGCAAACTGTTCAATTTTTTTAAATTTTAATTTTTAACGTTTATTTATTTTTGAGAGGGGGAGGGGCAGAGAGAGAGACACACACACAGAATCCGAAGTAGGCTCCAGGCTCAGAGCTGTCAGCACAGAACCTGACATGGGGCTCAAATCCATGAACCATGAGATCATGACCTGAACTGAAGTTGGACTCCCAACTGATTGAGCCACCCAGGAACCCCATGGCGAACTCTTCCTTTATGTAGCTTTGTGAGCTGAGAGACTGTGTGGCCTTCATGACGTGGTCTTTAGGCATGTGGATGTCCTTCTTGGCCACCATCTTTCCGTCCTTGAAAAGCAGGTCATAAATGGCAATACGATTCTTCTTGAGCATCAACATTTGGTGGCCGTTACGTCTGAAAAGCCAATACAGTGTTATTAACTGTAGTCACTGTGCTGTACCTTCCATCCACAGGACTTATATCCTTTATGGCTGTAGGTTTGTGCTCTTCAACTACCTTCTCCCCTTCACTGCTTTCTTAAACATGTATTTTAATGCCCTCTTTCTCTAAATCCTGTGACGTTTCTAGCAGCTTACTCTGATAGTAGGGTAGACATTTAGACTGCAGAGGAATGAACAATTCATTGCAAAGACACACAGGTCAAGTTTCCTGCACTGCCCTGCCCAGACCTGGCAAAACTCTGCCTTTCTTGAAGAGGATTTGTTCCCCTTGAAGGGGGATTGCTTGTGGCCACCCCCCCTCACTCCTGCAGAGCCGTACCTGTACCCTCTTTGTCTTCCTCATCATGTCTTCATAAGACAAGGCTGACTCTTGACCTGGAGGATGGTGGGGTTAAGTTAAAAAATTGATTGGCTAGTCATTTAAAAGCTACAGAGCAAGAAATAAAATGTTTCCAAATTCTTACTAGTCCCCTAATGGGGAAGTTTTGGCATCGGGCAGAGTGAGCCAGCCACCATGCTCCTCTCCCTTGAGAGGAGCAGAAGTAGCCTTTGTCAATATATAAGATAAATCCTTGATTGAGTTGGAAGCCTGGCTGCTTTTTTGTGCCCCTTGAGAGCAGGATCCCCTTGACTCTCAGTAACCTTTTCAGCATTTCACTCAACATGATCAATAGCTTTCCATTAATGCTCCTGGACCCAGAGGATGCAGAATAGATGAGAGAAGGCAGGTGGGGTGATAGATACTTCAGAATCACCCAAAGGTAAATGGTTATTTCATATATAGAATTCAGGATAGAGCTTCACTCTAAATATACACATTTCCCTAAGACAGGTGAGTGACTGCATTGCTCTCTGGAGGGGGCCGAGGTGGCCGTCAGCATTTTAAGAATTAGCCTACTTTTGCCTTCCTTTCCATGAAGAAGAAAATGTCCTTAGAACAAATGTCTCCCAAGAGAACTTTCTAGAACAACTGAACATGTGCAGTGACTTTCCAAAAAAAAGCCTACGTTTTTCTTTTTTATGGTGAGTTTATTATTCCACAAAATGTAGGAGATAAGACTGCAATAGAAAGTGATTTCTCATGAGGAGCAAGATTAGGTAACTGGGAGGTTTCACATGCCAGCCTCTCTGCCATGCCTGTTCATGTGTTTCGTGTTTGGAAAATGCCCTCAGAGGTATTTAGGAAATGTGCAGAGTAGGCATGCTCTGCATAATGGCAATGCAATAGAGCAGCTATGCCAAGAGCCTTGGGCCTGTGAAAATCCCACCAGATAAGAAAGAAATGGCACAGTGAAAAACCTGGCTCTCAGTGAAGATGGGAATGATCACATCATATTTCTCTAATGAGGGACCCACTTGGACCAGGCACCCGAGTAGATTTGCAATAGCATTTTATGGGCCCATGCTTCCTTCCTTCTAGTCCCCATTGTATCTCCCTCATATAGTCATGGTCACATTTTATTTTTCATTTACTGATATATGTACTGCACCTTATGAGTTTTTAAAGACTTTCCTTTGTAATAGTTTCTTTTAAAAATAGCATTTGTTTAAAAATGATCAAAGTAATATATGGGCATGAAAAACAAAAGCCCAAAGATTGCAAAGGGGCTTATTGTGAGACTAAAAGAAGCTGTCTTACAACCATCTCTCAGCTCACCTCTCAGAAGCAACTGCTTTGAACTCTTTTAGCTGTTTCTTTGCATAGTTATTGCTATTGATTGGTTTATTAACTTTAGACATTATTCTCTTTCTAGTATAATGTACCTCTCATACTCTATTCCCTACTCCTTCCTCTATCCTTTAAATAGATTTATTTTTGGTTATAGCAGTGAAGTGATCATATCATTATGAGTATTTATTTGACTATCTTATACTTCAGATTCCAGTAGAATATAATGGTTGTATTTTCTTTCTTCAGTAGCTGTTGGTTTTTCTTCATGTTTCCAACGGGCTTTCTTTTTTTCTGTGTGTTGATTGCTCTTATATTTTTTACTATTCAAAATCTTTAAGGATTTGTCAAACCCTAACAATGCGTGAGTTACTGCCTGCAATGCTCTGCCCCAATTTCCTATGTGACTTTCCCTTTGGTGACCAATTCACAATGAAGCAGCAAGCTCTGTGAGGGGCCGCCATATCTTTACATCCATATATTCTTCATACCTATCACATTGTCTGGGGTATACTGGGCATTAATTCAATATTTGATGAATGAATGAGTGACTATATTTCCACGGAGTGTTGAACAAATGAAGTTAGGCTTTCTGTGCTTGAGTGAAATTACTTTCAGATGTTAAATGTGATAACATAATTTTTTGAATCCACCAGTTTACTTTCTCATTGTCTTTACATTTTACTCTTGAGTTCACCTTGTAAATATTCACATGTTCCCAAACGTAATCTGAATTGAAACCAGAAAGTTGGTAGTGCAAGTTTTATCAATCACATAAAAAGATTAGTTATGATTACCGAAGTCTAGATATGAAACAGCTGCCATTTATTCAACAAGTTAGTGTACTGTTTGCTCACCTGAGCAAACTACTGTTTACATATTTATTATTACTACCTCCATGTCTTCTTGGTGTGATTATTAACTATAAACCATGTGCAATTTCAGCTCTAGTGACTTTGCACTGTTTGGTGCCTCTGCCTGGAATTTTTTCCATCACCTCTCACTTCCCCTTCCCCCAACACATGTATCTAAATTTCACCTACTCTGTCTTCATAGCTCAGCACCATCCTTGCTGGCCAGGCCATTTCTTTCTGTTGACACTTGTCATGAAGCACTTATCTCCATTGTAATTGAACTTTGAGTGATTCTTTGATTAATGGCTGTTTCCCTTACTAGACTGGAAGCATCTAAGTGTGCAACCCTGTTTTGCCTTCTGTTTCATTCCTAGCTTTCTGCATGGACGTTGGCACATAGCAGATGCTAAATTGTACTGTTAAAGCTTTCCCCCATGATTTAATTTTTTTAAGTTTGTTTATTTTGAGAGAGAGAGATTGAGAGAGAGAGAGAGAGAGAGAGAGAATGAACAGGAGAGGGGCAGAGAGAGGAGAGACAGAATCCCAAGCAGGCTCCATCTGTCAGTGCAGACCTGAGCCGAGATCGAGTCTGATGCTCAACTGACTGAGCTATTTAATTTTTTTTAATAAATCTTTGCTGACTTTAAACTTCTGGAAGTTTCCTTTCTAAAAATGATTGTAAAAAGTTGACTTTTAGGCTCGGTGAAGGACTATGAGATTAAGCTTAAGAAATCTGGATTAGTGAGATATCAAGAAATCCAGGTAATTTTGTTATTATTATTTTTATTATTTTCTAGTGCAGCATTTTCTAAAGTGGAAGTGTTTTTCATTGGGTATGGAAAGAAAATATGAGGACTTCTATTCATAAGTATTTTATTTTAAATGTATAATACTTCATCTGTTATGAGTATTTAAGTCTTTCCACATTTATGAATTTTCTAGATAACTAATGCTTATTCCATTTAGCACAATAATGTTTCTATATACACTATTTTTTAACAAGATTTTTCCATTAGGCACACAGAACTTTTTGTCATCTTTAAAAGAGTACACTGGCCTTAAGCCTTTTCCTGGTGACTCAGTCATTGCCAGAGACACTGGAGAGTAAAATTTACTTATGATTGATTTTCACAAGGTGGTACAACATATTAGTAGAAAAACTGGTTAGATGTGAAGACTTTGACTTTTTAAATGGAAGAAATCAAATATTTGGTAAATGCTAAAAGACCACCCATAAAATATGAGTGGAGTAAAAAGAATAGCAATATAAGAAACATAGGTGTACCCATGGCCCTGTTTTCAATAGAATATTTTAATTTCCTCTAAAGCCTGGAGGCACTACTGTCTAGATCCTTCTCTTTCTTTCTACTCTAAGGATGCAACCATTATTATAAGTTTTGTGTTCATCATCTTTCTTTTTCATGGCTTCAAAATGTGTATTTGCAGGCTGAATAAAATGTTCTTTAATTTTTGCATGTTTCTGATTACAAATGGAGGCATATTATATGTACTCTGCAGCTTGATATGTGTGTGTGTGTGTATATATATATATATACGTATATATATATGTGTGTGTGTGTATATATATATATGTATATATATATGTATATATATATATATATACGTATATATATATATATTTAATTTATTTTTTGCTCCATATTGTGTTCATGAGATCATTTCTTATTAGGGAGGGTAGCCATACTTTGTTCATTATCACTGATGCATAATATCCCATGTGAGATGACACCACATTTATTTATCCAACCTAGTGGGTTGTCTCTAGATTTTGCTGTCACAAACGGCAGCGTTTGAATGTACTTTGCACACACCGCCTGTGTGCACGTGCAGGAATTTCTCTTGAGAACGAATCTAGGGTTGGAATTGCTGAGTCATAGGTTTATGTATATTTATTTTTAAACTAGATGAAGCCAAAATGTTCTCCAAAATAATTGTCCAAATTTATACTCCCAGCTGCAGAATTCATGAGTTTTGGATGTTCTACCTTCTCTCTAGCACTTGGTATTGTCAAACTTTTAATTTTTGCTTTGCTGGTAAGTGTGAAGTGTTAAGACATTATCGTTTTAATTTGCATTTCCCCAGTTACTAATGAGGTTGAGCATTTTCTCCCCATATTTATAGTTTATGCAGATTTTCCTTTCTATGAAGTGCCTGTTCAAGTATTCTTCCTGATCTAATTGTTTTGTTTGCCTTGTTTTGTGCGTTGATCTGTGGTTCGTTAGAATGAATTTCATCAAATCTAAGAGATCACTGATTATAAGAGGTGCTACTATTTTATTTATTACTAAGAAGGAGAAATACTAACAAATTGTGACACACTGTTGATAGTAAGATGCGTCTGATCTAAAAGATGCTAAAATATGAAAGACATGTGCATTTCAGAACGTTAAAATATTATATATTCTGGATATTAATCCTTTGCCAATTAAATGCATTTTGAAGTATATTCTCCAGCTTGTATTTTGTCTCTTTATCTTCTTTATACAGTATTTTGATGCAAACTAGTTTTTAACTGAATATCTTAAATCAAATCTAATTTTAAAAGCTTTTTCTCTATGCTTTGTACATTTTGTGTCTTAAGAAGTCTCTCTCATGCTGAATCATAAAGATATTTTTCAATATTTTCTATTATACATTTCATGGGTTTGACTCCTGCATTTGGGATTTTAGTTTACTCCATAATTGATTTTGGAGTATGTCATGAGGAAGGCTCCAAAATAATATCAATGGATTTGGCATCAAAAAACCCCATTCTTCACCAACTGCTCTGTAATTCTATTTCAATCTTAAATCAAGTGTTTATAGATGCGGGTGGTCTGCTTATGGCTTCCCAGATCTGTTCCATTAGTATATTTGTTTCTTCCAACACCATTACCATGCAGATGGGTGTGGATCTACCATGAAGCTCAAGAACCTTGAACAACAATACCTCCTCATTTCAGTACCTCTCATTTGCTTGGGTCTCTGACTTAATAGTTATAATTTTGTATTATTTTATTTAGAAGGGTACTCAATTTGCATAAACTTCAGGCCCTACATAACCTAGATCCACCCTTTTGTGCAATCTTAATTCCTATCCCCTCAAGTCCTCTTCCTACCTCCCCATTCTTGTTCTTCTGAAATCCCTTGACTATTCTTGGCCTTTGCTTTTTTGTATGCATTTTAGAATCACCTTGTCATCTCCCATAAGTAAACTTCAGTATTTTAAGTGGAATTACATCACATCTCTAAGTAAAATAGGAAACATGGACATCTTCGCAATATGGAGTTTTCAACTCATGGATATCTCTCCATTTACTTAGCTCTTCATTAATGTCTTTCATAGAACTTCATAATTTGTAATAAATACTTTGCATATTTTTTATTAGCTTTTAGTTTTTGGGGGGTATTGTAGTGAAAAAAACCCCTGTATTTTCCAAGTATTATTGATGGTACAGAGAAATGCAATTGAATATTGAATACTGAATTTATATTCAGTGGCTTTGTTTATCTTTACTATTAGTTCTAGTAGCTAATCATATGTTAGTATTGTCAATTTTGTTTCTCTTTTTCCAATCCATACTCCCACCTACCCTCTGTTCCTCCCTCTTTCTGTCTGTCCTTCTCTTCCTTTTCTCCTTTCTTTCATTCTTGTTTTCCTACACTGCCTAGTGTCTCCAGTGCAGTGTTATAGAGATTATAGGCACCTTGTCTTCTTTTTCAAAAATAGCTTTATTGAGACATAATTCACCTACCATACAATTCATCCATTTAAAGTGTATGACCTAATGGTTTTTAATCTATTCAAAAAATGATGCAACCATTATCGCAGTTTAATTTTGGAACATTATTGTTATCCCAAAAAGAAACCCTGTATTTATTAGCAGCCATTCACTCTCCATTCTAACAGTCCTTCCCCCAATATCCACCCCTAACGCAGCCAATCCTGGGAAAGCACTGATATTTCTTTCTCTGTAGATTTGCTTATTCTGGATGTTTCATATAAATGGAATATATGGCCTTTTGTGGCTGGCTTCTTCCACTTAGTAGAATGTTTTTAGGTTTCATCCCTGTTGTAGCATGTATCAGTACATAATTTGTTTGTATTGCCAAATAATATTCCATTGTGTGGGTATGGCATATTTTATTTATGGATTCATTGTGTAACTAAACCCAGTTCCATCTGCCTGATGCTCAGCAAAACCAATCACTGAGACATCAGGTATGTGGCAAGGAAAGAGTTTATTTGTGAGGCAGTTAAATGAGGAGATAGGAGGACAAGCCTCAAATCCACCTCCCTGAAGAGGGAGAGAACAGTTTTTTATAGGGGTTGAAGTTACATACATATTGATGAACAGGGCAGGGAAACTTCTGACTATTCACGAGGAAAGATGGTGCATGTGCATTGAGCAAACATGTGTGTAACACACATCCCATGTTCACTTTGGGGTGGAGACAACATCAGACTGAGATATAACTGAGCCTGATGTCAGGAGCTTATCTTAGGACAAGGAGAATGGGCTATGGGCATGCTCTGAGAGCCAGTATAAACTGGATGGGGTCTTGGGCTTGTTATCTTGGGTAAGGAATGTAGAGTCTTGCTTGTTCATAGTCTGGACCCTTATCAGTTGACCTTGAGTGCAGGCTTCTGCAGAGACAGCTAGTGGATTTGTTACTGGCGTCCGAAAAGACACAATAGCAGATAAAGGAGAAACAATTTTCTGAAAAACAAGCTTTGAACTTTCTTCCAGTTTCAACTTCATTAACCCTATGGAGCACGGTTTCAACTGATTGATGGATATTTGGGTTATTTCTACTTTTTGGCGATTATGAACAATGCTGCTATGAACATTCATGTACAAGTTTTTGTGTGGACATATGTTTTCAGTTCTCTTGGGCATATATCTAGAAATGAAATTCCTGGGTCATATGTTAACTGTACATTTTATCTTTTGGGGTTTTGCATTTCTCTGATTGCTAATGATGACGAGTATTTTTACATGCGCTTATTAACCATCTATCTTCTTTGGAGAAATGTTTATCAGGTCTTTTGACCATTTTTGAAGTAGGTTATGTGTCTTTATTTTTGAGTTGTAAGAGTTCTCTAGGTATTCTAGATGCGAGTCCCTTATCAGATATGTAATTTGCAAATATTTTCTCCTATATGGCTTGTATTTTAATTTTCTTGATGATGATATTTGAAACACAGAACTTTTTAATTTTGGTGAAGTCCACTTTATCTATTTTTTTCGTCATGTGTACTTTTGGTATCATATCTAAGAAGACTTTGCCTAACCCAAGATCACAAAGATTTATGAGTCATTTAGGCTTTTCAGTAAATCTCTTTTATTTTTATTTTTTATTTATTTATTTTTATTTTTGGGACAGAGAGAGACAGAGCATGAACGGGGGAGGGGCAGAGAGAGAGGGAGACACAGAATCGGAAACAGGCTCCAGGCTCTGAGCCATCAGCCCAGAGCCTGACTGGGGGCTCGAACTCACAGACCGAGAGATCGTGACCTGGCTGAAGTCGGACGCTTAACCGACTGCGCCACCCAGGCGCCCCAGTAAATCTCTTTTAAAAGGCTAAGAAACTTGCCCTCTATTATGAAAATACTTGGAATTCCATCAAATGCATTTATTTGTACTTATTGAAATGACCATACTTTTTCTTATTTTATCTTTTATTGTGGTCAAGTACATCAAATTGGCTCTCTAATGTCAAACTTTCAACCCTGGCATATATCCAGGTTGTTCATGACACAGTATATTTTTTCACATAGTGCTATATTTGATTTGATAATATTTTCTTTAGGAGTTTTGCATCTATGTTCATAAATGAGATTGACTCTGTAATTTTCTTTTCTCAAACGGTCTTTGCCAGATTTTAGAACTGAAGTTATGCTGCCAGCCTCATAAGTTGAGCTGGTGAGTATTCTCTCTTTTACTCTGCTCTTGGGTAGATTTTTGTAAGATTAAAATTATTCTTGAATGTTCGATAGAATTTTCTGGCAAAACCCTTTGTGTTTCTATATGGAAGGATTTTTAACTACTGATTCAAGTTTTTTTAAAATGGGATTTCATATTATGCATTTTGTTATTTCTAGGAATTTTGTAGGAATGTGTCCATCTCATTTAAATTTTCAAATTTATTGGCATAGAATTGTTCATAATATCCTTATTCTTTAAAAACATTTCCACTGCGTGAAGTTGTATCTTCTTTTTATTCCTAAAAATGTATATTTGTGCCATTTTTTTTTCTTGATCAATGTTGCTGGTGTTTTGTCAATATTATTGCTCTTTTCAAAAATCCTACTCTTTGCTTTGTTCATAGTCTCTATTATATTGACTCTCCCAGTGATGAACTCCAGGTTGCCCCAGTTCCCTGTTTTCCTAAGCAATGCTACAATGTGCATCCTCCAACATGTCTCCTTTTGGACCTATGTGGGAAGTTGTCTGGAATGTATATTCAGGACCAGATTTTCTGGACCAGAGGGAATGTGTGTATGTAGTTTGAATAGGCAGGGTTGATTTCTCTCATTGGTCTATAATCTCACTGGCAGTGGATGGGGTTTTCCTATGTCCCCACATCCTCACCTAACAATTGAGCTCATCTACCTTTCAAATTTTAACGATTTTAATAGGTATAAAGTGATAAGCATTTTTGCTTTAATTTGTATTCTCTGATTACCAGTGTTTTGGTACATTTTCTTATGTGCTTGTTGCCTTTTGGGATGTTCTTCTGTTCATTGCCTATTCATATGCTTTGTCTTTTTTTTTTATAGTTTCTATCTTTTGCTTACTGATTTGCAGTCATTTTCTGGATATTCTACATATTAGTCTTTTGTCAGATTTAGACACTGCAAATACATTTTTCTGTTTTGTTGGTTGTTTATTAATTTTTTTCCATCGTACATTTTGCTGAATAGAAGTCCTTAAGTCTGATGTAATCAAACTCATCAATTCTTTTGCCTAATGGTGTATGCATCTAAAGTTTTAAGAAGTTCTTCCCAATACTAGATTACAAAGAAAACCTACTTTTTCTTGTAGTAACTTTATCCTTTTACCTTTTATATTCATGTCATAAATTCATCTAGAATTCAACTTTGTAGGTAGTATTAGGAAGAAATCTAGTTTGTTTTCTTTCATACAACAAGACAGCATCTACTAAAGTATCTGTTTTTCCTATTGATTTTTAATGTCACATTTATTGCATAATAGATTCTTATATATCTATGAATCTGTCTCTGAGTTACATGAACCAAAACCATATTATTATTGTTACTATTACTATAGCTTTAAAGAGTGTCCTAGGCAAAAGACCATGAATAGGCAACACAATATTGAAGGAGAAGAACAAAGCTGGAGGACTGACACTACTCAACTTCAAGACTTCAAGATAAAGGTCCAGCAATCAAGATGGTGGTATTGGTGAAAGAAAAGACAAATAGATCATTGGAATAGAATAGGGAGCCCAGAAATAGATCCACGTAAATATAGTCATTTGATCTTTGGCAAAGGAGCAAAAGCAATACAACAGAACAAAGTTAGTCTTTGTTGATACTGGAACAACTGGACATCTATATGCAAAAAAAAAATGAGTCTAGACACAGACCTTATATCCTTCACAAAAATTCTCTCAATATGAATCACAAGCATAAATGTAAAATGTAAAACTATAAAACTCCTAGAAGATAACATAAGAGAAAGCCTGTATGATCTTGGGAATGGCTGTGACTTTTGAGGTACAACACTAAAGGCAGGATCTATGAATAAAACAATTGGTAAGCTGGACTTCATTAAAACAAAATTAAAAAAAAAACCTTCTGTTCTGCAAAAGACGATGTCAAGAAAATGAGAAGATAGGCTATTTGCAAAAGAGAGAAATATTTGCAAATTACAATGATTGTTATTGAAGATACACAAACAGGGGCATCTGGGTGGCTCAGTTGGTTGAACACCTGACTTTGGCTTAGGTTATGATCTTGCGGTTCATGAGTTCGAACCCCACGTGGGGTTTGCTGCTGTTAGTCCGTCAGTGCGGAGCCCACTTCTGATCCCTTGCCCCTCCCCCAATTGCACTCTCAAAAATAAATAAAACATAAAAAAAAAAGAAAATACACAAAGAATTTCTTATGAACAACGAGATATGGCCACACTCTGATTAGAACGGCCAAAATCCACAACACTCACAGCACCAAATGCTCGCAAGGATGTAAAACAACAGGAACTCACATTCACTGCCGGTGGGAATACAAAATGGTACAACCACTTTGAAAGACAGTTTGGTAATTTCTTAGAAAACTGAATATATTATGCAATCCAACAATCATACTTGTTATTTACCCAAAGAAATTGAAAACATATGTCTACACAAAAATCGGCACAATACCAGCAGTGTTATTCATAATTGCCAAAATTGGAGGCAACCAAGATGTTCTTCTGTTAGTGAAGAAACTGTGGTATGTTTAGACATTGGAATATCATTCAACACTAAAAAAAATTGAACTGTCAACTCATGAAAGTACATGGAAGAACTTAAATGTATGTTACCAAATGAAAGAAGCCAATCTGAAAACACTACATATTGTATGATTCTAACTATGTAACATTCTGGAAAAGGTAAAACTATGAAGACAGTACAAACATCAGTGGTTGTCAGGGTAAGGGAGAAGGGAGACATGAATGGAAGGAGACTTTTACACAGCGAAAATCTGTAAGATTTATCTGTAAGATACCATAAAGATAGATTAAGTAATTCTACATTTGTCCAAACCCATAGAATATACAACACCAACAGTGTATCCTTATGTAAATTACAAACTTTAGGTGATATGCCAATGTAGGTTCATCAATTGTATGAATGTGCCACTCTGGTGGGAAATGTTGATAATGAAGCGAGGAGCCTATGCGTGTGTTGGGGGCAGGGATTAAATGGGAAATCTCTGTATCTTTCTCTCAATTTTTCTGTGAACCTAAAACTGCTCTAAAAAATGAAGTCTTAACTCAAAAAAAAAAAAAAGAGTATTCTAAGTATGGCAGGTCAAATGCCTGCCCCTTCTTCAAGGCCAACTAAACTATGTATAAGTGTTTGTATCTTCACAAAAATTTTAGATTAAATTTGTTGAGTATTTCAGAAAATTTAAATGGAATTTCGAGATCATATTGAATTTATAGATTAACTTGGAGGAAAATTGACATCTTTATTATATTATCTCATCCAAAAACATGGAACAGCTTTTCATTTATTCAGATCATCTTCTATTTCTTTTGTTAGAACTTAAAATATTTTACCATAGAGCTTTTGTGTATTTTTGATTAATGTAATTCAAGGAAATTAATAATTTTTGTTGCACTTGTGAATGGATTATTTTTGGCTATTGCTTTTCATAGGTTGAAGTCAATTCTGTTAAGTTTTCTAAACAGATGATCATATCATCAGAGGATGACAGATATTTTATCTTTTCCTGTCTAATTCTTAACCATACCTCCTTTTCTCCCTTACAGTATAGGGCAAAACTCTAGTTATGTTAAGAGTAGTGAGGCTTCTGGGAATCCTTGCATTGTTTTCAACGCTACAGGGAAAGCATCTAAAGTTTCTCCATTAAGCATAATATTAACTATAGGTTTTTGTATATAAATTTTATCCAGTAAAGTAAGTTCCTTTCTATTCTTTTTATCCTAAGGTTTTTTTAAAGTTATGAATAGATGTTTTATTTTAATAAAGGCTTTTCCTGCATTGAGATAATGTTTACTAATGTGTGAAGTTGCACTGATAGAATTTTTTTCCTGATGTTGAATCATTCTTACAGTACATGGATAAATCACACTTGAAAATGATATATTAGTATTTATAATACACTGTAGTGTAGCAGGATTCTCGCAGAGTCATGACACCAAGGCTTTTTTCAGGAAGCAACTTTATTCCCGCCAGCAACTCTCAGTTGGGTTCGTACTGTAGAACTGAGCACCAAGCATCACGTGGCATCGTTTTTTATACATTTTCTATTTCTTTGTCTTCCATATATGGTAACACACACAAACATGTATTCTGATTAAGTGGTCTTATGTTACAAGGTCATGAGGGATGTTGTCACATACACCCATAGCCAGGTTACCTTGAGTTTTTTTTGTTTTTTCTCTTTTTCTCTTTTTTACCCTCTCCTTAGGGAGAGGACCCTACCACAGTAGGACTAGATTAACTTGTTTACATTTATGTTCATCAGTAAAATGCTGTTATTTATTTATTTATTATTCTCATCTGCTCTGGGAATTGAGGTTTCACTAGTTGCCTGAAATGAGCTGGATAGCTTCTGTTTTCTTTTCTTTTCTTTTCTTTTCTTTTCTTTTCTTTTCTTTGGAATAGCTTGTATAAGAATTTAGTGCTTCTTTGAAAGTTTAGTAAAACTCACCTATAAAATCATTTGGCTGTTTATTATTGTGTAAAATTTTTTTTTAATGTTTATTTATTTGAGAGAGAGAGAGAGAGAGAGAGCAGGGGAGGGGCAGAGAGAGGGAGACACAGAATCCGAAGCAGGCTCCAGGCTCTGAGCTGTCAGCACAGAGCCCGATGCGGGGCTCAAACTCAGGAACCGTGAGATCATGACCTGAGCCGAAGTCGGTCACTCAACCGACTGAGCCATCTAGGCACCCCAACTTTTTATTTTTTTTGAGAGGGTAGATGTTTGAATACTTCAGGTATTTAATACTTAATAATTTTGTCCGTTCAAGTTACCTATTTCCTCTTGTACCATATACTGCATTTTGTATTCTTTAAGAATTTATCCATTTTATCAAACTGTCAGATTTATTAACAGTTAGTTATTTATGACACCCTCTTCTTATTTAAAAAGTCTCTCTATTTCTCCTCTGTCTGTATATTTTTACTTGAATATTAAAAAAAAATCTTTCTCTTATTTTATCAGAGGTTTGCTTCTTTTTACGAACCTCTTAAGTGAACCAGTTTTAATGAGCTCTATCATTTGTTAGTCTGTTTCATTGATTTTTGCATTTATTGTTTCCTTTCTTTTTTGATTCTTTGGGTTTGTCACACTACCTTTTTCCCATCTCACTTAATCAGATGCTTGTTTATCTTTAACCTTTCTTATTTTCTCTTTCCCTCCAGATTCATTGACTTATAACTGACATACAGAGTTATATAAGTTTAAGGTATACAGCGTGTTAATTGGATACACTTATATATTGCAAGAAGATTACCACCATACCTCCATCACTTCATGCATTTAAAGCTGTAAAAATCAAATACCTCTTATTGTCCACATTTTTGACATATAGTGTTTTCATTCCCATTTTAAAATTTCCCTCATTTCTGCTTTTTTTTTGTAACTCAAGAATTATTTATTAATAATGTTATTTAGTTTTCAAAGCCACAGGATTTTTTTAAAGCCACTCTTTACAATTAATTTTTTTTAATGTTTATTCATTTATTTTTGAGAAACAGAGAGTGAGTGGGGGAGGGACAGAGAGAGAGGGTGACAGAGCCTGACGCGGGGGCTCGAACCCAGGAACCATGAGATCATGACCCACTGAGCACCCAGGCACCCCTACAATTAATTTTTTATTTTATTACATTACCTAGTTTTAAGATATTGGTCATTTGGACGTTTTGCATTTTCATCTATGACCTAACACATAGCTCTTTTGTAGATGTCCCATGCATGTTTGTAAAAATGCACGTGTGGGGCGCCTGGGTGGCTCAGTCGTTTAAGTGTCCAGCTTCGGCTCAGGTCATGATCCCATGGTTCATGAGTTTGAGCCCATGTCGGGCTCTGTGCTGATAGCTCAGAGCTCGGAGCCTGCTTCAGATTCTGTGTCTCCTTCTCTTTCTGCCCCTCTTCTGCTTGCGCTCTATCTGTCTCTCTCTCAAAAATAAACAAACATTAAAAAATTTTTAAAAATGCAAATGCTCTGAACTCAAACGTACTCACTACATAGTTTATATCTTCAGTGCCCTTTGCTCAACTTTGTGGTTTCTGAGAAGAGTAAGTTAAATCTCCAACTACAACTGTTGATTTTTTTATTTCATTTGCAGTTCTATCAATTATTGCCTAATATATTTTGAGACAGTATTGTCTGCTGCAAGTATGATTTATGATTGATTTATTTTTCTCCTATTATTTTACCACTTTTAGGCCATTTATGTTTTTTGCCTTATAACATACATTGTTGGACACTAAGGTTACTACTCAGCTCTATTTTAGACCATATGTGTCTCATCAATCTTTTATTTTCTGCCTTTCCATGAGTCTTTTAGGTGCTGCTTTTGTCTGTATGTTTTAATATTCTGTTTTGTTGTAGTTTATTTTAAAATGCAATATAAAGTTCTGTATTATCTAATTGAGTTTAGCATAATGACTTCTACTTTAATTATTATGATATTAAAACTAATTGCTAGCGAATTATTTTATGTGTTCCATAGCATGTGCTTCCTTTCTTCCATTGTATGGGTGTGAGTTTTCTTCTATTAGTTTAATGTTATGTATTTTATTTTTTTTTATATGGTAGCCTCCTTTAACTTAAGACACAGGCTTGTATTTATTTATCCCTGATTTCTTAAGCATACTAATATCCATGTCTTCTTAACACTGCAAGTACTTGGCATGCTCTGATATCTCCTTTGTGTTGAAATTCTTCCTCTAATCTTGTTAAGATTGTGTAGAATTTTAGCTCTAGATATGGTGGATACACATCCTGTTTTCTTTTGTTTGGTCATATCCCTTTCCTCTGCTTGTTGTTTTTTTATTTTTTAAGACAACAATGCATTTCACAAAAGTATTTAGTGACTCTTAGTTTTCATATCTGACATATCTTAGTTTTCATAGATAAAATCTCCTAGGATCTTTTCTTCAGCTATTTAAGTATGTCTCCCCAAATGTGGGTCTTCCCCCCAAATGTGGCAAACTTGTAAGGTCACAGATGCATGAAAATATTTATTACCTCGTCAGAGCTACATAATGAGTTGGCTGTATATTTTAAATTATAGTTTCAAAATTCTTTCACTGAAATTCTTCAAAATATTATTCCATCATTTTCTTGGATCCTGTATTATGGTTGAGATACCTGATGTCAATTTGATGCCTCTTTCTTTTTTCCCCAGCTGTATTAATATATAGTTGATACGTAACACTGTGTAAGTTTAAGGTGTACAATGTGTTGATTTGGTGCACTTATATATTACAGTATTATTATCACCATAGTGTCGGCTAACACAGGCATCACGTCACATAATAACTATTCTTTTTTTGCCGTGAGAACATTTAAGATCTATACTCTTAGCAATTTTTAAGTATATAATACAGTATTATTACTGTAATCACCATGCTGCACACTAGATCCCCAGAACTTATCCATCTTATAACTGGAAGTTTGTACCATTTACTGACATTTCCCTCCTCCACGCCTCCCCCACCCCTGCCCCCAGGCTTTGGTAGCCACCATTCTACTCTCTCTTTCTATGAGTTTGGTATTTTTAGATTCCATATGTAAGTGATATCATACAGTATTTGTATTTCTCTGCATGATTTATTTAACTTAGTATGATGCCCTCAAAACCCCTCTGTGTGGGACCACGTAGGGAATCCACAGCAGGATTTCCTTTTCTGTCATGGCTGAATTATATTTCATTATATATTATATAACACATCTTCTTTATCCATTCATCTGTTGATGGACACTTAGGTTCTTTCCCTATCTTGGCTATTGGGAATAATGTTGCAATAAACATGGGAGTGCAGATGTCTTCCAGATCCTGTTATTATTTCCTTTGGATAAATGCCGAGAAGTGGGATTCCTGGATCATATGGTAGTTTGACTTCTAATTTTTTGAGGAACCTCCACACTGTTTTCCTTAGTGTCTGGACTAATTTACATTCCCATCAAGAGTGCATGAAGGTTCACTTTTCTCCACGTCCTCTCTAACACTTGTCATTTCTTTTGAATGGTAGCCATTTTCTCAGGTCATGATCTTATGGTTCATGAGTTCAAGCCCCTCCCTCGTCAGTCTTGCTGAGGACTCAGAGCCTGGAACCTGCTTCGGATTCTCTGTCTCTCCCTTTCTCTGCCCCTCCCCTGCTCGCGGTCTGTCTGTTTGTCTCTCTCTCTCAAAAATAAATAAACAGTAAAAATAAAAAATTGCTTTGAATGGTAGCCTTTTTAATAAGTATGAGGTGATAGCTCATTGTGCTTGATTCTTGTTTTTCTTAGAGGTGATTTTTTCTCCCCACCTCTGGAATCTTGTAGAATCTTCTTTTTATTTTTAATGATCCTTAAAATTTTAAAAATATTTATTTATTTTTGAGAGAGAGAGAGAGAAATCATGCACGTGATATCATACGTGCAGAGTGGAGGAGACAGAATCCAAAGCAGGCTCCGTGCTGTGAGTGCAGAACCCACTGTGGGGCTTGAACTCATGAACTGTGAGATCATGACCTGAGCCAAAATCAAGAGTTGACTGCTTAACTGACTGAGCTACCCAGATGTCCCTTATTGTTAATATTCTTAAATTTCTCTAAAATGTGAATTTTTTCCTATCTCTCCTTTTGGTTGCTCTATGAGTTCTTTCAATTTGAGTTATCTGGGGGGACATTTGTCTCCATTATTCTGTTTTTTGTTTAATTAAAAAAAATTTTCCTTAAATGTTCATTTATTTTTGAGAGACAGAATGTGAGCAGAGGAGGGGCAGAGAGAGAGACACACACAGAATCCTAAGTAGGCTCCAGGCTTTGAACTGTCAGCATAGAGCCCGAAGCAGGGCTCGAACCCACAGACCATGAGATCATGACCTGAGCCGAAGTCGGGTGCTCAACCCATTGAGTCACCTGGGTGCCCCTGTCTCCATCATTCTTATGATGTTTTCTCTTTTTCATTTGGATTCTTCATTTTTGTAATTCCTATTACCTATATACTGGTTCCTCTACTTCTGCCCTTCATATCTTTTAGTTTTTGTCTTATATGTTTGTATCTCTGTGTCTTGACTGTTGCCTCCTCAAAAGTTCCTCAATATGAATTTCCAGTTTATATGTTCACAGTTCCTTCTTTTTTAGTTCTATCAGGTCTATTTTTATCTCATTATCTTGTTCGCTATTTCAATTTTCATATTTTTACATATAATATTTCCTCTTTTAAAAGTGGATTCTTATTCTTATTTCAAGTGGCTAATATCTTCCTTTATCTCCTTAATATATTCATTGAGCTTCTCTCAAATTATATCTCATAATTCTGCTTCAGATGGTATATATAGTCTAGCTCATTGAATTTTTTTGGAGGTGGTTGCACTCTTCGAGGGTCCAGAAGGGTGCATTGAAAAGGGGGCTGAAGGCCAGACTCCAATCTGTCATGTCTTTGAATTGAAAAAGAGAGGAGGGGCCAGCCTGTGAGGAAGGTCCAAGCTCCACAAGTCACTGATGACTGCCCCTGCTTTGCTGCCACGGTGCCAGGGAGCAACTGTGATTACAGTTTCACTTCCAACCTTCCCTAAAGGGAAACACCACACGGAAAAATGTAATCCTCGCAGGTTGTTATCTGCCAGCTCTGGGGCTTTGGAAGGCAAATTGTAGAAGAATTAAGGCTAAGGGTAGATGGTCAGCTAATGGTTATTTTCCTCAACTACTCACTTTAGCAGAGCATATATGCACTTCCCTTATTTTCCCTCTTGGACGACTGAACTTGCAGTGTGGGCTGTTTCCGTTGATTTCTACAGAGAAGAGACAATCAAAGAATACATCAAGGCAGTTATGGAAAAGAGGCAAGAGTAGAATTTTAAAATCTTCCCACCAATCTATACTTCTATCTCTGCCTTCTCCCAACCACAGGCTACACCACTTACATTCCCACCTATCCTCTGATACCAATTCAAGTCATACTTCCATCTTTCCAGAATTTTCTCTCAATTTTTGGTTAGTTTCTGAAATCCTCTTCCCCCTCTTGCTTCTGTAATTTCTTTGCAACTGTTTTGGGTGGAGGGAGCCGGCAGCACATTCTATTTGACATCCTGGCTGATGATTCATATTCATTGTACTGGACATTATTTGGATATATTTCCATAGCCTTCTTTTATGCTTTCAATGATGGTTTTTTCTATATCCTTCTTTTCTTCCCCCCACCCCCCACCCCTCATTCTGTCTTTGGGTTGAGCAATTAAACATTTGTTTTACCCTGCCCCTCTTTATTATCTGGAAATTAGACATTCTACCTATATTCCCTTATTGATTTAGTAACTAGAGTCAATTTTGACTGAGTGACAAAACCTTAAATGGATAGAAATGGCTTTTAAAAAGTCCAGATAGAATGTTAATGGATTGGATAAATAAATAGTATAAAGATATTTTCTGCAAATTGACCTACTGACTCAGTGAAATCTCAATCCATTGCTCAGCAGATGCTTATGATAAAATTGTCAAGATGAATCCATGATTTTTATGGAAATACAAAAGATCTAACAAAACAATCCTGAAAAATAAAAATAAAGTTGGAGGATTTACACAGATGATTTTAAGACATTATACAACTATAATAATCAAGAAAGTTTAGTAGTTATGTAAGGATAATATTATACTGATGTAAGGATAGACAGATCAATGGAATAAAACAGAAGCCAAAAACAGACCCACATATATATGGTCAACTGATTTTTAATAAATACCCTGATGCAATTCAATGGGAGGAAGGTAAGTGTTTTAAATGGTGTTGGAATGACTGGATATTTGTATGAAAAAAATGCACCTTAACCCCCTCTTCACATCATCCACAAAAACTAATTCATGATGGATTACAAACTTAAAATTTTAAAAATTATAAAGCTTCCAGAAGAAAACAGGAGAATATCTTTGTGAACTTGAAGTAGGCAAAGAATTCTTGATAGGGCACAAAAATACACTGATTTTGACCTCACCAAAATTAAAAATTTCTATTCATTAGACAGCCTTTATTTGGAAAAATACTCATATTTAGAATATACAAAGAACTATTACTAATCAACAATAGAAAGAGAAACAATAAAAATGGACAAAATTCTTAAGTAGCCATTTCTTGAATGAAGATATATTAATAGCTAATAAGCACATGATATCATTAGTGATCAAGAAAATGAAAATTAAAACCCCACTAGAGTGGCAAAAAAATTTTAAAGGAGAGAATATCAAGTGTTGGAGCATCTGAAATTCTCATACATTGCTGGGAGCACTGTAATGAGGTAATCTCTTTCAAAAACTGACAGTCACATATTCATAAACTTACACTTACTATGCGACACAAGAAATTTCATTTCTATGTATTTACCCAAAAGAAAATGTGCATCCCCAGGAATCTTATATATGATTGTTCATAGTAGCCTTGTTACAATAATCCCAAATTAGAATGGATCAGCAGAAGAATAGCAATTCAAATGTCCATCAATAGGAGAATAGATAAATAATTTATTTGTATATTCATATAATGTGATACTACTCGACAATAAAAAGGATACTTTATTGATATACAACGTGGATGAATTTCAAAAACATTACATTGAGCAGAAGACTCTAAACACAAAAGAAGAGTTCACATAATTCCATTTATATGAAGTTTCAGGAAAGGGCAAAACTAATCTAGAGTATAAGAATCAGAAGAGTGGTTGCCTCAGGAGGAGGGAAATTGAGAAGGGGAACAAGGGAACTTTCTGCAGGGAGGGAAATAGTCTATATCTTGTTTGGCTGTTGGTTATGTGGTTGTACATGGGTGTCACAGTTCATTGTACTAAACATTTAAGATGTATGCATTTTATTGTGTATAAATCATACCTTAATCCCACTCACTCACAATACATTGAGAAGTAAAGAGTCCAAGTATGTGCTCAGAGAATGAAGTTTTGTAAGATACCAGGGACCCAGACTCTCTGTTTTTTTTCCTTCACCATGCAGCAACATAGTTTGTTTCTATGCAATTTATATAACATGTGTTTGGAGTTAACCATATATTTAGTATTTTTTTTCCTCATCATATTTTTCTTCCATCTAATATATTTCATTCAAGATAATTTGTTTTCCCTGACTGCAGTACCTTAATATTGTTTTTAATGAGAGTCTGAAAATTTCACCTCTATCTTGAAAGATATTTTTGCTGGATATATAATCCTAGATTGCTTGTTATTTCCATTCAAGTGCATTTCTGTATCTTCCTGTTGTCTTCTGGCTGCCATTGAGAAGTCAGCTTCTCTGTCTCATAGTTGTTCCTTTGTAGACAACACAGCTCTTCTCTCATCTCTGTTTTTTGGTGTTCTTCAATCTCACTATGATGTGTCCAGGTGTGGATTCTCTTTTTAAAGTTTATTTATTTATTTTGAGATGAGGGACAGGGCAGAGAGAGGGAGAGACAGAATCCCAAGCAGGCTCAGTGCTGTCAGCACAGAGCCCCACGTGAGGCTTGAACCCATGAATGGTGAGATCATAACCTGAGCTGAGACCAAGAATTGGACCCTCAACTGACTGAGCCACCCAAGAGCCCTTGGATTTTTTTTTAACTTAACCTGCTGCTTGAGATTCCTTATATATCCTGAATGTTAGGCTAAGGTCTTTCATGAACTCTGGAAAATTCCTAGCTATTTTTTTCTTGAGTATTTTCTGCTCCTCATTCATTCTTTTTTCTTCTGCAACTCTGATTGGATGTACAACAGACCCCCTTCACTCTTCTCTGGCTTTTAATGTCACTTATGCATTTTCCAACTTTTTTGTCTCTCTGTGCTGAAATTCAGATAATTTCTGAAGATCTCCTCATTATTAGTTATGTTACTAGCTATTTCTAATCTGCTGGTAAAACTATCTGCTGAGTTTTAATTTCAAATACAATTTTCATTTCTAAGAGTTCTATGTGCATTTTTTTTCCTGATAAGTTTGATCACTTAATTTCTTCTCCCTTTTATATAGATTTTCAATCTCTCTTTTATTTTTTTAAACATGTATTTTTGTTTTGTAGTCTGTGTCTGATTATTCTAGCATTTCAAGTTTTTCCATGACTGATTCTGTCTAATAATTGTTTCTGTAGGCTCTTGCTCAGAGTGCCTTATTTCCTTGGGTATTTTGTGATTTGTTGTTGTTGTTGTTATGATATCTGATTTCTTGGAACTTTGTCAGTTGGAATTCTTTAAGGCCAGAGTCAAGGATGGGTTATTCCAGAGAGTCCTTGGTTTGTTTTTATCAGGTATCGGGGGTACTACCTACCTAAGACCACTTTATTATTTTTAAAAATTTTTAATGTTTATTTATTTTTGAGAGAGAGAGAGAGAGAGAGAGAGAGAGACAGAGTGTGAGTGGGGGAAGAGCAGAGAGGGAGGGAGGCCAGAATTTGAAGCAGGCTCCAGGCTCTGAGCTGTCAGTTCTGTGGATGCGGAGCTCGAACTCAAGAACTCAAGAACTGCAAAATCATCACCTGAGCTGAAATCACACGCTTAACCGACTGAGCCACCCAGGGGCCCCTACCTAAGGCCACTTTAAACTAAAGTCTTGGCTTAAGGCCCAGAGAACTTGAACCAAAAAGCTGTGTGAGGGTCAATTGCTGGTTACAAATTCTCAAGAGACATTTCTTTTCCTCTTTACTTTATGTCAAGGTTTAAGACAGGCCAATTCCTCTGCTGTCTCCTAAGTGGGGGATGTGATTGTACTTCGAATCCATTCGTACATGGAGAGTATAGCCTTTGGGGTTCCAGCTTTGTAAGTGGGGACTCACATTAGATTCTTTACAAGTGGAGAGGTCTGAAGGTCCTTATCTCCTGTGCCCTTTGATTGCCATGACCATGAAAACTGAAGCTTGACTTCACCAGATTAGGCAAATGTCCCCAGGTAGAAGGTGCCTGCGTGCTCCATTGACTTCCTGGGTTCCATCTTCAGTTAGTTTTTGGCCTCTGAAGACTTATGACTTTCTTGCCAGTTTATCCTCACACTTACACAGATTTAAGAAAATACATACCTAGCATCTTTAGTTGTTTTCACCGGAAAGATTGACCGAGATAGCTAGTTCGTCAACACGAGCCCTATATTTGATCTCATTCTTATAAAATGTCTGTTTTATGTATAAGTTAAAAAATGCACATGATATATTAACATAGTTGTATTTAGTTTTGATTTACACATGAATAAATAAACGTAAACTTACCAGGAGTGGGTGCTCAGAACATCTATGGCTAGGGTATGCAATAAAAAAGCTTGGGGAACTCATCTTCGAGCCACAACATGGACCATTCCCTTCTTCTCAGTGCCTGGGGAGATGACCACAGCAGAAGGGAGGTTGGCAAGGCCTTCAATGTCTTGGGCATGTCCAGGCTTTTGTCTTGCTTTCCGATGATGGGGCAGAGTCTAGGAAAAGTGTGCCAAGATGACTGGTTATTTTTTATTTCCTCCCAGGGTCATGAAAGCTTCCTAGGGAGGCATGTCCACCTCTCCACCGAGATGGTGGCTGGTTTGCACACATCGTCCTGTGGTACACATGGGCCTGCGGTGCTGACTACGGATGACCTGGACACTGGCTTGCTAGGTAAAGCCAGAAGCTCAGGCAGCTGTGGGCCCCCCACCCCCCTCCCTCCCTCCTCCATTGCGCTGCCTCTGGATGGTCTTACTTGAGACAAACCTCTTTCACTCTAAAAAAGGTTTTTATATTGGAGATGATGGTTTTGACATAGAAATACTTGCTTTCTCTTGACTGATAGGACCTTGGCAGAGAAAGTCCATTTTGCCAGTTGCTGGCTAATGTCCTGGCTGGGAAGAGCAATAACTTCATTAATGAATTATCTCCTACTTACAAGACAAATTCGACTCATTTGTTTCCTTAAAGAGATGGTGTCATTGATTAAAGATGGCCATTAGTGACCACGAATAAATGTATCTGTTCACCCTTCAAAGATGTTTGACGTTTGCATTTTATGCTAGGAAGCAAAACAGACAGTTCTTTGGCTAACCTGTATGTCTCTAGGTTACCTTAAAGGCTGTGTCAGAGCTCTAAATAAGAACGATCAAAGAAGAAATTATTTCAATTTCCCCTGAGTTAAATGAATAGGTCTAGAGATGTCCATTTGTAACCGTTATATTGGGAGCAATGCTAACTTTTGGCTAAATTACATGCAGAATCTCCCAGCAGTGATCATGTGATTAGGGTACAATTCGCAAGCATGGTCCTATCCCAGATAATGAGTCTGACTATAACAAAGTACTTAGCAAAAGCTTCAAAGCCAAAATGGAATATATCACACCAATTTTGGAACCTAAAACCAAAGTCAAATGCTAATTTTTACAAAAAGGCATCAAAGTTTCGTTTTTTTAAAGTCGACTGAACTAGGTTAGATTGAAATTCAAGCCTATGTATTATTAAAATAATTGAATTGGGATATCAAAATATCAGACTGAACTCGAAACAGAACTCCATACGTCCTCAATGCTAGATAACAGGTCCCTTCTTTAGAAGCTAAATTGGACTTTTTTTGAGAGGGAATGGCAGTTACTCTAGCAGACAACAAAGTGATAGGACTCACAGGATTAGCCGTCAGGGGGAAGGTACAGATGTGCCAAGAATGACAAGGTGCTCCCTGGCCTCCTGAGGTGAGTAGGAGTTGTCAGTTCTCCTGTAGCACAGCATGTACGTGTCCACTGGATCTTTCTACAAGGTACCTTTGGCTGAACTGAGGTTTGGTCATTGCAGCCAGGTCAGGACTGACCATATGGGGGGGCTGACTGTTCATAGGCCGCTTATTTGTGGGTGGAGGGGGGGTGGGTGGGCATAGAGTTACATCCTGCTAGACGTGCTTTTCATGAATGGATGAGAAAACATTTGCAAATGACACAGTTCCAGAACCCCCACCAGCTGTGCTGTCTTTTCAGGGTGAGCCTGATTGCTTTTGGCTCTACCCGGTGCAGTGTTTTCCATTAAGTCAGTCTTTCCTCTGTGGGGGTATTTATTATGTGCCATTTTGAAAATAAAAGGGACGCGGAGCAATCATCCAGCAAAACCATAAAACATTTTATTATCCGAGACGGTGAGGGGACAGGTTTGACATACAACACTGGGAGCCGCGATGGCCGAACAATGTGGTACTAAAGCGTGATTTAATGAGGCTTGGAGGATTTAGTTCAGTCAGAAAAGTTCCACTCTGTCTTGGGCATAGGAGAAGCGAGCTGGCATGGGCACCTCACTGAGCAGCATCTCACCAGGGAGGCTTCAGCCAGCAGCCCCCATTTGTCCTGCTGTCCCAGACAGCCATTGTCAGGGAGACTTTAATGCTGAAAACTTCTGACTGATTTAGTGGACCCCAAACTTGGCACAGCTTCCTGGTGGCTTCCGTTTTACAAGGCCAGCAGTTAATCCAACAAAAGCCTGAATTCATTTCCCTCTATATCCATTGATTGCCAACTGAGAACTGGATGCTGTCAACTTGCTTTTAAAAAAAAATTCCATTTCACTGGAATTGAAGTCTTTTGCCCTCTGATAAATGGCAGTGTGCTGTCTTGGGCAACATTTTTGTTTTCCACTTTTCCAGAGGAAAAACTCATTAGCAGATGGTGGCTGGACATCAAGTCAATCATTGTCTTTGGATTTAATCATACACATCCTTCTGATCCAGCTGAACTAAACCTACCTGTGATACTTCATTATTGTGTTGGCACAACCTCAGCCACTGAGTTATGAACATAAGACGTTCATGGACAAGTTCAAGCATCATTTTGTTATCTTCGCTGAAGTGGAGGGAGGTGCTTGCTGAATATTTATCGAGTAAGTATGGTGTGCTTGGTCCCCTGGGATTGAATGGAGCTGTGGAAGAGTTAAAAGCCTAGTCCCTGGCCTGAAGGGGCTGATGATCTAGAAGGTGGGATGTGGCACACACATAAAGAGATAAACAACACTGCTTTATTACGTGACCTACTGGCTTTTGTCGAGACAGCCTTGGTCTAGTCTAACATGGGAGTTCTCCACTGATAGCACATTACAGAATGACCTGAGAAGCCTTCAAAAAAGATGAATGTTCAGGTACCGTCTTGGTTGGGGCAGTTATAACAAGAATATCATGGACTGGGGGCCTTAAACAACAATCATTTATTCCTTACAGTTCGGGAGGCTGAGAAGTCCATGCTCAATCAAGGTGCTGGCAGATCTGTTACATTGTGAGAACCCACTTCTCAGTCTGCAGATGGGTATCTTCCCATTGTATCCTCACATGACAGAGAATCGAGGGAGAGAGAGAGAGACAGAGACAGAGACAGAGACAGAGACAGAAAGAGAACTCTTCCGTTCCTTCCTATGAGGGTGCTGGTCTCATTCGTGAGGGTTCCGTCTTCGTGACCTGGTTACCTCCCGAAGGCTGCACCTCCTAACACCATCGTCCTGGGGATGTGATTTTAACATACGAATGTTAGGGGGACCTAAACATTCAGTCCATAACAGGCCCTCGTACCAGAGATCCTGATTCAATGAGTCTATGGAGAGTCTGGGCTTCGGTACTGAGAAAGCTCCCCAGGTGATTCTAATGTTCTGCTAGGGCGAGAACTGCTTGTCTAGGAGAGGGATGAGTAGGCATTTTTTTTTGTAATTAACATTTGGGTTCTACTCTGGATTTTGCCCCCCTTCAGATAAATAGGAGCTTTCTCTTCTCTACTCCAGTAGCTCCCTGTCCACATCTCAATGATAGCCTCACCACCTCCCTGTGATAATCTCTCCATCCCCCCTTGCTGCCCCTCTGGGGGTAGGGACAGAGTTCTAGTCATCCTTTACCTCGTAGAGCTTGGCACAGAAGAGATGCTCCACAAACATTTGCTGGATGAGTGAAGGAATGATCTGGTTGACCTTGAACAAGATACATAAACTTTCTGCTTAGGAGTCTTTGTCTCCATCATAAAGATGGGGGAAGGAAGGAATGATGCTATCATTCTCTGGGGCTATATTAGATGTGGATGCCTTCCTCTGATGACTTTGGAGCCCTTATAAAATAAAGGTGCAATACAAATTCTAGGCATTCTCATGGACAATTGACCCTGGAGTAATACCTTTGTTCTCCCATTTTGTAGCAAGACATGAGTGAATTCTGATGACATTATGGCAGAGCTGATGCTGGTACAATGAGTCTACTAATGTCTTCTAAACGAGATGACTGACTTTTAAAGTAGTACAGAACACAGCCAGGTCCCAGAGTCTGAGAAAGAAATAAAAGTCCAAGAGGGTAGCCTCAAGACTTTTGTCATGACCGAGGGACAGGGGCTAGGGGTCAGGGGTCTCCCCACAGTCCTCTGTCCCAGGGCGTGGTTGACCTCTAAGTGACTCTTTCGTTAAAATTCCCTTTTCAAACCCTGTTTGCAAATGCATTTATTTACTTGAAAAGGGAGTTGAGGTATAAGTAGGCTAGCATTTTTTTTTTAAAGATTTTAATTTTAAGTAATCTCTACACCCAACGAGGGGCTTAAGCTTACAACCCTGAGATCAAGAGTCCCATGCTCTTCTGAATGAACCTGGAGGCTAGTATTTCTAAGAAAATGTTTAGGACACTAGTATTTCTAAGAGACCAGTGGTTAGAACTCATTTATGGTGACAAATTAAGTATCGATGTCTTTTTCTTTTCTATGAATTAGTTTAAATATGTTTACAAGTAACTCCCTCATTTTTTTCCTGTCCACAGTCTTCATTGTAATAAAAATTAGCACTCAATGCTCTAAGCCACGTATTCTAGATTACCGGAAGGCTTCTGCTTCTCAGAAAACATTTAGGCTATTTAGGTGCTGTAAATTTTGTGTAAGCGTTTATGAAATCCAGGCTCATTTGTTTACTTGAGGTTTAGAGCCCAGGAAGAGCCTCCCGCAATGTCTTCATCCAACCTCTGCTTTCTGAAGCCGAGGCCAAGTGCTGACCTCCCTCCACCGTTGATGAGAAGGAACAGACCTCCTGCCTTATATTTAATGAACAGATTTTCTCCTTTGAGATCAAAATGCCTTTAAAATTTTTTTCGGGTGGGAAAACTAAGGCCCAAGGACATCAAAGGTCGCCCTTTTTGTTGTTTTGTCTCTCTGAAGTGGGTCTTTTCCCAGGGTGCCTCTCGCCTATTTATTTTGGAAAAAACATGAGTTCTGACTGTCATTAGGGAAAGTGGTATCATTTAAAGGTGAATTAAATATTCCCCTCTTCTAAACTGCTGTGGGGAGAGAACAAAGAAAGTGTCACATGATGCCAGTTAACACAAAGGTGCTTTTTTTTTTTCCTAGTGTAAATGGTAACTGGGTAATAAGAAAGGCACTTTTGTCAAGACAGCGGGGCATAACCAGCGACAGTAATTTCAAGGACTTTGAGTGAGCTGTGTGGTTAGGCTCGGTTGTCAGTCCCCAAAGCATCAGGCTGGAGTCAGTTCCCAACATCAGTGAGCTTCAACTTCTACCTTTAGAGCAGGGCGATTCTGCATGTCAAATCTGGAATCTAAATGAATGTGAAACTCTGTTGGAGAAACCTCAATTCCTCTTTGCAGCCACAGCTGGGCGGCCACCAGAGAGTTTCAGGCTAGACATGTTTTTCCCCAACATCTGTCAGCTTAGCTAAATCAGAGCTCCAAATGAACAGTGTAATACCCAAGATCATTATCTGGATTTGTGACACTCCCTCCCTGTTCTCCCTGGAGGATTTAGGATTCAAAATGAAAAACAACATTTGTAAGGGATCAGGAAAGGGAGGATTTTCATCTTTATTATTATTACTACCAATAATACATTTTCATTAACATGGTTTTAATGGTATGAAACGAGAGAAATGAAACATGCCCCCTCCAAGTCAACACATTCCCCTGTGCCTTTTGCCTAAGGTACTGTATCCTAGACTCATTCAATCCAAGATAAGCCTATTAATTAAGCTTCCGTCTACAGGTGCGGTCTACACAGATATAATTTGCTCCTGTGAGCTAACTGAGAACTTGCAGATGGGTTCTGGGTTTTGCACTTTTTTCTCTTTTTTTTTTTTTTAACAACATGGAAAAGATGTGGTCTCTGCTCCAGGTAGAAGGAGAGAGTTAATCCACTAATCAAGTCAACAAATATTTATTGAGTGCCTACTTGATACTCAGCTAGGTGCTGGTGCTGTAAGGGATGCATGAGGAGAAAACTTACACCTTTAATGAGGAAACATGACTCACATTACAAGCAGTGTGGCACTGTGGACAGAGCATAGTGTCTGGAATCAGGCAGACCTGGTTTGGAAATCCAGTTCCACAGCTTAAAAATGGCATGACCTTGAAAATTTTATTTCACATTGTAGGCATCTGGTTTCTTTTTATTAAAACAGGATATTAATACCTTGAAGATTGTTGTAAGCATTAGCAATAACTTTGTAAAGCACCTGTTCCATCAGAGACACTCCAAAAATATTATTATAAGGTGGAGATATTTTACATATATATTATGCTTTGGTTATGGTTATGCAAAGATAGTTATGCAAATACTCAGAGTCAGGAGAGAATAGCGCCAGCCAGAATAGATGGGTAAACATTGAGCACAACTAAGGTAGCCCTTAGTAATGACAGAATCAAATTGCTGGAAGGAATCTTACAGGTCAACCAGTGGTCCAAACGACTCATTCTACCAATGGAGAAACAGAGGCTCAGATAAGTTGAATTCCCCAGACTAGTAAATAAATTGGGAGCAGAGGCCAAATTGGACTTATGTGTGACCCTGCTTTTGGAGCTGGTGCCATGTGATGTGGTGGTTCCCAAACCTGGCAGAGCCCTAGGATATCTTGTGGGCTAAAAAAAAAAAAAAAAAAAAAAAAAAAAAAAAGGCTTTTAAGAGAGTCTGATTCACGAGGTTGAAGTGAGGCCCAGGAAAATGGTTTTGCAGTGAGTTCCCGGCTTGAGGACCAGCTCCCTGGTGAGCTTTAGGAGCACTGAACTGGGAGCTACAGACCCAGCACTTTCTCTCTCCTGCTGTGGGAAAGCCAACCTGGGCAGTTCTTGGCCTTCTCTGGCTCTTGAAGGGGTTGCCCTAGTTGAGATCCTGGGCACCTCCGTTGCTCATCAGCACTCTGTTATACCACATCGGCTTAGCCTGGGACTGAAGTTTGGGTAGGGTCTGGCCCGGCAGGGAGTGAAGCCAACAGAGGTGGTGGCAGGAAGGTGGGGCTGTGAGACAAACCTGGCTGGGGAGGTGGTTCCTGAGGGAAGGAGAGGGAGGCCTGATCACATAGCTAGGAAAGGGCTCAAGGATGGAGAGCTCTGTGGTATGTGTGTGTGTGTGTGGGGGGAACATCATTTTATAGTGGAGCACGTGCTAGGTTGTGTTCTGTGGTGGAACATGAGGCCTTTGAGATGCTCTAAAAGAGATCTCTGTGCACATAAGTTTGGGGAGATGCTACATATTGCATCCCCGTGAGATTCATAATGCACAGGGAGAGCTCTGATGAATCTTATTAACTTCACTTAGACTGGAATGTTCCAAATGTATCGGATCACAGGGCACTTCAAAAAAAACAAACAAACAAAACAAAACCATTAAGTAATGTTCCACGGAACACATTTTGGGGAACACTGTTATAGCAAATAGAGTCATTATGAGTTCTGTGCTCGGTCTTAGAGAACTTTTAGAGGAACTCAGGGAAGTGATCATTAGAAAGAGCACTTAAGAAGAGCAGGAAATGAACTGGAATTTCTCAGCCTAGAGGAGAGAAGCTTTACGCGACGCATTTTTAGTTATATGAATTGGTATAATGAGGGATATGATTGATTGTTCTTCATATTCACGGAGCATCAAGCCAGAAGGAATGGGCTTAAGAGTTAGGCCTAGAGATTTAGGAGGAAGAAAACGGAAATCTTTCTGATAAGGGATATAAACTAGGATAGTTTGTCTAGGGAAATAACACAATTTCCAGAGTCTCATCCATTTCATGGAATAAAATCAGAAAGGAAGCCTAGATAACGACGGACTCAAGTCCCCTGCTTTTTCTTCTCTGTCTTTTGATCTTCAGGGATCTATGTACTTACATGGATGACACAGAGCAGCCTCGCAATCTGAACAAAGATCCAGCAGGTTAGAGAACCATAGATTCAGAAAGAACTCAACCTCTTCTCCAACTTCCTACCAAAGTGGGCGTAATTTTGGCAACACTCTTGCCCCCTGGCCTTCAGGAATATGCTGGGAACACCTCCAATGACAGAGAAATTGTTCCTTTTCTAAGCAGCTCATTTCATTTATGGATGGCTTAAATTGTCAGGCAGTGCGGCCTTACCACAAACCAAAATATGTTTCAACTCATTTTACACATTTCAGAGCTGGCTATTTATGTCGGAGCTCCACAGAGCATGCTTGTTACTTTTTCCCTATGAGATGACCATTCAGATGTCCAAAGACAAATATCGTATCTGCACTAATACCTCCCCAAGACAAATCATCCAAGTCATTCAGCTGTTTCTCCTACCCCACATTTCTAGAAACTTCACCACGCCTCCAGTGAATATGGGTTGATCATCGTGAACTACAGCTGGGTTACGTCCCCTCTGGCACTGGCAGAGTCCCGCTGAAGAGAGCCATGCGTGCAGGGTGAGTCTCTAGGACAGAGCACTCAGGCCAGTCTAGGATGTCTGGAGGGCTGGTCCGGCAGATCTATCTGGTCTCTCAACGCGTAGGATTGAGGGGCCACTAGAAGGAATGAAACACACACTGATATAAAAAAAAGGTTGATGAGGGGCGCCTGGGTGGCGCAGTCGGTAAAGCGTCCGACTTCAGCCAGGTCACGATCTCGCAGTCCGTGAGTTCGAGCCCCACGTCGGGCTCTGGGCTGATGGCTCGGAGCCTGGAGCCTGTTTCCGATTCTGTGTCTCCCTCTCTCTCTGCCCCTCCCCCGTTCATGCTCTGTCTCTCTCTGTCCCAAAAATAAATTAAAAACGTTGAAAAAAAAAATTAAAAAAAAAAAAAGGTTGATGAGCACTAGCTTGGCAAGGTCATGGACTCTCAGGAAAAGGTATTGTGCCAGAGCTTTAGGGGTTAGAAAGGGTCAGACCTATGATTTCTCCAAGTCCCTGAGTACACTAGCCAAAGCCACTTTGTGAACCTATTAATGGGGTGAAATATGGAAATGCAGGAGATGTCCCTGCAGCCTCCTGTGTCGCATCTTCCCAGCAGTTACGCCATTGCTAGGGGGAGTAGGAAAGGAGGTTTGGAGGGGCTCTGTACCTGGGGGTGTACGGGAGGCGTTCCTGTGGGGGTGGGCAGGAGTCACTCCCAGAAATACTCGTCGTGGCCCTCACTGGGACCACGCCTGCCCCAGACCCCACCGGCCTGAAAATACAAGCCAGACTTTATCCATTTGTTCAGTTCTTTCCGCTTCCAATAAAAACAAAACAAAAACAAAACAAAAAACTGCTCTTCTCAGTTTGTGTTGGTTAGCAATCTTGTCACTCAGTTAATGAAAATACTTCCTCCCCCCCTGCCCCCGCACAAACCACTATCAAGTTCTTCCTCATAATGCAGTAAATTCTTTGAGTCTAAATGCTGGATTTTACATTTGTCCTTGCTATATTTTTATTTATATGACTTTATTGATGATTTGTAAAATTGTTTCTTTTGAAGTGCTGGATATTCCTGATATCTTGGAGTCTCTGCTTTTGATAAACAAGCCTTCCACCTCTTCCTCAAAGCCTTGGTACGGGCACACCAGAAAAGGATCAGGGGCGAGAGTTTTGTGGCTTGCTGCTAGAGACTTCTCTTGAGCGGGACACCAGCCCTTTCATCAACTCTTTGGGTTAAAATGTCCAGAATGAAAATACGATACATTCATAGAGTAGGACGATTGTCTCTCCGTGTTTCTCCGTCTTGTTCACAGAGAAAGGAAGGCTACTGAAATCAAGATACATTATGCAATAGTTTGATTTTTTTCCCCCTTTCTGTCTGATATTCATGGGAAATTGGACTTGCTGGGAGACCGATGGTGTCTTTCAGCAGACGGAATTGCTAACTGGGTGAAAGAAGTCTTGCCCTCCCACTCACAGGCACGTCCGCTGAGGAACAAGGAACGACTGCCTTTCACAGCGTGGAGCTCCAACTCTTGGAGCAGTTTACATGGCCTTAGCCAATTGGCTCCCTTTTCTAGCCTGGTCTTTCTTTGCTTTCCCCCTCCTGCTCCAATCCTCTTAATAGGGCCACACTCCCTAAACTTGCAGCTATTAGTGCTTTCCTCCCAGTTCCTGAACACAGGACACTCTTCTCCCTCCATTTTGTTTGACTACCTCCTGCACAGCCGTCAGCTGAGATCGATCTCCCTCGAGGGCACTAACCTCCACGTCTCCAGGCTGGATCAGGTGTCCTTCCCATGTGCTCCCTCCCATCCAGACTTACCCCTGTAGTAACACCTGCCACTCAGGTGTCCTGGCAGATGGACTTCTTCCACTTGGCTGTTAATTCCTTGAGTGGAGACTGTGTCTGGTGCAAGGCAGGCTCTCAGTGAGACAAGTAGAAACCACCAGGCTGGGAGATCACAGGGTCTGAAGACATATTAGAATATTCTGAAAGAGCTCAAGGTCCTTTGTTGATATTTAGGGTCTGGCCGTGAGCAAGTCATTGTCTTTTGGGGCTTCAGTTTCTTTATCTGTGAAATGAAGATGATCTCTAAGACTCTAAGCTAATGCAACAAAGAGCCTTCAATTGGAAACTTGAAGTCCTGAATTTGACCCTCAGAGAGATTGGGAAAGACATTTAACTCACTCACTTCTCTGAGTCTCAGTTTCCTTATTGATAAAAAGGCTGACCTCTGTGCAGTTGGATGGTGTTGGAGACAGACCGGTGGCTGTTGAGCAAGTCACTTCGTGCCTCAGTTTCCTCAGTTACAAATCCTCATTGCTCGGTGGCATCCTGGTGAGGACTAAATGAGCTATAACCCCGGTAACTAGGGAAGAGGATAACAACATATCGAACACCAACTCTGTGTTACCTGCATTTGCTGTAGAACTTGATCCTGCCAATAACCTATGTGATAGGTTTTACAAATCTCATTTTCAAGAAGTGGTTCAAGGTCACACTGTTTGTAATTGGCAGGCGGGCTTCCCAGGGCGACTCATGCCTGTCCCATTTCACCCTGTGGCTCCGTTCCTCCTTTGTTCAGTGCTCAGCACTGGGCTCTTTCCGCCTTTCGAGGTCCAAGTCTGGCTGCAGGACCCGCTCCAGCCCCAGGAAGGAGCCCATGCTAACATGAGCCTCCCTGGCTTGCAGATGGAGTGAGGTCTGGCTGGAGCCTGCTGGCACTGAGGGCATGGCTGGCTCGAAGCCCCGCTCACGATCTTTCTCCGGAGTGGAGGCGGCTGGGGGGGGAGCAGGCACAGAGGCGTCCAGGCAGCGTGCATGGTTTATAAAAAGCCATCAGGAGCACTGTCCTGGGACTGCAGTCATTTATCCGCACTTTTTCCTTGTAAAATGTTACTGACTGTTTTACACCAAGGGCAGTTTATCCTGAATGGGATGTACAGGCATTCAATTCACCTCTACTTTTTGCCAACTCTGCTTTTTCCCCCCCTTGCTTCTGAAGTTATATATGGTTCTGAGAGAGGAAGCCATTTTCTATCTGAGGGAAAAAAAGAGCTGACGGCTTTAAAGAGAAACCTTCCATCATAGGAGAGAACATTTGGTTGGAGAGATAATGCCTTTGTTTTTAAAAATGGAATCCTGCTTCAGTGGTATTACATTCTTCTGAAATTGACCCCATTTCTGGTCAGATGCTAAGAACATTACAGAGGTGATCTGTATCAGTGTTCCTCGTGAGGGGAAAGTGGAGGAGAGATATGATCAGCCCCATTTTTCAAATGGGGAAATTGAAGCTCAAAGTGGTTAAATCACTTGTTTAAGAACCCAGTGGAAGGCTGCTGGGGCAAATTGGGGTTAATAATGGAGAACGGAAAGAGAGAGCCCACCTCTGAACCAGATGCTGCCCCTCTCCTGCCCCCCCCACCGTACTTCTCCCCAGTTTGTGAGACAGGTATCGTTTTGTGCTCCATTGCAAATGAAGAGACTGGGTTTCTGTGACATTAGCGATTGGCTGAAAGTCACACACTTTGTTATCGCAAAGCAGGTCTCAAGCCCAAGCCTTCTGAATCCAGGCCCTCCAGCTGCCGCCCTTAGTACCAGCCACTTGCCTGCCCCAGCTTTCGTGGAGAATCTAAATATAATGGATTGCTGCTGCAGAATGCCAGGATATTTTAATTTATAGAAAAGAATAATGGGGTTCAGGTGAATGCCCTCTTCTGTATATTCTCTTTGGAATGAGGCTTAGCTTTATTGTCCCTTTCACTTCCCGTTAGTTCTAGCTAAAGTGATTCCATAATGACATATAAACCCAAACATGAGTAATTGATGGCAGCCTCAGGAGCTTGAGCAGAATAAAACCAGACCGACTAGAATCTCCAGGGTGAAGAATTAACATTTATTGGTTTAGTGAAATGAATTTATGTCCCAATAAAGCTGGTTACGGACTAGACAGTGATTTAATGAGGTGCCTTCTGTAAAAAGAGCAAATATGAACTTCTGGGTTTGGGTTAGGGTGTAACTGAAATGGCACCTACTAAACCAGTTTTTCAGGTGGGTTCAGAAAAACCCATGAAATTTCCTCAATCCATGAAATTTGTGTTTAACCCATTTTGCTTCTATAGAGTTGAAAGTTGAAGGGACATTGAATCAGCATCTCTAAAACCATGAACGGTACATTTGTTCATGGCTCCCACCAGATCAGGGCTCTGAGCACTCCTGGAAGCTTGAAGAGTGAGTATTAGGACAAATGGCATCAGAAAAGAAAAGAGGAAACAACTTAATCTAGATATGCATGACACCGTTTAGGTCTATCGGTTCTTGTTCTGGGTCTGTAGGAAGATGGGGAGGGAAAGGGTGGAGAGAATAAAGGTCCAAGGTGCCTTGTCAGGGGTGGGGCAGTGAGCAGAAAAGGATGTCCTTGGCAATTGTCCCTTGGCCATCGGACAGTCCGTATCTGCCATCATAAGCCAAGACCATCCTTGCCCCCGCCCCTGCTCTCTTTGCTTCTTCATTAACAGAACTGAGGAATTGGTTTGCTTTGATAATAAAATTCTCAGGCCCCAAGCATCAGAGTCATGTTGACTCTTTTTATCTTGCAGCCCATATCTACCATCAGAAAATCCCAAAGGCTCTCCTTTCAAAATACCTCTAAAGCCTTGCCATTTTTCACCACATCCACTTCTACCTTCCCAGTTCAGCCGCATACCCTCTCTTCGCCTGGGCAACTGCAATGGCATCCTAATTGGTCTTCCTCCTTCTATTCTGGAGTCTCCCTCCCAACTTCCACACACACATTTACAATCTGGACTTACTGGAGTGGCCGGAGGGGGTTGCTTTTCGAATAATAGTCAGATGCTGCCTCCTCTCTGCTCCAACCTGCCGGTGGCTCACCATCTCACACAGAGTGAAGCAAAAGTCATTGTAATGACTCACCGACCCTTCCAGAGCTGGGCCCTCTCCAGGCACCCCTGCTCTCTGACCTCCGCCCCTATCACCGTGTTCCTGTAGTTTCCTGCTGTGGCCTCGTTGGCCTCCTTGCTTTTGCTCTTCTTCTGCCTCTGCCTGTCTGCTGGCACTGCTCTTCTCCCAGACATCCGGGTGGCTGGCTCCTTGACGGACTTCACGGTTTTACGCACTCTCGCCTTCACAGCGGAAGTCCACTCTGCCTACCCCATTTAATGCTGCAGCCCCTCCAAGCCCCTCAAGTGCTCCTGATCCTCCTTATCCACCTCTGCTTTTCCCAGAGCACCTGTTACTTTTGGAAATGTTTTCTAATTCACTTATTTATTCTGCTTTTGTTTATCTATGACTCTCTCATTTGAATGTGAGCTCTGCAAGGACTGGAATCTTTCTGTTCTGCTTACCGATGCAACCCCAAAGTCTAGGACAGTGCCTGGCACGTCAGAGGTGCTCTGTAAATGCTTGTTCAATGAACGAATGAATGAATGAATGAATGGGAAGTCTGCTGAAAGTCATCCTAGAGTAGATTTCATACTGACGTGAGAAGCAGGAGTAATTCAATTTTGTTTTCACCATTGGATATATTTGCAGCCTGACTTTTCTTACGTGTTTGTTTTTAACTCTGGAAAATAAGATACATTGAATTGGATTCAAGCGGCATTTTCTATGGCTACAAGGTCTTGAGATCATGGGCAAATGAACTGCAGTTAGATGAAGAGGATTTTTATTTGAAGAATTCCTGTTAAATTCTATCTTATTGGGGCATATTGGAAAATTTGAAATTTGAAACTAAGTGGAATAGCATTAGGAAAAGTGTACCCTCCTGTAATGTCACCATTGACACTGACAAAATATTTGAGCGCCCACTGGGTGCAGAGCAGTGGAAAAAAAAATCCCGTTAAATGTGTGGCACACACATCTGTGCCGCTGTGAGGCCAGATGTTCTAGTTGTGGGAGTTTTATGTTTCCAGTACTTCTAAACAGGAATGTCAGATTTTGTGCATTTAAATTAACGTTGTGAGGAGTACCTGTTAAATGTAAGATGTGGTCAACAGTGAAGAAAGCAGAAGCTGATTGGCTCAAGCAGAAATATCCTGCAGCACTTGGCATGATTTTTTCTTATTGTACTTTATCAGACAAAACGTAGACCATAGTTGTCATCCTAATTCACATTTGTTTAGCACCGTGCGGCTTACAAAGCACTTGCTTGTAATAGATCATCTCAAGTGTATCGTCTCTGGGAAAAGATTTGCCCAAGCCATTGTCTCTCCTGTTGTAGTTGGTATGTAGAGTTTGGTTTTGCAGCCCTGGGGGCAAACTGTTCAGTGTTGTGTGGGTGAAAAGGAACCCAAGACTAGGGGGCGGGCCACAGGGCACTCACACATGTGCATCCAGAACACAGGCTTCACCACCGTGCCTCCTGGTTTCAGATCCAGGTTTGCCTTTTACTTGCTGTGACTCTTGTGCCTCATTTCATCATCTGTAAAATGGGGTTAGTAATAATAGCTCCTTATAAGACACCTAGGAGAATGAAATGAATTGCTTTCTTGTTTTAAATGAGAGAGAGAGAGAGGGAGACACAGAAAGAATCTCAAACAACTTCCATGCTCAGTGTGGAGCCCGACATGGGACTCGATCCCACAGTCCTGGGATCATGATCTGAGCTGAAATCAAGACTCTCACGCTCAACCGACCGAGCCACCCAGGTGCCCCAAATTCCTAAGTGGAGAGTACTTAGAGCAATTCCTGGTATCTGGGAAATCTCCCATGCGTGCGAGCTGTTAGTATCAGTGAACGGACCTGCTTGTCCCTCATATTTCTTTCACTTTGTTGGTCAGACTATTGGAAAATTTCTTCTTGGGGTCACTCTTTTGGATATATGATTTTAACATTGTTAAGAGATAGAACCATAGGAGAATCAGATGAAAACTGTGGATTCCTTCTCCAGAACAACAGGCATATTCACATGTGTCGACATTTTTGCTTACAATTTCAGGAAGTTTGTAAATTTCTGAAATCCAGAGGAAGGATCTCCAGGTGAGAGTACTGTGTCTCCAGAGGCTCACATTAGATTGTCCCTGCTTGAGCCATCACATTATGCCACCCATGCTTGTGACCACAGAGCAGGAAACATTTGACATATCACATTTAGAACCTGGATCACTGGAAGAGATGACTCAGGGGATTCTGTTGTGTCCCATGAGGGAATAAACAGAGGGGACACAGACAGTGGAACAGGTGTCTTTAGAGACCAGCTTTCTTCACAAAATCACTCTCCTGGGGCACTTCTTCTCAACGACGCCCGGCTGCCTGGCTCTGCTCCAAAACCTGAGTAAGCCTGACATTCTCTCCTTCAGCTTCCTCCTGTGCTCAGTGACTTCTCCCTGGGGCAGCCAGCTGCTGAGAAGCCCTGAGAGGGAGGGAGTCATCCCGATGAAAGTGAAGAGGGTCTGAGCAGATCATAGCAGCAAGAGTGATCTGACAAAGGGAGTTACACCGTGGAGGCAGAGCTGTATAATTGGATGTCAATATATGTAATTCAAAACTCAGTCTCCAGGTATCCCAACTTCCCAGGGAGATGAAAAAGAATCTTTCAGTATGAAAGCTTGTTACATCTCAAAGCACGCTGGTGTTTCCCAAGGACAGAGCGAGAAAGTAGAGTCACAAGAGCTGCTGCGACATGGCGTGTCATTGTCACCTTCTCCCATCACAGTCGGAGGGGCCTTTAGATTTCTCTTTTGTGTCTCTTCTTCTTCTGCAGCTCCCTAGGACAGGGCAGGGTGGTGCCATGGCCAGCATGTGGCTTGTGGAGGTAGCAGCCTCGTAGTTTGGACACAGATCCGCTCCGTGGAGGAAAATGCTGATTCTCCATGTTTTCTCTCCTTCTGGAAGAAGATAATAAAAGCTTTTTTTTTTTTTCCCTCTTGGGGACTTGGTGAAGATTAATTAGATGCTGCCTACAAAGTGTTTTAAGCTCTGGCAGAAGAAGGTGCTAAGCATTATTTCAAAAGTTAGCTTCTTTAACCCATTCTGTGTGACAGGAATCTCCATCCACTAATCGGGGTCTGGGTGGATGCAACCCATTCTCCAAAGTAAAATGGCTGGTGGGGGATGGGGGTCGTGGGGGTCTGATGGTGGAAACAGAGGCCAATTTCATCCACTCGCTTCAAATGGAAGACCTTATTATGAACTGAGGGTGCTGATTGAACACACCAGGAAGAGACAGCAGATGCAGCCAGGCAGGTGCTGCCAGAGAAGGTGGGGGGCCCTCTGAGACTTCTTGCCTTAGGGGTTGGTGATAAAGGGAGGGGGGACTCATGACTGAGAATGAGGTAGCCAGAGGCTCCCAAATGGGAGTTTCTGCCTGGCTTCCTGCAAGGCAGAGGGACAGACTGGAATACTTTGGCCAGGAAAAGTCAACTCATTCACTGCCCTTCTTCACTGCCCAAGCTTAGAAGTAGGCCCAGGGTAGATTAACTGTACCCCACTGTATCCCGGTGTGTGGTGAGACCCAGTGTGAGAAGGATCTTCTCAGATGGTCTTCCACACTTCCAGAGGAAAGTGTAATCAGACCCCTGTTCTAAAATTGAGGATAAAGTCTTGAATCAAGAAAATTTCTTTCATTTATTCACTCACTACATATTTATTAGGCATCTCTGATTTTTAAAAAAATGTTTAGAGAGAGAAAGAGAGAGAGAGTGAGCAGGGGAGGGGCAGAGAGAGAGGGAGAGAGAGTCATAAGCAGGCTGTGCACTGTGAACACTGAGCCCCATGTGGGGCTTGATCTCACGAACTGTGAGATCATGACCTGAGCTGAAATCAAGAGTCAGACGCTGCTTGACTGACTGAGCCACCCAGATGCCCCTAGGCATTTACGACTGATCATAGTTCTGCATAGTGGAGGCACAGCTGATCAAGATGGTCAAAGTATGCCTAAGGAGCTTGCATTCTAGCAGAAGAGACAGCCAATAAATGAGTAAACCAACTCCCTCTTTGTCGATATCTGAATGTAAGTTCTACAAGGGCACACTGTTTGTTTGTAAATGCTGTTTTGCTCATTGCTGTGTTGCCAGCCCTGGTAGCTAGGTATTGGGTGCTCAATAAGTCTAAGGTTCTGTAGGCTTTAGTAAAGTTTGGGGAAGAACAATAGGTTTTAACACAGGAAGTGTGAAATTTACTTTTCATTTTGAAAAAGACCACTCAAGTGTCTTATAAACATGGGTGAATGAAGGGTGGCTGGGTCACGAAGATTACGAGTGTGAGGCATGGGGCAAGGTCTAGGGAGAAGCTCCAGCAATCAGGAGGGGTCTTGTACGGCATTCTTGCTGAGGTCTGTTGAATTTACATTGTGTGAACGATTTTGCCTTTTAGATCCCTCTCCCCATCTTTAGGAAGCTTTTAGTGCCTTCTTCATTTCCTATTGGTTTTGATAAATTTTGCTGAGACACCGCGTCCTCCTTCATCTGTTCCTCGGCAATATTTTACGTTGTTGCTAGTGCCAGAGAGTTCAGAAAAGCTTGGGTCTTCTTCTGGGTAAGACACTCACAAGGGCTGGCTAGACCCCTCCCTGCTGCTGCCTTCTCGCCCACCAGTTACAGAGATAATGCATGAGACTACTGGCAAGAACAGATAATGGTTCTTTCATTGGGTTAACTGTAAACCCCCAGAGACCTTCCCAGGCCCAAGCAGGTGGCCTTATATACTGTGGGTAGGTGGGAGATATTCTCCAGGAAATGATTGCCAGCCAGGTAGTCACTGGACACTGCTGTGACACACTGATGAGAGCTAATGAAGGCTGTAGACATTTCTCCCAGCATAGGCACATTCACCAAAATTGTGCTCATTAGTTAATCAAAATTGTGTGCTAATTAATTAACTAAAATTGCGTGCTGTCTGAAAGGTCTGATGGAACCCTTGATGTTCCAGCTCCGGAACCTCGAGGGATACATGGAGACAGGTTCAAAGTCTCTGAAGGAAGCTAGACCCTAGATGTCATCACTGCCTTGGAGGTAGTCACTGGTCATTGCCACCGATATAACCCATCAAAACCCTGCAAACCAGGCTGACACAGACCACAAAAAACTGACTGAAAATGGAGTCACTCACTTCTTTCCTGAGCTTCAGGGTCTTCAACCACAAGATAGGGGTAATGATACCTCCCTACTTAACTCATAAGGTTATTGTGGGCATCAAAGTGATTTTAAACTGTTATATATTGCTTGGGAATCAAAAATCCAACTGCCTCTTAGGATGGAGGTGGAGTCCAGGCAACTAACATAGATTTGTTAATTGGGGCCAGATGTAAGAGAATAGAGAATGGTGAGGCCTGTGGCACACTTGAGACATGCGTTTTGTAAAATTCAAGATTTATGAAACAACGTGGAACCAATTGTGGATGTTACAAAACCTCTGTGGGCTAAATTTGGCTTTGGGCCATGAGTTTTAAATTCCTAAAAAATGTTAAGTAAGGCACTCTATTAGTTGTCGTGTGGGGAGTCCAGATGGGACAACCAAGGCCTATGTCTTGTGTACAGAGTAGAAGGCTGATCATTTAGTGTGGTTTGGAGGGGCTTCTTCTTCAAATATCTCCTTCTTAGGCCTTCCAGGAACCGAAATCCTAACCATTAGTATATGGCGGGTGGGGTAGGAACAGCGATGATTAATTAAAGGATTAATGGTTCTCATTAAGATGTAAATATGTTATCTATAATGGAAAACCTATTGATTCTGTTTTGGCCATTTACACTCAAGCATTTTAAGACAGTAATCAAAAACTCCTGTAAACTGTAATTATACGCTTTAGATTTAATACTGCAATTTGACTACCTACTATGTATAAGGTGCTTGGATTTCATACATGAATACAACTTGACCCTGCCTTCAAAGGCATTTGACTGTAAGGGCCAACATGTTGCCTTTTTTTTTTTTTTAAATTTTTAAAATGTTTATTTACTTTTGAGAGAGAGAGAGAGACAGAGCGCAAGTGGGGGAGGGGCAGGGAGAGAGGGAGACAGAATCCAAAGCAGGCTCCAGGCTCTGAGCTGTCAGCACAGAGCCCGATGTGGGGCTCGAACCTGTGAACTGCGAGACCATGACCCGAGCCGAAGTCAGATGCTTAACCGACTGAGCCACCCAGGCACCCCCAACATGTTGCCTATTTCTTCACCACTGGATATCTGGACCCCCACGTGGCCCCAGACATAGTGGGAGCTTAACAAATGGATGGGAGCTAGGCATTGCCACAATCCTCTGCAATTCATGATGGATGCAGGAAGTGAACGATAGTGGGGACTGTGGGTGAGTTTATCAGATTAACTCTAGAAGGGAGGGAAGAGCAGGGAGAGAGACACAGGTGGTGGGCCAGGGACTGGGGGTTGATGAGGAAACAGAGGATACTGCTGGGAAGCCCTTTCCCCAGCAGGTTTAGGGAGCTTGCATGGTGGAATCTCTGGGGGAGGAAGATGTCAATGGGCAGGGGGAACCAGGGAAGAGCAGGAACTGGGAGAACCAGCTGGAGCAGAGTGGATAGAAGGAAGGTTCTGGGGACCCAGGGGGGCTGGTGGTGACCAGCTGAGAAGGCTGTGTCTGGTGGGCACTCAGGTCAAGTTGCTAGCAGGCTTCTAGCCTGGGACGGCTTCCCAGGGACCCTACCAGGTAAGCAGAGAGCCACAGAGGCTGGACGTGCAGGTGGCACTGGGCTCTGTTGCTATAGTCGGCCTCATGAGAAGGTTCCTTGGGTACCAGTGACAGGCTTTTCTGTGAGCCCGGTGTTCTCAGAATTACCCTGCACCTGGTGAAAAGGGTTATCTCACAGTCCTCCCAGGATTAAGTGATAATTTTAATAACCGCAGGCTTTTATGTTGGTAATGCGCCCCTGATAACAGAACTGCTAACTGCAGCTCTTATCAATGGCCGTTAGGACAAGATGGTTTGAAGTGAAAGCAATGCTTTCTGGTGTAACTTGGACTCTCTCCCAGGTTTGGCAACTTGTGTTAGTTCAAGGTCAGAACATCCTGTTAGAGCCTGGAGGCGAGGATTTGAGCTTGACTCATAGATTTGCGGGTAGCATTAGCGTTTTTTTCCTTCTGCCCGTAGCCTCACTTGCAACATTTCAGCCTCGTTTTCTGCTGGTCCAACGTTCAGTACAAGGAGCCAGTGTTTTGTTTCTGCTGGTCCAACGTTCTGTACAAGGAGCTGATGTTTGCAAACCTGGAACTACCCAGTAATCCCACTTCTCTAGCTTCTAAAAGCCTTGATTTGCTCATTTAAAAAATGGAGGCAATCATTTCTAACTCATCAGTTGCTGTGAAGATGTGTAGTGTGGTTGAAAGAACATGGTGTTTGGAGTCAGAGGGATGGGCGTTTTCATTTCTTGTCTTCTATTTACCACATTACTATGTGGTCTTAGTTATTAATAACTTGTTAAGAGTCTCAGTTTCCTAAGTTGGTACAATGCACATGATCCTAGTGACCTTCATTTGGCACGTAGAAGGCAATCCTAGATGATAGTGCCCCCCACTTTCTTCCTCATCTGTATGGCTCATCCTTAAAGTCTTCATTCCCTTGTGGAAGTGATGAGGGACCATAAAGCAAGCTGAGAGCCAAGCACAAGATAGCACACACTGGCCCCCCACGGGATATGTGTGATATTCCGCAGGTACTCCTGGCTGCCCAAGAACAAAGGAAAGGACAGAAAACAAATGGTTAAACTGATAGAGTCTCCGTGGGTTTACAAATATCTTAGTACAATTACAAGAAAAGGACACTCTTATCAATAGCCTATTGTCCAGAAACTCCCTACTGTCTAAATGTTAATGCTTTGCTAGAGGGAAAAAACAACCTTAGCTTGACAATAGCCAGGCCTCCAGTAATCCATGAGTCTTCTTTAACATACGGAAATCCCTTTAAGGAATTTCCCCTTGACTTTAATCTCCCCCCAACTCCCTAGTATATAACCAGTCACTCTGCACAACCCCAGTGCAGCTCTTTCTGCCCATGGGTCCTGTCCCCGTGCTTTAATAAAATCTCCTTTTTGCACCAAAGACATCTTCAAGAATTCTCTCTTGGCCATCAGTTCCAATCCCCCCCCACCACCCCAAGACCTCATCAGAAGTGTCATGGAGACTCCTCATGGAGACTTACTCTCTCATCTTCCCTGGGTTCCCAGAAAGCCCCTGCACCAGGCATTTCCACCTGTCTCAGCCTACAATTACTCTTTGCTGCAAAATGACCATTCCTTTGTCCTTCATTCTACTCCCCGAAGAGGTTGGCCTCAATTAGGTGTTGGGAGGAAAGCAATCTAATTAAATTGATTCATATCAATGTGCTAATGAATGGTTCACCTTTAAGCTTTACAGGAATATTTGCATTTCGTAATGGAATTCCTAATCAATGGCAGAATCACCCTGGTAGAATTTCTGGCTGGAGGACAAAGCGAAGTGTAGACTTCCAGGCATCATGGAGAAGGCAGTGGTATTAAGGTTTGGAGAGGGAGAATGGTGTTCAGGTTGGTCAATTATGTAGCCTCATTGCCTGCAGGGCCCCCACCTAAAGCTTTTGCTGGCCACGTGTGAGCAAAGAACACAGCCATTTGAGAGCTAAATCTAGAGAGAGATGCTATCTATCTGCACCCAAGTGCAATTCCTTCAAAGATCTGAAGGATTAAGATCTGGCCTGCTGTTAAAATTATTGTTTAGAATTTGCATGGCCCATTTTATTTTCAGAGTTCTTTTTATTCATTAATTAGTTATTCATTTATTTAATGCAGTTTTTAATTGTGTGCTTATTCCATCTTGCAAGGTGGAATTATTCAGAGGAACATTTAAAAGAAATTAACAGTATGACAGGGCTTATAATTGTGCTTTAATCTTAAATTAATATCCCTCCTGTTTTCACGTTACCAGGACAATTATCCCGAATGGTACCAGAAGCAGGAAATTATGTATTGCCCTATATATGGCATCCCCTCCCGGAGAGCACACCATTTATCATGGCTTTTTAATCTCCTCCGTGTGCAATGAAAGATAAAACATCTCAACAATATTTCAGTGTTTGGAGAAGATTAAAGCCCTGCAACATTCCTGTTTGTTTCACCCACTTCCTCTGCTGCATCTAACTGGGTCAGAGTTGAGGTGGGTTTAGATATCCCTCTAGGAGTGTGGCTGTGTGTTTGGAGTTTTGGGGGACTCCTGGAACAAATCTTAAAAGTTACCTTAGCTGGAAAAACTGGAAATGTGTTGTTTTCTCTCAGTATTTCCTTCTCCTTGCACTTCCTTTTTTCTCAGTGCTAGCTAGAATGTGCCTGGTGACATTCACTGAGTTGAGAGAGGACAAAGCCACCAGTTAGATGCCTGGACTCGCCGTGGCTTCCTTTTCCTTTATGGAAGAGCTTCTGACTTTAGGCAGTAGCCCCAAAACGAAAGTGCCTTCCCCACCTTGTCTGCTCTCCTGGGAGGCCTGAGAAAGATGCTTTGAGATTCTGGAAAACAGCCTATTGGAAGCTGCCTCAGTCAGGGTTCTCCAGAGAAACAGAACCAGCAGGGTAAACCAATATGAATAGGAACTCTATAAACCAATATTTATGTAAATTGGCTCATGTGATTGTGGGGGGCTGTCTAATCTGAAATGTGTGGGGTGGGCTGGAAAGTCAAGTAAGAGCTGATGTTGGAGTCTTGAGTCTGACGGTTGGAAACTCAGGTAAAATCTCCATGTTGCGTTCTACAGGCAGAATTCCTTCTTTTTTGGGAAACTGTTTTTAAGATCTTCCATTGATTGGATGAAGCCCCTTGTATTATGGAGGGCAATCTGCCTTCCTGAAAGTCAGCTCATTGCAAATGTAAACCACATTTAAAAAATACCTTCCCAGTAACACCCAGGTTAGTGTTTGACCAAACAACTGGGCCCCACAGCTCAGCCGAGTTGACATATAAATTTGATCGGCACAGAGACCAGTGTCCTGCTGACTGCAGGGTCCACAGTGCCTTCTTCATGTGACAAGTAGTTAACTCCAAAGCTGCCTCTCACCCTGACCATGCCTGGTGAGCTCGCCCAGTTGGGATGCTCAGCCATCAATCAACCAGATTCCCTCCTTCGGAGCAAAGCGTGGCCCTTATAGGATGGCCAAGGTTTCATTTCTGTGTTCCTCGGCCTCCCTTTGGCATATCCTCCTCTTCCTGTTTCAGGGCTCCTGACCTGCCACTCAGGAGCACAGGGCTCTCTTCCCCCAGAGCATGTTTAAAAAGCAAACTCTTTCCTATACATATAATAGACATACGGAAAAAAGCACAAGTCAGAATTTTCACCAATTCTGTCTCCTTGTGTAAGCAGCCCAGACCTTGAAACAGCACTCCTACCCCTCAGAAGCCTCCCCTGTGCCACAACGCTGTCACCACGCCTTGCCCCCAGGGTTGCTTCTCTGTCCTGACCTCTAGCCCCACACGTTAGCTTTGCCTTTGTTTTGAGTTTCATATAATGAGACAATACAGTGTGTTTTCTTTCACCATAGTATAATTTTGGGTAAAGAAATACCACGATGGGAAGTACTTTGAGTGGCTCTATCCCTTCTCTCCATCTATTCCTGCAATCAACACACATGACTGGTACCTTACACATGGGGCATCGTGCCTGAGACTGTGGACACACACGGGGTTGCCCAAGAGACATTACAGAACAGCAACCTGGAGGCTCTGTGGGGAAACCAGGAAGGGGCCCTGCCACAGCAGTCTCAGAGGTAGCTCCAGCCCCTAGGAGTCCTCTCAGAAGCCTTCTGTGAGCTAAGGCAGCACTCCTGACTTGTCCTGTGGCATCATGGCTCTGGGGGGGGGGGCACCCTATTGGCAAAGTCCCAGTTCTGTCACTCCTAACCCACCTGTTCCAAACTCTTAGCACCCTCCTGGTTCTCTGTAGTTTTTCAATAGACTAGTTGCTGATAAGCACCCTGGCTGATAACAGTTTACTGCATTTCCTCTCCGATAAGGTGTTCATATCTTAATAGTGCCAGAAGCCACAGAGCAGCTCTGTTCCCTCTGGGTGGCCTATAGGATTCATTTGCTTCCATCTCCTTCAGTGGCTGCTTTGCTCCTCCAGACCCCTAAATAGGATGTCACACAAGGTCATGTCCTCACGCCCCCCATCTTCATTACATTCCTCTTGATCATAGACATTAGCTCCTTCCTGCCACTTCCCCAGGCCACAGTCTGTGTTTCCACTTTCTTATGGGAATCTAGCCCATGTCTCCGATGCGTGCTCCTCAGATGTCCTCTTTCCCTCTGCCCCACCCCCCTGCCACTTTCTACAACCCGTGGATCCTCTCATTTCGCCTGCAAGAAACCCATGTGCCTATGCCTTTCTTTTCAGCCCTGTCCCCACCACCATCCAAGCCCTCTCCCTTTTCCATCCTTCTTGATTGTTGAAAATGTCGCCCTTCCCACCTTATCACTCTCCACCCCCATATCCTCTGCATCAACGTCAGATGCATCTTTTAATCAGCCTTGATTGCTGCTCAGTGCTTTTGGGGACGAGCTTTGGGCCAGGCATCCACATCCTCTGTGACTGGCGCCTGGAACCTCATCTCTGTAGAGCATCCTCATCACAGTGTGGCCTTTCCCACTGCTACTACTTTTCCTATTGCTGCTTCTGTAGGACATAACACTCTAGCACTGGACAGACTCAAGGGGTCACAGAGATCAAGCCCCTCATCCCAATGGCATGTCTTGGTGTCTCCTGCACATCGAGTGGCTCTTGGCCTGGACAGCCTCTTTTGGTACCCCTGCAGGGAGGGGTCTTTCCCCTCCTGAACTCTGCTGCACTTATGATCCGTGTGGCTCTTACTTTATGTCAGAAATAATTTTATATCTGAATGTTTAACCTGTGAATATGTTAGGTTACATGCAGAGGGAGAGTAGGTAGCAGATGGAATTAAGGTTGCTAATCTGCTGACCTTGACCTTGAGATCATCAGGCAATGATCCTGATTATCTACAGTGGCCCAATGTAATCACAAGGGTCCTTAAAAGTGGAAGAGGGAGGCAAAGAAAAGAGTCTGTGTCAGGGAGGTGTGACATGGGAAACACCTGACCGGACACTGCTGGCTTTAAAGATGGAGGCAATGGCCATGAGCCAAGGACTGTCCAGCAGCCTCTAGAAGCCAGAAAAGACAGAAACGTGGAGTCTCCCTCAGGGGCTCCAGAAGGGAATACAGCCCTGACAATGCCTTTGATTTTAGCCCAGTGAGATGAGCTCTAGAACTGTAAGACAATGAATCTGTGCTGTCTTTTTTTTTTTTTTTTTTTTTAAATCTTTTTTTTTTTTTCAATGTTTATTTATTTTTGGGACAGAGAGAGAAAGAGCATGAACGGGGGAGGGGCAGAGAGAGAGGGAGACACAGAATCGGAAACAGGCTCCAGGCTCTGAGCCATCAGCCCAGAGCCCGACGCGGGGCTCGAACTCACGAACCGCGAGATCGTGACCTGGCTGAAGTCGGACGCTTAACCGACTGTGCCACCCGGGCGCCCCTGTGCTGTCTTAAACCACCCATTTTGTGGCTGTTTTTTTTTTTTTTTTTTTTTTACAGGATCAATAGAAACATTATATACTCCCCAACTAGATTTTCAGTATGTAGAGGGCAGAGACATTCCTTGTACTTCTTTGTGTATCCCATAAGGCATATAGCTTAGTGTCTTGTTCACATTAGGTGCTCAGTAAATGGCCACAGGTTGTTTTCAGGACCGTTAAGAGGGTGGTGCCAGCCTTGGTACCTTCCCACAGCCCTATAGAGCCCCATTGTGTCCTCTGGGCTCACATCCAGACTCCTGGTCATCAGCTCTTTCTGTATCTTCGTTAATGGACAATATTTTAAGATCGGACACTTCTTGGAAATGTTTTCACTTATAAGGGTAGTTCTAGAGCTATAAACACATCACACCCAAAGGTTTTAAGCCACATACTGGAACAGTTAGGCGATGATACTCGTGGCCTTGAATTGGCTTCCTACTCGGTGGTTAACTTCCCGTGCACATTTCTATGCTAGGAAGCCAACGAGCCAGGAGATGTGGGTCCTAAACTCTGCTTCTCCACCAATTTCTTGGGTGTCCTTGAAGGAGTCACTTAACCTCCCTGAGCCTGAGATACAGGTTAATATGCTTTCCCCATTTCCCAGGCTGTAACTGGAGGCCTCCTCCAGAGAGGGGGGTGAGGCCCCACCCTGCCTAGAAATCCATCCAGTGAGACAGTGAGTCTGGAATGTGCCCATGTTTATTTTTAAAATAAAAATGCATTTAAAATGAATACACCTAGGGCTCTTGGGTGGTTCAGTCAGTCAAGTGTCTGGCTCTTGATTTCAGCTCACATCATGGTCTTGCGATTTGTGTATTTGAGCCCCATGTCGGGCTCTATGCTGACGGTGCAGCGCCTCCTTAGGATTCTCTCTCTTTCCCTCTCTCTCTGCCCCTACCTCTCTCTCTCTCTCAAAATAAATAAACTTTTAAAAAATAGATGGATACAGCTAGAAGACACGGCACAGCCAGCCTGTGGCTCTCCAGATTCCTGGCACATTTGAGGGTAAGACTGTCGTAGTCTACGTGCTTAGCTCCACTAGCCTGTGTCCATCTGAAATTTTATTTTGATGTTTGTACTTCCCCTTCTCACCAGATGGAACTTCTTTCTTTATCCCAATCCTGCTCAGACAGGTGAGCAGAACCCATAGCTGGCCACCCACTGCCTTCCTGGACAATCACACTTCTCCCTTTTCCTCCCACAGGGGCTTAGTTCTGGACTCTCTTGCCTCACCTGTTGGTGTGATCAGTTCTGTTACAAAATCTGCCACGTGGAGAGATGGCATTTCCCCTCTCGCTCAGATACATCTGTGTCCTGCCCAGTGGGAGAGGAGAAGGATCTTGTAGGATCCTGGTCACCATCAGGGCTCCGGTCTCAGCTCTGCCACCAGCCAGTGGAGCACTCTAAGCAGCTCACCTCCCCGATAGAGGTTACCCATTCTGTACTGAAAAAGAGGGGCTCGAAGTAGATGGACCTGGAAAATGGGGTGACCAAGCATCCCCCTCAGAATTCTCTAAGGACTCCCATCACCCTCAGGAGAAAGTCCAACCTCCTCACAAGGCCTTTTGTGGTCCCTCCCCTCTTTACCTTGAGAGCTTCATTCTCAGTCTCCTCAGACTCGAAGATCTGGCAGCAATGAATGACTTAAGTTCCCAGACATGCCATATTCTCTCTGACTCCCAGGACTTTGCTGCTCCTCTGTCTTCACCACATTTCCTGTGCCCTGTCTTGCCTCTCACTCTCTTCCATTCTTACTTACTTTTAAGGGACTAAGCTAAGACTTCCACTTTCTGAGGCAGTCTTTCTGACCTTGGACCCTCAGATTTGATGAGGTACTACTTTCTTGCAGGTCACTAACACGCTGCCTATAGCTTTCATTTGGCATGATTCTGACAGCCTGCTTTCTTGGCTGAGTCCTGTCTATGCCTGACGGTCTTCTGGAAGACTTCTTAAATCTTCTTGAAGGCAAGCCATGATTTGTTCACAATGGAATCCCCAGTGTCTAGAGCTGTACTGGCCAATATGGTAGCTACTAGCCATAGGTGGCTACTGAGTACTTGAAATGTGGCTACTTCAATTGAGATGTGCTAGAAGTATAAAATACACATTGGATGTAAATACTCAGTAAAAAAAAAATAGAAGAGGAAAAATGTGAAGTAATTTTATACTCTCATTCATAATTTTTTATATAGATTACTTGTTGGACTGATAAGACTTAAGATATACTGGGCTAAATAAAATGTATTATTAATATTAATTTCACCTATCTCTTTGTATTCTTTTGAACGTGGCTGCTAGAATATTGAAAATCACATATGAGGCTTGCATTTGTGGCTTGTATCATGTCTGTATTGGACTGTGCTGGTCCACAGTGTATTGCCCGGTGCATCTGTTGGGTGAATGAGTTGGTAGAGGGATCTCTAGAAAAGCATAGAACCTCAGCTCATGTTGATCGAAATGCTGGCTTTGCTCCAAGTGTGACCCCACTCCCCTCTCATACTCAGTCAATGCTCTGAGCTGGGCGTTCTGGCTCTAAGTGACCTATGGGCCTGTGTCCTCCAAGGATGAAGCAAACTGGGGTGAGATACCCTGCCTTAACCTATGACTCCTGCAGGTACATTGTGGACCTTCTGCATATCTCTGGAATAAAATATTAACTTGACATCCTGAATTGGGAATAGGACAGATGCTCATTTTGAACAACTGTAATACCCTTTGATAGTATCAGAGGTGTTCATTCTCAGCAGCAGAGGGTGAGAACATTCTCTTACTGGAAATTTCTTGTTGTATAATATCTTGATGCTGTAATGAAGTAGGATGTATTGGTTATTTTGGGAACTTTCCAAGGCTCTGCAACCTTGAAGAACAAAGAACCTTTTATTAAAGTGCAACTGTAGATTTTCTTTGGGTCTATATTCTGACTTTTTCCTCATCCTGTACTTTGTGAGCTGATTGTAAAACTAGGTTGGAAAGGTGAGTTTAGTAGACCATGCTTATCACAGTCAGGAGTCTTCAAACTTTGATTTTTTGAGGATTTAGTGGTTGCTTGAAACAGCATTAGGTGTAACGAAACACAGTCTTTTGAGGTGCCAAAGCTCAAACGGGGCACAGAAATTCTTGAGTCTGGCTGACATTTTGAAAGCCATATTCTTACAACACAACAGGTTTGGGTTTTTCCATTCACAGCCAGCATTTACATAGTGCTTTTGTAATTTTCAAAATATGCTTGCACACACATTATCTCCTTTGGTCTTTGTATTTATTTGGTACCCTTGTAAACAAATGTCTTTGGTAGTATTGTCTGTACTTTACTGTCTTCCATTTCTTTCTCCTCACTCTCTATAAACGTCCTCAATCATGCTTTCAGGCTCACCCCTCTCTTGAAACTGTTCTCCCAAAGGGTCACCCTCATCCACACGTTGCTAAATCCAGTCGTCAATCCTCAGTCTCATTTTACTTGACTCATCTGAGTCATTTGACATAGTTGATCGCTCTTTCCCCCTTGAAATTCTTTCTTTTTGGCTTCAAGATGTCACACTTGCCTGGCTTTCTTCTGACCTTGAGGGCAGCTCCTTCTCCATCTCCTGGACTGTTACCTTCACAGTTTCCTGACTTTTCACTTTGCAACCTTCCAGATCTCAGATCTCCGATGTCTTCTCTTTAAAAAAAAAAAATCTGTAATCTCTCTATTGGTGATTCACCGGGTCTTATGGTTTTAAGTATCATCGCTATGCTAACAATTTCTAGATATGTATCATGGACCCGAACCTCTTCTCTTAATTCCAGACTCATAGATCCAGTTACTTACACAACATCGCAACTTGAATGTCTAAAAAGTATCTCCACCTTGACATTCCCAAACAGCCTGAACTCCCCCTCTAAATGTGCTCCTTTCAGTTAACACCAACGTCATCCTTCCATTTGCTAAGGCCAGAGACCTGAGGGTTAGCCTTGACTCCTCTCTTTCTCTTACATCCCACAGCAAATATTCTCCTCTCTCACACCATTTCCACTGCTGCCAGTCTGGTCTGACCCATGTTGTCTTTTGCCTGGATTCTCTTGGAAGCCTCCACAACTTTCTCAGCATAGTCTGTTGACTGATCCTGTTAAAGTGTACATTAGACCATGTTGCTCCTCAACTCAAATGGCTCCCACTTACCCAAAGTAAAAGCCAACATCCTTCTAATGCTCTTGAGGTCCAGTGTGGTGTGGCATTCCTTCTGACACCACCAATCCTCTTCCACTTGATTCTGTGCCAGCCACACAGCCTCTTGGCTGTGTCGTTCAATTCCAGGTGACATGCCTGCCCTGGGGTTTTGCATTTGCTTTTCCCTGGAATGCTCTTTCCTCAGATAACCTCATGTCTTTGTCTCTTACCCCCTTTACACCTTTACGTAAATGTCTTCATCCCACAAAGGCCTTCCCTGACCAGCCGATTTAAATATGCAACCCTTGCCCCAAACTTCTCCTATGTCCCTTTCTTACATTATTTTTCCCCAGAGTACTTCATACCATCTGACATACTACATACTTTACTTATTTATATTGTTCATTGTCTGTTTGGTATGAAACTGTTAGATCCCTGAGGGTAGGGATTTTTATTTTTGTTACTATATCACTCAACACCTAGAACAGTGCCTCACACATAGGACACGCCTGCTAAAGATTTGTAAATAAATGAGTCCTATTAAGTAAACATTATGATTATTCTTTCCTCCATCCTATGAATGAAGGAATTGGGATCTCAACACCAAACATTCACATGCAAAACAAAACAAACTTTAACTAAGAACAGGTAGAGCATCATCAATGTGCTTGACCCAGGGAATGGTCTGGTTCAAGATATGCATAGACTGCTTATATTTGGTAATAGTTGGTCTAGTCACTAAAGGATTGTAATGAAGCAATACACCTAAAAATTCAGTTAATGTTTTATAAATATTTAAAAAATAATCTTGAAGAAGCACTTGGGTGGCTCAGTCGGTTGAGCATCTGTCTTGGCTCAGGTCATGATCCCACAGTTCGTGGGTTTGAGCCCTACATCGGGCTCTGTGCTGACAGCTCAGAGCCTGGAGCCTGTTTTGGATTCTGTGTCTCCCTCTCTCTCTCCACACCACCCCCCATGCTCTCTCTCTCTCTCTCTCTCTTTCTCAAAACATTAAAAATTTAAAAAAATTTTAAATAATCTTGAAAACTTTTCATTAAATATTAATTTGCCCAAAGACATCAAAGTCTCCATTATTCATTCTAAGTATAGTAGCAAGCTGTCCTGTAAGGAAAGTGGAAACTGAAATGTCATCATGTAGCAATTGAAATGCAAAACTCTTAAAAGCAAGATGAAATCAGAGAAGGCTTTGTCCCCCTCATCACAATATTGCTGGATCTCTTGGGTTCTAGCAGTCAGTTGCCAGTTCCTACTTGATAGGCACAGGTGATAGCTTGAGGCTAACTGTTCCAACTCGCTGCTGCCACGTCCATGATTAGAAGATAGAGACTAGAAAAGGAGGTTTCAGGCATTGTCTTGGGACTTACCTCCTGTAGGAAGACTTAACCCCCACCCAGAACTGATTAGATACCCTTTTCCATAGTCGCAGTCAGCTTCATGGGCATCAGACATCACAGGGACAACCTGTGCTGTCCCACAGGGCCCCACACTTAGGAAGGCTTCACACTTGCCTTGATGCTTCGCTATGACTTAGAATTCTTAACAATTTTGGAACAGGAGACCCACATTTTCATTTTTCCCTGTGCCCCTCATGGGCCAACTCCCTGATAAGTCAAAGCTGGGTTAGGTAGTTAAGTGAAGCCCAGGATGGACAAGCCAGCAGTCAACTTCAATTATGTTAAAACGATCATAGATGAGGTTGAGTTATTTGATAGTTCTGTGATCATATTTGCATAAATTTCCTGCACATGTTTGGCTATTGCTTCCTTTTATGATTCATTAAATTTTGTTCTATTTAAATAGCAGGTTCAAAATCGGTTGCATTGTGTTCTAATTGTTTTCCAAAACTCATAAATCTAAGTTTAGTCATATGGCATGTAATCTGTGGTAATACCTTTTACCATTATGCTGTTCTGATGAAATTGAGGAAACGCAATATCCAAATTGCCACATTCTTGTTGTGATCTTTTCTTTTCTTTTCTTTTCTTTTTTTTGTTGAGAAAATTTTCTTTGCCTCAGAAGAGCTAGCTTTTCAAATGTGAAATCTTTGGAATAGTAATTGCCTATCCAAAAGGCCCATAAAAGCTAGCTAGGTCACACACATAAAGGAAAGAGCCCCGGTGAATGGTATGGACCACGGCCAGCTGGGGAGTAGGTGTATGGTTTAAAGAGGCAGCTGCTGTCTATCTACCTGCTCACTGAGAGGGGAGTGGAGGCCTGCCATTACTGTGTCTTTGGCCCCCAAAGGAACTCTGAACAGAAATTTATGTGAAATACCTTAGTTTTTACTCCTGTTCACTGAGAGGGGAGTGGAGGCCTGCCATTACCATTACTGTATCTGTCTTTGGCCCCCAAAGGAACTCTGAGCAGAAATTTATGTGAAATACCTTAGTTTTTAATCTCTTGAGCTCAAAAAAAACCCACTTGACTGCTGTCGGAGAGGTAATTCTTAAACATGATTCCTTCCCTTTGTCCCAAATAGCTCAGAAATATCTTTCCTTTCTCTCACATGATAAACTTTTTAAGATAAAGAAAAAAATTACGTATAATTTCATTTTGAGGCTCTTTAGAGAGAAATTTTGTAACATTTAACACTCATGAAGAAATGTTAAATTTGAAATCCAATGACAGTAACCCACCTGGTTAGCTAACCTCCTGTCAGTGGAAACAGCCATTTGGTACAACTTCTGATGTTTCAGTAACCTCCAAAACTTCTCCATCACAATTAATGCTGTATACTCCATCATAGCACCAAGCAATAGAAATATAATATAGGTCACATATGTAATTAGAATTTTTCTAGAAGCCACATTAAAAAATAAAAAGAGGTGAAATTAATTTTAACAAAATGTTTTATCGAACTCAGTATGTCTAAAATATTACCATTTCAACATGTGATCAATATAAAAATTACTAATGAGATATTTTATGTTCTTTTCTTTCATACTAAGTCATTGAAATCCAGTCTGTATTTTTTTACTTATAACACACCTTGGCTCAGACTAGGCACATTTCAATGGCTTGATAGACACATGTGGCCAGTGGCCAGCATATTGTACCGCTCAGGTTTGACATGTTCTGCTGTGCTTACGTGTCCAAAGTCATTCAGCTAGGAAGTTGGCAGATCCAATAGTTTTGCTCAGTATTTTGGACTCTTTGTCCTTCTCACTACATTGATTTGCCCCTAAGTACAGAATTCTTCACTTGGATTTGGCATTTGCAGGATTTGAGAAGATTCGGGGCCGAGCAAGTGATGGAAACAACAACAAAAAATAAAAGACATGACTAAATCTGAAAATGCTGTCGTGGTTGCAGTGGTCACGTACAGAATTTCCAGGCGACAAACGTTCTTGGATGCAGAAAGAGTTTGACTCTTTCTCATGGTGAGAGATGTATGAAGCTAGACACATACAACTAACTATATGCTAGTGGAGAAGCCTGACTTCATAACTCAGGTGATCTGGATATGAGGCAAGCTTCTGTAAAGGGGGAGATGAGCGAGAGGAGAAAGTACCTTCACTTCTGGCTGGGAAAACCAACTCACCTGGCCTTTGAGGGCTAACAGGTGACTTACAACGGCCAATAGCAAACTCAGGTGTTGCTATAAGGATGCAGTGAGGGGATGCCTCAATGCAGTGGTCAGGAGAAGGCAAGAGGAATTTAGGGAGCAGTCCATGGTCTTAGGTCTCTGGGCAGAGACTCTCTTGTGGGCTCCAGAGATAAGCCTGAGGTTGTCCACCCTGGTGGTAGTGGGTGTTTCCTGACTCCACATCAGCATCCCTGAGGGAAATACTCTGAGTGTACTTACGGCTCATTGGTCCAAACTTCCTCCGTAAAAAGTGTAAAGCTTTTCTCCTTCCTAAAAAGTTAGTACACTATATGTTACCTTCCAACGCGTTTTTGTTGGTGGTGTTTTTCAGCATCTGCAGAGAACTTTGCACTGCTTGTGTTAGTTATGCGTTTAAATTTTTATTTTTATTTTTTACTGTTTATTTATTTTGAGAGAAAGAATCCCAAGCAGGCTCTGCGCTTGTCAGCACAAAGCCAGATGCAGGGCTCCATCTTGTGAACTGTGACATCATGACCTGAGCCAAAACCAAGAGTCAGTGGCTCAGCCAACTGAGCCACCCAGGAGCCCCAAGTTACGCTTTTTTTACTAGCTTGGTTCTGCATTTTGTCAATGTTGATGATTTTCCTGCAGACTGAATACATAAGTTTTTGGTTGAAAATTTGGTAATTTGAATCTTCTAAACCATTATGGGATAGCCAAAGCTAGGTAGTTCCTGAGATAGGATATGCTTATGGAATTGGAACGTTGATTTGGGGTTTTGGGTGAGGCTGAGGAACAGCCTTAGGAATTCTGATCTGAGGAGGAGTCACCAGGATTGGCAATCTGAGATTGCAGAGGCATGGGCATAATCATGACCCTGGAGAGAATTCAGGTTGCCTGAGTTCTTTCACTCACGTAATTTCCCTTTTCCCTACTAGTAATTGAAAAAATTCATATTTTTCTCTAATAGTAATTTAAGAATCTCCTTCACAATTATTATTAAATCACCCTATTCATTCATTCATTCATTCATTCATTTATTAAATACGTTTTTCCAGTGAGCAAATATTGAACACCAAGTGCCAAGCACTGGGCAGGTTTTCAGGCTCAAAACCAACAAGGACTTCCTCTTCATCCTAAGAAGCTCCACCATCTGGTGAGATTTTCCCCATCACCACCTGGATTGGATCACCATAGGCTATCCAGTCATTCCTCAGTGTTGATGCAATTCCTTTTGTGTTCAATTTGTTGTTATTATTTCTAGAATATTCTTTGAAGTGGCTCTGCCTCCCCAGAAGGATTAGACATTGTCATTAGCAAAAATTATGCTGTTCTCTTACTTGCTAACTCTTCCTAGGGCCTGATACTTTGCACAGAGTGGGGCCTAATACACATTGTTAACCTTCTCTCCAGGGTGCATGAGTGGTGTCAGTTTATTATTTTTACACATGATGATGGGCATTGCTAATAGAGATTTGAGGGTTGCTGGGGACAGAGTCAACAGACATGAGAGTGGTCACCCCCAACGCAATCTCTGTAGTTAGTTTGTAGACTAAACATGACTTCTCTTGTCTTTTCATAGACAGGTACCCTAAAGACACTCTTTTCTGGAAGAACCACAGTTATGTTTGGTATTGGTTTTTAACGGCAAGGGAATTAAATTAATGCTATGTTTATATGGACATCTTTCCTGCGTGTTGCAACTGTCCAAGAAGTACACCTTTGGGGGTTTCCCCGATGAAGTGCCTACAGTAACTTTACCTCAAGCTGTCAGTGAGGAACGCTGTGTTACTCAAGTGAATTTCAGTGACCTCTTACTCTAGAGAAACCCAGTGTCAGAACACATTTTTATAAATAATACACTGTTTGCTTTGTGGTGCCGATAATTTTCTCCTGTCTTGGAGGCTGTCATATAACCAGGAGGCTTATTGTTTCTCAGGACAAGGATATTTGCAGAGGGCCTGATCAAACTATTATTAATAATCTCGTTATTGAGGCATCGCCAGTTCTTTTGTGCCTTTGAGGCTACCAAATAGATTCAAGTTTTATTCTGAAAACTAGAGGCACACAGGAACAGAGCAGCTCATGAGCACAGTGTGGGGGGTGGGGGTGGGGGTTCTGTTCTGGCAGGGCACAATTGTGTTTGGGAGAACTGCTGCCTCATTCCTGCAAGAACACAACCCCTCTGGAAAGGGGTCTCCTAAAGCATTGGTCGTAGAAGCCCCTGAAGGTAGTCATGACTACGGACTACTATCGCTAATGAGTTTTTTTTTGTTTTCTGTCCCCTGACAAGGGCACTGACATGCTCCTTGGTAAAAGGGACAAGGAAAACTCATTAGAGCCACAGACAGAAGCTGGCAAATGAGAAGAGATTTTGCCCTTTGCTTTGGTGGGAATCTGGAGGAAGAGGGGAAATGTGATGGAAGGGAGAGGCAAGCTCTCCTCCTTATATCCATATTCATAGCGTTCAGTCTCAGGATAATGCATTCGGTGTACCAATTTTCCATTCTCACAGATGCCCTGTGCTTCTCCTGTTTTGGTTTGGGCGTCTAATAGCTAGAAACTTCAGCCAAAGAGGCCAAGGCTGAATTGCTTCCCATAGGGAACAGTGAACTTTGCGGCTCACAGCCTGCCCCAGGAGGCTCTGTCCAGGTGGCGCAAGCAGACTTCAACGGTAGGATTCCAGAGAAAATACGGGGCATCCAGTTCGATTTGAATGTTAAATAAACAACGTACAATTATTTTAGTATAAGTGTGTCTCAAATATTGCGTGGGACATACTTGAATTAAAAAATGATTCATTATCTGAAATTCACATGGGACTGGGTGCCCTATATCTTAGTTAAATCTGACAACTCTACACAGGGTAGAATATGAGAGGTGGGGGCTTCAAAATACTCCTCTTACCCTGGCCATGGATTACCTGTCCCTGACCTCAGTCTCCACCACAGATTAGATAATGTAGGCAGAAGTTGTGTCCAGAAAGCTTCTGGAAAAATGCTCCTGCACTTTCTGGGTCTCCACTAACTGCCTCTGATCACATCTACACTAATATGGGTATAAGCTTGGCTTGCGAAGTCCTCCTGTGTGGCTCAAGAGGTGTATTTCAATGGGGAGGCAGCAATGACAGCCTGGCTGGCTGGATTCTAAAGCTGGGGAGACTGATCTAGGTGGGGCATCCACTCAACCCCCCAAGTCAAGGGGCAATGTGGGGAACTGAGCCAGGGATGCAACCGCATGGGCCTTGGGTGCACCACAGAGAGAGAGAGAGAGAGACTTCTTTTCCCTTCCTATCCTCCTTCCCTCATTCATTCATTCATAGTTTTTTTTTTTGCTTGTCCCCTCCCATGAGAATCTGAATAGTGTACCAAGGGTTTGAGGCTCTGTTTTTCACATTAACATCTGAGACCTTATGCAGCGCATGAGGTAAAGGAACCCTTCAGATCAGGCTTTCCAAAGCATTCCTATGGTAGGGTGGGTGATGGAGTGGGGCAGCGGCCTTCTTTCCCTGCTGTGAACCCAACAATCTTACATATTGGGCCAGGCTTTAGGAAATTAAAAATAAAACCAAAAAGCATAAAATCTGACATTTGTATAGCGCTTCAAAGCTTATAAGCAACTTCTCATATAATATTTCATTTAATTCTAACAATTTAGGAATTGTTACAACACTAGAGGGGCTAAGTGATTTGCCTAAGGCCACTAACTAATGAGTGAGAAAGCTGGTTTTTAATATTCAGGCTAACACATTTTTACTCTACAGGGAGGAAGGCAGATTTTCCAAATGGAGCCTGAAGATGCATCCCTATTTCTCAGTTTCGTGACAAATATGCCTTGACCAGTTCACAAGACGGTCTGGAACAATGGAGATCAGACAGAACCTTCTGGAGAGGGAAACTGTTCAACATGGACCTCCCTGACTGGATCTGGGGCAGCCTCCTGTTTGGATTCTTTCTCCTTCATCAAGCTCTTAGTGGAAAGTGCTCAGCAATGCAGAACCCCTCATGAGCATCCATGGCGAAAACACTGCTGATATCTCGCTCTGGCTGAGGTTGTTGGAGAACATTGTCCAGAAGCAGACTCCAAGAGAGAGGTCAGAGACAACCTGGGCAGTAGCAGCTGAAGACGGAATCCCCCTAGGGAGACTCACAGTCTCTAAACCAAGTTCCCTAACTTTCCTCTGAAAAGCATCATTCAGTAAAATGGGAGGTGGGGGCAGGGGTGGGGTAGGGGGGAACCACTAGGTGTGGCTTCTGGGCAAAGGGCTGAGGCTTGTTCACTCCTGGGACCTCCAAGTTCTGTTTCAGCCATAAAGATTACCTTGAACCTATCTGTTTCAAGGAAGTATCAAGTTGGAAACCAGATATTGGGCTTGAAAATGTACATTTGAGTTAATATTTGGCAGGAGATATCTAGATCTAAGGGCAGCTGGCAGAGTGGGACTCAGCGACAAGGTGTGAAGGTGACTCAGGTTCCTGGGTGTCCTGACCCTCCTGGGGTGGTCACATGCTCCCTGGCAGCTTCCTCTTTTCCTACAAACTGGACGTGGGGAAATCCCCACTGGGCACTATAAGAAGCCCCTGGGCTCTGTGTAGAAACCAGTGGCTCCAGCTAAGAGCACAAAATGAGGACAGGCCTCCTCTGCCCCCTGGCCCTTCTGTTCCTCCTTGGCCAGACCACAGGGAATTTGGAGCTCCTGGTCCCTGGCCCCAGTTCCAGCTCTTTCCTTGACTCTGTGTTCGGCTCCAACTTCATCTCTGGCCCCAGCTCCAATGACAGCTTCACTCCCAGCCCTGGCTCCGAGTCTCAGGTGAGAAGGCCCCACGGCCTGAGAGCTGTGTTAATTCCCTTCCTCTCACTTTTTGGGGACCTGAATATAATTTCATGGATGGCTAGACCTGAGCACTCTAAAAGATTTACGACTCCCTTTGTTAACTGTAGGCGCCCTGGAAATGAATTAAAACCTGGGTAAAATAATTAAATTGTTAGCAAGAGAGACGACATCTTGGTTCTTCTGCTGGGAGCTTTAGGGAAAGAACTGAAGGTTTAAAGAGGTTCTCAAACCTGGCTACGCTGGGAATTGGGGGTGGGCAGGGGTGGGAGGGGTACACCAAAAATAGAGATGTCCAGATCCTGTTCCAGATGAGAACTCTTAGGGAAGGGGCCCTGCCAGGAGTAGCTCCAGAAAAGTCGGTCTGGTTTGCTGCCCATTGGGAACCCTGAGGATGATGAAGAATCGCCCTGAGGGAGTGAGAGCCTCTTTGCTCCAGCTGGAGCCCTGAGGATTTCTTTGAGCCTAGTTTGTAAAGGAGATGGATGGCGGAAGCAGGGGAGGTCTTTAGGAAAGTGCTCTTACACACAGATATGTCCCCAGAAGAGTATTAACTGTCTTCCATTTTCCTTATAGGGAATCATAAGAGCCATTTCCGAAAACAACAACAGCAGTAGCAATAAACAGGCCAAACAAAATCAGCAACAACAACAAAACCAAAGCCTGTGCTAGGAAGGGACTGTCCCAGCTAGGCTGTATCCCTAGACCGTACCCCGAGCCTAGTTCTTTGGGAGATGAGTCCTCTTCATATCTCCTTCGAGGAGAGGGGAAGAGGCACCAAGGGATGAGACATTAGGGGGCAGGAAGCATTTCCTTCTTCCAACTCTGCCTGCGTCTGCTCTGGGCCTTTCTGTAGGAGCCCTGCTCTGGAAAACCCAGGCTTGCCTTGGGGTGGAGGAGTCTTAACTCCCCCAAAGCCTGCCCCTCTGCACTTCTGTGATCTTTATTCACAGGTCAGGTCGCTGCTCACGTGATCATGTCTGAATGGGAGGGCCATTGGGATAAGGAGAGGAAAAGGCTTTTTTATTGTTTCCATTTTGACATCAGAACCGTGTAGATGAAAATTTGTTGATCAACAAATGGTTCGAATGAAGGCTCACATAGAAACTGCCGCAACAATGTTTGTTGAGCACCTGATAAATGCCAGGACTTGGTTAAGTACATAATATATATTATCTTATTTAACCCTCAGAGACAGGTAAAATTAATGGTCCCATTTTAGAGATGTGGAAACCGAGGCTTAGAGAGGTGCCGTCGTTGGCTTAAAGTCACTAAGCCAGCAAATGATAGAACTCAAACTTAGTCTGCCTATCCTCTTCAGCATCTCTGTCTAGGCAGCTTTCTCTGTTTGAGGGGAGTATAGATGCAAGTTGCTAATTTTTAGGAGAAGCGTGGTTTGGGAATCGTGACTATGCGTGAACATTCTTTGCAGCCAGAAATCAGATGCATCATTTTATTCCACGATACTAAATAATTTCTGGGGACAATTAGAACTGGTTAACACTAATGTCATCACCACTCAGAAAGCAGCATTTGGGTAAGATGAGCTAAAATGACAGAAAATAAAATATAGGTCAAGAAACGGAGAACTCCAATATGCCTGTTGTTTGGCAAAAAGACAAATATTTAAAAGTAGATAAGGAATGGTAGTTAAATTGTGCTTAGAGGTTTTAATTTCCTTCCCAGTTCGCTTATCTCCCTCTGGTGAGTCAGTATCACTACCCCAACTTCTTTTTTTATGGCAGACAAGGTGTCACTTCTACTATAAACCCAATTTTCTAGGGCTGCCTGTCAGCTTGATGAGCTCTTTGGAAAGTGGTGGAAAACCCCTTTATAACTGTCATTGAGCAAGTTCCAAACGTATCATTTTCTGTACTTTGAAAATGTTGAGTACCATTATTTTATGCCTTGAATCTTTACAGGCACTTAGGCTTGGCTGCTAATTAGAGCCAATTGCAACCATAAGTCACAAATGTGAGTCACACCTTCAGCTCTCGCGCTCAGAGCACTTCACACGCCTCAGATGTCCCCCTCCAAAGAAGGGGCTGCTTGCAGGGTCCTCATTTCACAGACAAGAGAAGGCTCCATGCTTTGTTCACACAGTAACTGGCAGAGTCGGAACCGGGAGTCATGTTCTTCTGTCATCAGGCTAAAGGGGTTTGGGCTTGTCGGAAAAAAGGACACTAAGGCTCCCTAATGACAATGGGGCTGATTCACTGGGCGGGAATTGGGTCTTATTTGTCTCCCTGACACCAAAAGCTGGCAAGTTGTAGACACCAATAAATGTGAATTGAACACACGCTGAGTGAGAACCCATCAGTGCGGGGTGTCTTGTAAGGTACAGAGGGTCCTATTTGTCCTCCACAGGGGGACTGCATACCCTCTCAGAGGCCAGGGGACAAGCACACGCCTGGGTCTCCAATTCTTATGCTACACTCACACCGAGTTTAAGCAGTCACTGCAGACAGAGTGAGACCCATCACCATTAGCTTCATTGTCTTTGAATGTGAGGAGCAGAAATATCTCTAATGGGAGACACTGATCAAACTTATGGACCATTTTGATGTCAGCTGAGCACGCGGGGCTGATGATAAGCAGGACGGCAGCTAGGGAGTCCACAGTGCTGGGACAGAGACGTTCAATAGAAGACAGTGGAATGGCTGTCAGCAGGGCTCATAATTATTTGCCTGCCTTTCAGGTGAACTTCAGGACTAAAAGTTGTTAGCGAGTTGATTGTCTAGAGACTGCTTGATGATCTCCACTATTTTCTGATTTGACAGAGCTTTCCAGAGGAGTCTAAGCCTGGTTCAACCCTGTCCTGTGCAGCTAATTAACCTCCCCTTGTCAAAATGCAGTGCGAGACATTTTGGGGGGTAGACAGTTGTAATAATAAGCTTTTTTTTTTTTTCAAAAGTCCATGATACATTGGTCCTCCTGAAAAAGCCTTGGCGTGCTTGAGCCAGATGCTTTCTATCTTCAGTGGGAGTGATAAAGCGGGTTCCATTCTGGTGTAGCTCGTCCAGTCCTTCTTCATCCCTGGCAAAGACCCGTACCTTAATCCCCTCCCAGCCCCAATGTTTAGCATAAACCTGCTTGTCTCTCTTCCTTACTCCCCATTTCCTGCAGGTGTGGGATGTGATTGGCAAAGAAAATTGAGGGCAGTGTCAAGAATTTACCTGATATGCATATATATATATATATGTGCATGCGTGCGTGTGTGTGTTTGCTTATCTTAAAGAAGATTAGGTTAAATTGACAAGCAATTTAGTTGCAAAAGCCTGAATTAATTGGTCCAGAGGTCACTGACAGAACACATCTTGACTGTAGAAGCATCTAGGTCCGGCTTGTTCGGGGATCATGGAGGCTGGTAGATACTAAATGCACAGAGCGCACCACCTCCGCTGCAGCCAGCTGACCTCCTAAACTTTGAGAGGTGTGGCCTGCATCTCTTCAAATGCTGCAAACCAGTGTTCTCCCCTCGGTCATTTCGGAGAGACACTTCAGCCTAATGTTCCACAGGTGAGCTTTGGGCTAGCCATCAGATGAGATCATTGTCAAGCACAGCCAGTCCACTGCTAAGAGTTACTCTGGAAGGCAATAGTTGTAATAAAAAAAAAATGTTAATTGTGCTGGGATCCCCTTGGGGAAGTTCGAGGGGGACAAAAGAAAAACAGGATCTTTCAAACCTGTCATTTTAAAATATGCAGCGGCACCAAAGTGTGAGCCTGAATATCTTAAAGAAACATCAAATATTTTAAAACGACTTTTCTGCAAGTGGTAAGCTGGAAAACTTAAACATTTTTTTTGCACAAAACCTTCAGACTCCTACATTGTTCAGTCTTTTAAACATGGCTGTTTTTTTCCCCACTCTAAAGAATGTTAATTATGCAATTTTGCAGGTGGAGAGAGGATGTGAATTTGCATTGTATATTTTCCCCTTAACTCCTATGCGTGAGGTTTTTCTCTTTCTGTTGGAAGGCATTGGGTTGCAATTGGAGGTAACGGTGAGGAAGAGAAAATGAGTACGTGGAAGGAAAGGGAAAGTGACATTTACTGATCGCCTACGGCGTGCCAGGGACTTGGTTTACATTACTTGGTGACTCACGGGGACAACCCTGTGAAGTGGGTTATCTCTGTTTGGCAGATGAGGAAATTGAGACTCAGAGGGTTCACGTCCAGAAAGTGGGAGAATTGGAATTCAGGATGCTCATCACCTCCTTCTTTCCCTCACCCTACTTAGGAATAGTAACAATTACCTTGAAACCTACTCAAGAAAGGAGAATCTTCCTTTAGGTGTAGGTGCCTGACCCTGGTTTAGCCTGACTGGTGGAGATGTGGCTACACACGGAGTGTAATCACTGCCTGAGAAACATGAGCTCTTAGCTCGTGTCTTTGATGCTATTCATTTACGTATTGGACTCTACTTGCTTGCCTCTGAGCCCTCTTTTTTTTAATTTTTTTATTTTTTTAAATGTTTATTTATTTTTGAGACAGAGAGAGACAGAGCATGAACGGGGGAGGGTCAGAGAGAGGGAGACACAGAATCTGAAACAGGCTCCAGGCTCTGAGCTGTCAGCACAGAGCCCGACACGGGGCTCGAACTCACGGACCTCGAGATCATGACCTGAGCCAAAGTCGGCCGCTTAACCGACTGAGCCACCCAGGCGCCCCTGAGCCCTCTTTTGACAGGCCAATTTCTGGCACTCCAGTTACCCAAAAGCTCACTTCCCAGCTTCGTACTGATGTTGAACTTATTTTTATTTACAGTCGCTTTCCAATTTCACTGGCTTCGAGGATGACCACGGGACCTGCCACTGCTCCGTGACCCTCCCAGACACGACCTTTCCCGTGCAGAGAGTGGAACGCTTGGAATTCACAGCCCACGTTCTCTCCCAGAAGTTCGAGAAAGAGCTTTCTAAAGTAAGTATTGCTTTTCCTTCTCTTGCAACAACTTCTTGATAAGAGCAACCCAACCAACAAAACAGAACACTTTTTATTCAGGACTTTGTCTGCAGGCTTCTTCGGTTGTGCCAAAGCCAGCATGTTTGCATCCTTTGGAGGAGTTAGACTTTATTTCACGGCACACCTATGGAGTTCTTTATAGCGGGAAAAATGAGGGCACGTGGAAGAAAATGGGCTGGAGATCATGCACGCCACGGATAAACTCACTTCAATATTGTATGCATGCAGTTGGAAAGAAGCCTTGAGCTCTCCCTGCAAAACGCAACCTTGCAATTTGTATTTGGTTTTGGTTTTGTTGTTTCTTCCTGTTGATCGTCCTCGTCTTCCCTCCAGCTTTGCCTTCTCTGTCCTCTCCTCTGTTCTCTCTTCCTTCACTTTCACTTTTTCTTCCTATTTCTGCCCATTCTCCCTTCCCTTGTCCACCCTTCTAATCTTTCTCTCCCTTTCCTTCCTGATTTGTGTTTCTGTTTTTTGTTTTGTCTTCTCTTACTTTTGGAAAGCCCCGCCTCCTTCTCTTCCTCCTCCTTCCCCTTCCCCACTCCTTCACTCTTGGAAGCTTCTCCTCTTCTCCTCCTTCCTTTCACCCTCCTTTCCTTGCTCTTCCTCTTGTTTTTTCTTTCCAATTTACGCTCTTCCCTCCCTCCCACTCTCTGTCTCTCCCTCTGGCTCTGTCTCTGCCTCTCTGTCTCTGTCTCTCTTATTCTCTCCCTCGTGCGTTATTCTCTGTTGTCTCAGCAGGAGCATTACATTAGGCCTGTCCCACATTAGACCAAACCTGAAGAATTTGAATCAATTCTAGTAGGTCACACAGCCTTGGTAAAAATCCTGACTCCAACCCCCTGATTAGAGCTTTTTTTCTAGCCAGAGGAAGTTATCCCACCGGGTGTACCTTTCTCTGAGCCGGTGGGGCAATGTGACCTGGCATTCCAGTTTTGACCCCTTCTTCGTTTTTTGGCCACGTTAAAAATCAATTAGAAACGCTCCCATTTTCTGCACAGGTGAAGTCCAAGCTAGGCTATAATCACATTATGCATTATTTAATACAACGCCATTAATTTACAAGGAGCTCTGGCTTTACTGCAGGATTCAAAATAAGTTTTCCTGAGAAATTTAAACTTAGCTGCCTCACCATCCAGCACAGTTATCCTTTAAGACAAAAACGATGATGAGGCTGAGACCCTGCTTTCTTCCCGAATTGGTAGATAAATATTCTACGTTTCAATGGATGTCCAGGAAAATGTGTTTGACTACTCTAGGAACCTAGCTTCTTAAGAAATAAAATGTCCTTGAATTAATCAGCAGAAAAGGCACGGCACTAAATTATAAATTCCAACCATTAATATTCATAGCCTTATTCCAGCATAATCAAGCACAGATAAGAAGTTATGCATAAAAACATAACAAGTGGAGGAAAATCCTAAGTAAAGATCTTTTCAGTTAGAGTCATTTGCTTTGAAATAGTGGAAGCTACTGATTTGCATGTCTTCTTTGCTGGCAGGAGTGTGAAGGGCAGTTTGAAACCCCACACTGATCCAGAGGAGGTGTGCAGCTCGCCAGGGCTGAGAGTACGGGACGTTTAATTCCGATCCTATGAGGGGGAAGATGACATCTGCCTTGCTAATAGTTGGCAGGGAGGAAGGGAGGAGTAGGTGGGAAAACTTTTAGTTCCCCAAACGTCAGTAGCTGGTCCTAAAGAAATCTGTGATTGAGGCCTGAGACAGGTATTGACAGGTATTGGCTGAGATTTGCATCAGAAATTCTGTGCGACATTGATAACAACAACAATAATAACAGCTTCCTTTTCTGTTTCAATAAATTTTATTTATTTATTTAGAGAGAGAGAGCATGCAAGTGAGCGAGGGGGGTGGGAGAGAGAGAGAGAGAGAGAGAGAGAGAAGTGGGGCTCGAACTCACGAACTGTGAGATCATGACCTGAGCCAAAGTCAGAGGCTTAACGACTAAGCCACACAGGCACCCTTGTTTCTGCTTTTCAAAATGCTTTCAGTCCTGTTCTTCTCTCAAGCAGCTCTTTAAGGCCGATAGGCCAGCGCTCTTCCCATGTTAGGGAGGGAAACATGGGGTCCATAAAGGTCAAGAGCCATAAATGTGGAGGTCATTCCTCTCTTGGCCGAGTGAGCCAAGTCAGGAATCTGGGTCTCCAACATCATCCCAGTCCCTTTTCTCTCTGCCATGCTGTTATCAACCTCAAAGAAGAGATGTAGAAGGCCAGTAATGCCTTCAATCCAAAGTTATCTCTTCCACCGAGGGCTTTTGAATTTTCAGGTGAATTATTATAGCCGTCCCTAAGTTGCCTTGGAAATCACCATTCATCTGGAGGCCTGGAGGGAACGCCCGATTGGACAGGCCCGCAGAAGAGGGTTTTGACTGCCTTACGTTGATTCATTATCTGTCAGTACACAGGAAAGACAGGGAGCTGCCTCTGCATGAGCTGCTGAAAGCATTTTATACTTTTCTGTTGTTTATGGTATGTCTTCTTGTGACTATACTCAGGAGGGGACGACAAAAAGACAGCTCAGGGTTTTCTTTGTCCAGAGGGCTGTGGCGTTTGGGGCGAGTTATTTCATATGACACACGTTTGCCAATGGATCCTCATGCATGAGAAGGTCAAGGTAGTCTGGGAGACATTTAGGCAACTTATAAACAAAGAACTTTGACGGAACAACGTGTCGTGCACTGAAAGAGAATAAATTAAAAATGAGATGAAGAAAAAACCCCTGAAAGCACTGTTTCTCTAATAATTGCTGTAACTTGTAGACATCCAGTAAGTGAAGCACTTAGTATGCATTTTCCCTAGTCTTTGCAGAAACCTGGTAAGCTTGCTACCATTACCCCCAGTTTATAGGAGCAACTAAGGCTTAGAGAAATTAAGTGATTTGCCTACTAAGTACTGAAGTCAGCTTTGAGTTTAGGTGGACCTAGCTCCAAAGCATTTCTCATGTCTTCATGGTCAATTCAAGCTCAACTCCTCTTGTTGTTAAAGACATATTAAAATAACAGTATGTTGCAAAGTACATTTATCTGTTTCCGATAATCCGGCCATAATTATGATCAGAGGTTTTGAGGCAGGAACATGAGCCAGACTGATTCCTTAGCTTAATAGCCAGCTGTGCTGCATCCTTATCTATTATGAGACTATGTCTACCATGCAGAACAACAATGAACACCCCAAAACACCCCCCCCAGACAAATGTTGATTCTTAGAGCCCATCCATGATATAATATGTATATAAGAAACAAAATGGAAGCTCTGTTAGATTGGTGATTTGAAGGCAAGCATAGATGAGTCTTTTAAAGCTCAAACTGCTAGTGATGAGGAGCTCGTAATAAAGATGTTGGCACAGGGGGGTGTCCTCTTAGGGCTAGACCCTTATTATTTTATTTTTATTTTTATGAGAGAGAGAGAGCTGGGGAGAGGGGCAGGGGGGGGGGAAGAAAGAAGGAGAGAGAGAGAGAGAGAGAGAGAGAGAGAGAGAATTCCAAGCAGGCTCCATACTCAGTGTGGAGCCCAACATGGGGCTCAAACTCACAAACCAATAGATCACGGCCTGAGCCAAAATCAAGAATGGGACACTCAACCAACTGAGCGACTCGGGCCCCCTGTGGCTAGACCCGTATTCTTGCTCTACATCTCTGGTGCAAGTTGCACTGTGGCTTCTGACCTTGCACTTCCAGGGGGAGCTAGATGTTCTGGGAATTGCCCACACCAGCTCAACACTAGAAATCTGTGCATGTAAAGGGTTTACATGAGCAATCTACTTAAGTCAGTAGAGTCCTCAAATTCCCTCCTGTCTTCTAGTAACTCTATGGATGATTCTAGTTTTCCTGAACGTCATCGAGCTTTCCTTTAAATGTCAGCTGAAAAGAACCTCGAGTTTTTTCCCGAAACAGATCTTTAGGGACTCTTCATTTTGTGGCTGAACGAGGGCAGGCATGCCACACATCCTCATAGGTAGCAAACTCCAGGTTATGCCTTGGTTTTCAGTGAGAATCTGGGAGAGCCACATTTTATTTAGCAGGGATGACAGTTGGATCACTCATTTTTGTAGAACAACAGCTGCGATGTGCCACCAACATGTTCCAGGAAAACAGAGGGTGTTTCATTTGTTCCAAGAGCTGGCAAGACCAAATGCCAACAAGAATATTCATTTTGCAAACTTCCATTTCTGCGATGGATTGGCACTTTATTATTATTATTATTATTATTATTATTTTTACAGGCAAGTTTTTATGCTTGATTTTTGCAGAAATTAAAACCTGGCTACCTTATATTTGTGTTTATACCTTTGAGGGAGACTCGTCAGGTTTTCTGTTTTTTTCCAACTTCCTTAACCACCAAAATGTCACCAGCCTTGTCAGCCTCTGACGATGGCGCATCTGATGGCAGTGAGCATCAGTTGCCCGAGGAGATACACCAGCAGTGCCGAGGGCTGCATTTTCAACTTTCATTAAAATCCTCTTTGCCTGGAGCCCTAGCCCTTTAGGTCTGTGGCCTATGAGTCTGCTCTAATTTGCACAGTGGGGTTAAGTGGAAGGACGAAAATGACAGAAGTTAAGACTGCCTTTGGTATTGGGAGGATTACAGGCCAACATCTGGCTCTGAATTCATCCAGGCACCGTGGATCAGCTCCTTGACATTAGCACAGTTTGGGGAAAAGTATCACTTATGTTCGAATTTTTAGAAAGAGTGTAAAGCCAGCAACTTTTAATGAGCAGGTCCTTAAAAAGGCCATGGCATTTCTTTCAGAGATCAGATACAAAAAGAACCACCAAATGTGTTTATTGAAATACCCATTTGGAGCTTCCAATTATACACTAAATCACCAAGGGAATTTTTGGAAGTATTTTAACTTAATGATCAGACATTCAAATATATGCAACAAATGCGTAAAGGTCTGATTGCAATAATCAGTTCTTGAAATAAATGTGGGTGCACTTAATGAAATGTGCACTTTATAGTCACATACACACTCACATATTGTGTAGTAAAGTTGGGTCTTTATGGCACTTTGTAAAAGGTAGAGGGGCTCAAAACTCAATGCATATGGCCACCAGAGAAGGAATTCTACCCAGTGCACTTCTCTCTCTTCTAGAAAATATTTAGATTTAGAGTGGTGTTTCTAAATGGAGGGAGGGTGGTGGTGATGGTGATTTTGCCCCCAGGGAACATTAGCAATGGCTGGGACATTTTTGGTTGTCACAGCTGAATGGTCTGTGGCTGTTATTGGTGTCTAGAGGCCAGGAATCCTGGTTCACATCCTATAATACACAAGAAAGCCCCCCCCCCCCCCAACAAGAAAGAATGATCTAGCCTAAAATATCAATAGTGCTGAGGTTGGGAAACCCTGGTTTAGATCCAGTATGTGCATTGAGGGGAGGAGGGAAGGCAAGGGAGTCTGGTTCAAACCAGTTCAGTTTGGAGACCTAATATCTTCAAACATTAAAATGGAAATTAAAATATACTTGTGAATGATGACTCTGAAACAAAATTATTTTTAGTCTAGGCAAGCGCAAAATCCACCCCACCAATTGTAATAATGTTTTTTTTTTTCGTTTGCATTTAGATAGATTAAAGAAAAACTAGTTAAATTTTTAGTATGTGTGCTGCGGAAGCGAGCACTAGTTAAATATATTTTTGATCCCTTTCTTTTCTTTTTTTAAATTTTTTTTAATGTTTATTTATTTCTGAGACAGAGAGAGACAGAGCATGAGTAGGGGAGGGGCAGAAAGAGAGGGAGACACAGAATCTGAAACAGGTTCCAGGCTCTCAGCAGTCAGCAAAGAGCCCAACGCGGGGCTTGAACTCACAGACCGAGAGATCATGACCCAGGCTGAAGTCGGACGCTTAACCGACTGAGCCACCTAGGAGCCCCTCTTTTATTTATTTATTTTTTTAAGTAGGCTTCACACCCAGCGTGGAGCCCAGCACGGGGCTTGAACTCGGGACAGTGAGATCAAGACCCAAGCTGAGCTCAAGAGTGAGACGTTTAATCAACTGAGCCACCCAGGCACCCTGATATTTTTGATCCATTTCTTTACCAAAAAAGAAAGAAAGAAAGAAAGAAAGAAAAAAGAAAAAAAGATTGACAGCAAACAAATAGTCCCCAAGGTCTTGGTAGTGGAGGAAGACTGTATAGTATTACTTTGGGAATTGACTTAAGCTTTTTGATTCCCTTTCAGGTAAGGGAGTATGTCCAATTAATCAGTGTGTATGAAAAGAAGCTTTCAAACCTAACTGTCCGAGTAGAGATCATGGAAAAGGACACCATTTCTTATACTGAACTGGACTTTGAGCTGATCAAGATAGAAGTGAAGGAGATGGAGAAACTGATCATACAGCTGAAGGACAATTTTGTTGGAAGCACGACAATTGTTGACCAGCTGGAAGTGGAGGTAAGTCATGAGCTCACTTCTGAGAGGCTTAATAATAAATTAAGAAGTGGGCAGGTGTTGGGACCAGGCTATGGATCTCTCTTCTGACTTCTAATTCTGCACTCTCTCATGACCGCCTGGCATGTCCTGTGTTCTGCTTTTGGGGGGTGTCTGAATAGTGAGTGGAACACAATGGGAACGCGTTCATTGAGGAGCAGGTGTCATCCAGTGGGCCTGCCCCAGACCCAGGTGGCCTTTCAATGTCTCTAGAAAGGTGATGATATAAATCTGAACAACTCCATGGCCAAGTTAGATTGAGTGCCTTCTCTGTTCTGGATTTATCCTTGTGGGACTAGAAAGCCACAATTTACCGGATTTTGGAATTGCTAGGTCTGTTTCTCCTTTTGAATGATCATGTGATCCTTGATTCCTCTTGGAACACTTCTCCACATACTGGCAACCCTCTTTAAAGGAATTTCATGCGATTATGTTTTAGTGAAGCCTTTTAAGCTCTATGGATAAAGACCATCACATTAATGTTATGGTTGGGTAATTTATCTCAACGAGAATTTACTAGCATGGACATGATGTGGGCTGTAATGGAGAAGTCTAGTTACATATCTCAGATAAGTTTTCTCTGGCCCTCGCCATTCGTTAGAAACTTAATTATAATACAACATGAGTAAACACGAGTTTATAGGGGAAGGTTATTAGAAATGAACTTTAATGGACCTTTGTGGAGGCTTAGACTGAGCCTGTGCTCTATTATTAAATCTGTTAAAATATTTGCCATTTTCTTCTTGTCACACACATCTGCCTGAGATCTGACAGGCGTTCACGCTAAACCATAAAATGTATTCTTCCAAATGAAACCATTCCGAAGAATCTCGGGTGTACTCTCTAGCAATGTTTCACTAAGTGACAAATTCAGCCCTGGAATGTTTATGAAAGAAATTGCACAATAATATAAAGTCACTCTGCATTTTTATTTCCTTAGATAAGGAATATGAGTCTCCTGGTAGAGCAGCTCGAGACGCTAGACAAAAACAATGTCCTTGCCATTCGCCGGGAAATCCTGGCTCTGAAGAACAGGCTGAAGGAATGTGAAGCCTCTAAAGGTGAAAATGTTACGGTCTCCCCACCGCCTCCTGCCCCTGGTAAGCCTGCCATGTTGTCACCACCTGAGCCAGTCCGGTTAAGGGCTGAGAGTGGGGCGGGGAAGGGATTTGGGATTGCAGAGTTGAAGCGGGGATGGGATTTTTGCAGGGCTGAGTTTACTCTCCCGAGCTCCAAGATCTCTCTCCTAGTAGCTCCACATGCTGGCAAGTTCTGGGGCTCATCGAGGAGAACCACCAACAGTGAGTGGATTTAAAGCAAAACTCACACATTACACGTGTCCCCTTTGCATTTGCTAACAAGGAAAACAGCTCTGTGATGATGGAATTGCTGTGGGGGCGGGGGGGGAGGGGAGTGGAGGGGGGCGGGGGGGGGTCTGGTGAAAGCCTCTGGAATCTGCAAGGCGTCGGTGCTGTCCCGCGGATGGCAAGGGCTGATTGGCTCATGTATCCGATGAGCTGGGTTATGCCTTGACTCTTCCTTTTCTCTTGCTTTCTTTCTGTCCCTGCTTCCACGCCTGTATTTTTCCTTTAAGCTTTCCTGAAATGCACCTGCTGTTTTTTCGCGTGTCCGAGGATTCAGGGAGGATTTAACGGTCCACCTGTACAGTACTTGTGGGTGTGGCCTGCCATCCTGCCTAGAGTGTGAGTTCCCGGAGGGCAGGGATGGCCTCATACTCTCTAAATAATCCTTGGGGCTAGGTATAGCATAGAGGTGGGTGCTCCATAATACCTCCATGAATGGAGGCAGTGGAGTGTAGAGGTCAGGAGTATGGCTTTGGGATGCCAAAGACCTGAGCTTCCCAGCTATGTGGCCACAGCAAAAGATCCTTAATCTCCCCCTCGATAAAACGGGAGAATACTACTTACCTGTGAGCGGGTTAATGAAACAAGTCTTGGGAAGCACTGCGCTCTATGATTGACACTTATATGCTGGAATTTGTTATTATTATTAACGATGATAATTGAAGTGAAAACCTGGCTGTGAACGAAAGCGGTCCTTGTGTGCTTTAGCACGTCCCTCCAGGTGAACTAAAGCCCTGCTCTGTCGCCCTGTGCAGCCCTGTCACAGGGAAGCCCTCCCTGCGGGTCATAAGCATCTCAGCCTGAAAAGGGCCTGTACCTTCTCATCACATCATACAGCTCTTGTTACTTTCGTTAATTTCTGTTTCCACAGACTGTTTCCTCTTAGGCTGTGTGTTTCTGGATCCTTGTCAATGTAACTGGCTTCTTTAAGGCTTTAATTCGATACTGCCATGGTTATAAGCCTCTCGGTGGTGTTCAGGAGACTCTCTTCCCTCCCTCTGCTGTTGGCAACCTGTCATAGTATGACATACAGAGGAAGTTCAGGACAAAGGCCATGCCTTGTCCTCTGGAACACACTGAGGTTAAATTTAGTCTGGGATCAGTGGTGTCAGTGTGCATTGAAAATGTGAGCTCTTTCTGCTGGGCCACGCAGGGCTCCTTGAGGACAGGGTCAAAGCAATGACAAGCCCTGATAACACGTGAACAAGGTTTTCTTTCTTTCTCCCTCCCTCCCTCCTTTCTCTCTTCCTCCTCTATTCCTTCCTTCCTTCTTTCCTTCCTTCTTTCCTTCCTTCTTTCCTTCCTTCCTTCCTTCCTTCCTTCCTTCTTTGGAGTGAGGACATTTTAGAACTGGAAGGGACATTTAGGACCATCTAGCTCAGGTCCATCATGTCTCAGAGGAAGGAACTTAGGTGGTGAGGGTGCTGCTTTTCCTGAGGCCACATGGGTGGTTAGTGGCAGGGCTGAGGCCGAAATGCAAGGCCCCTCACTCCCTGGGTATCTCAGGACCTAGAGCGTCCGTGGCAATAACCCAAGAACGGCAGTGGAAGAGAAAGTACACTTCTTAGTATATCTACAGAGGAAAACAAGCGAGCCTGCTGGATTATTTTTGTTAGAAGTTTTTTTCGAGAACTTTCCCCTAGGTCCTCACACTTAGACTTTTGTGAGTCATCCCAGCCCAGCTGTGTTGTTTAAGCAAATTGGACCCAGATTTCCTCTCACTTTCCCACAACCTTGGCTGTACCTGGATCCCGGCCAAGCCACTTGGCCCTCCTCCAACTTTGTTCATATTATATTTATGATGTTTATATTAAACTGACTTTTTGTCATGTTTTTAAATCAATTTCTTTTACTTGCTCTCTTTCTGTTTGGATTGGTTGATAATGCAGAATTGGAAACTCCCCAGGCACCACAAAGTTGTCAGCCTGTGGAGACTTTAATTAAAGTTACTCACTATTATGGGACTTTAAAATCTGGCCTGTCTGCTTTTTTCACTGCAGAGTTGCACAGAACAAAAGACTGCACGCAAGTCTCAGCTATAAAGGAATTCCGTGCTCTCGGGGCTCCTCTCTCCCAGTTGCAGGTTGCTGTCTGTGGTCAGCTTGATCTTAGAACCAGTACATGTAGTGAGGGTTCAATAAAATGCGCTTTGTATTTGGTTTATGCTGCAAATGGTATCCTTTTCTGCTTCATTTCATAGAACCTTCTAATCTAAAATAATTGCCCTTCTGCTCATTAACTTTTTTTCCTGAGAACAACTGTCTCTCTCTCTCTCTCTCTCTCTCTCTCTCTCTCTCTCTCTGATCTCCCCCTGAATCTAGACGACTGGAGATAGGCAAAATGTACGTACACGCCCAGGGGTCGACTGCGGTTGTGCTTGGAGATGATGTCAGGTTCTGTGCTGACACACAGTAGGTGCTCAGTAAATGGCTGATGAAAGATAGTGACCTGCCAAAATCCCAAGCCTTAGGAAAAGCAGTGTTGGGGAGTATGTACCCAATAATTTAGTCTTCATCATTTTGTGATTATGATCAGGTTAACTGCCTAATTCCCACAGGTGAATTGTACTCTCCTCTTTGCTCAAAGTGCAGTTGTCTAGGTAGGAGACTGCACTGATAGATCCAAGATTAAGTTTCCCCTGCAGATAGTCATTGACTTAAGAAAAATGCTACTAAGCATGAGACTTTAAAAAAGCCAACTTAGGGAGTGCCTGCGTGGCTCATTCGGTTAAGCGTCTGACTCTTGATTTTGGCTCAGGTCATGATCACATGGTTTATGAGATAAAGTCCAGAATCCGGCTCTGTGCTGATAGTGCAGAGCCTGCTTAGGATTCTCTCTCTCTCTCTCTCTCTCTCTCTGTCCCTGCCTCACTCATTGTCTTTCTCTTTCTCCCTCTCAAAATAAATAAAAAGCATTTAAAAATTCTTTAAAAGATAAAAAAGCCAAGTTAGGGTGTGTTAAAGTCTTATCATGTGGCTTCCCGGGGTATTTTCAGAACACCATGACAAGATCTAATGAATTGCATGATGAGATTGCCAACCAAGGCGACACTTGTGTGGAGGGTTCCCTTGCTTTATGTTCTGCTGAGTGAATACCAGGCTTTTTGTAAAACATATGTAGCAGGGTAGAGTGCTAGTTGTTTAATTAATAAGGTAAGCTGGGTTTGGGGGCTTTGATCAGTCTTTCATTCTTTTATTCCACAAACATAATTTGGTGCCACTGCATGGCTGGTCCTGTTCTGGGAGCTAGGGTTCCCAGGATGGATACAGGAACCTCCAGAAACCACTATGTAGGAAGGGAGACAGTTGTGTGAACTTTCAGCTATATATAACGTGATGTGATTATAATGCTGATAGTTACCATTTGTTGAGTTGCATGTACATACCTTCTCTCTCTTCTTAACAGTTCTACAGAGTAGGTATTATTATTATTTTTTTTTAATACAAGGAAACTGAAGCTCAGAAGCTTACACAGCCAGTAAGTACCGGAGTCAGGATTTGAATTGGAATCTGTCTGCCAATAGCTTCACCTGTACCAGGCTGCCTTCCATAGATGCTCTGATAGAGAGGTGCACCTGTGATTCCCGCAATAACAAGAACGTTTCAACCACTCACCAGCCCGATTAACACCGATGTATCTTTACTTCCTTGCCTGTAGAATAGCTAAAAGTGTACTTTTACTCTTAGTTCTGTGGCGTGTTCTTGTCCACTAGGAAGACGTGAAGCGATGCATTGGTCTTTCACATTCTTGGATTATGGTTGGGCAATGGGTGGTTGTGCCAGGGGTGGAAGCTTGGGACGGCCGAGAAGGCTAAGACCTTGAAATGAAGGAAGGGGCGGGGAAGGGATATGAGACGAGGTAAGGGGGGGTTGGGGGAAGCTTGGCACAGATTGGGGGGAGGAGGCTCTGGCTGGGCAAAAAGGAGCAGCGGGCACCAGGATGGCTGTCAGTTTCAGTATCGTTTCCAGGCCAGTTTCCTGCCGGGAGTCGAGGAAGCCCGCCATAGCCTTTTCTCTGGCCTGTCACTGCTGTAGCCACATCTGTAGTATTGGCAACAGTGCCCAGTTCTCCTCCCTGTTTCTGCTTCCTTCGACCACAGCCAGGGCCCCCCAAATGGCCCAAAGGACATTGAGGATGAGAGAGGGGTAACAAAAAAGGGTAGGAGAGTGTTTAGGAATGGCTGGGAAGTGAGAAAAAGAGATGTAGGCTTCATACAGTTCTGGTATTTATACCAGGTACAATGTTTAATTTCCTGGTCGACTTGTAAAATGATAAGCCATTATCATTAGTAGTCGTAGTAGAAGTAGTAATTTTGAAGAGAAGTTTATTTGGATTCCTTTATATCTAAGGATTTCCACATCCAAGACAGAACAGTTTATTATCTTTAACCCCGTGATAATGCTTGAATAAGATTATACATCGTAAGTTTTCTTTATGTATCTTGTTGCTGTTGGTTCGGGATATTTTCTTTCCAGGAAAGCAAGATTCGATTAAACAAACAATTCCTAAGTCTTCCAACCTGCAAGAAAAACGTGACTTTCTTACATTTCCTTAGAGTGAAATGTAGTTAAATAAGTAAGTTCTCGGGAAGGTATTTTAACTAGCAAATCTGGTTTGTAGCATATGGAAATTCAAACAGTTTTTGTTATCATTAAACTGAACACACCATTAACTTTATTTTAATAATTCATGCATTGTTTCATAAACAAAAGCAAACAAGCATTCATCTGAGAGATCACTTTTAGGAGAAGAAATAATAATTTATAATTTTATTTATTATTTCTTTGGTGGAGAACAGTCTCTTGGCTGAACACACGTTGCTTTTTTATTTATGAAATGGTGCATGCATTATTAAAATAAACCAGCGCCTGTGTTCTGCTTAATGATATGCAAAATTATTTGAGGTTGGGTACAGAATGGTCTCATTTCTCTACCTGTTGTATGGTTGGCTGGCTTTCCCACCAACTGCGGATTTATGAGAGCATTTAAGGAGCACGTATTTAATTCTGGGACCAAAAAGCCCCAGCAGATTGGAAGAATAAAAGCAGGGTTTCTAGTAATGGTTTCACCTCTGAGCAGTCCTTGAGTGAGGAGGGGAAGAAGGGGGGGGACATTTAGCAAGGAAAGGAATAGGTCTTTCCATGTCGGTCAGAGGCACAGACTTACAGGCAAAGCTTTGCTCTCCCTTAACCAATGTCCTACCCCCCCCCCCCCCCCCCCCCGATAAATCAGGTAATTCTTTGGAGCTCTGCTTTTGGCTGTAGCTCACATCATGTGCTCTCCACGGCTCCCTGATTCCCTCCAAGCATTCAAAGCCAGAGCAAGTGATTCAGGTTCTGTTCCTTCTTCCCTCACCTGCTCAGCTCCAGGCAGTAGGATGAGGGAAAATGACCTCAAATGTACTTGAAGTGGAATTTTCTTTGTCATCCAATAAACAATGTTACCCACTTTTAAAGAGATATTTACTAAGATCCCTCAAAATGTGTGTTCAACTCTGGATAGTTATTATAAAGACCCTGGAGGAGTTTTATGTTATTTTTGTAGCTCATAAATGATTTGGGTTGGCAGGCATTTCAGAGTGTGACGTGTAGGGCCAGTTGTCCAGCCTGGGTTGTTCACTGCTGGTACAAGGAAGTTAGAGTCAGTGGACCGGTGAGCCTGGTCCCACTTGATTGTACACATTATGACGACAGTGTCAGATTGAGAAAGGTGAAGGACTTGCTTTGCTGTCATTCTATGACCCAGTAGAATATGTGGTATAAACAGCAAGACCTACTTTACAACTGCAGCAAGGTGGTCACCAAGTGATCTACGCAATAGGCTTATGCTTTGGGCACACATCAGGCCCTATTGCCCTAAAATCACTTCCATGGCTTCTCAAGGCGGAAATCCCACCATTAGAGGACTATCTTTTTGTATCTTTAAAATACCATATTTAAAACTTTGTCTTCTGAGATTGGCTTGGGGCGGCAATGGTACCTGGCATGCATATGCACTTGGGGTTCCAGGGAGGGGCAGAAAGGTGAAGGGCATGGATACTTGTCCAGGGCAGTCTTCTCCTTCGTCACAGTTGTCCCTGATCCTGGCAAATAGCACCTTGTGGCTTTATGGAAAAAGGGTAGGATCTGGGATGACCTTGCTCTTTTTGATTTCTCTAGAAGAAAAATGAAATAAAAAGTGGCTCAGTCGGTTAAGCGTCCGACTTCGGCTCAGGTCATGATCTCGCGAGTTTGAGCCCCGCATCGGGCTCTGGGCTGACCGCTCAGAGCCTGGAGCCTGTTTCAGATTCTGTGTCTCCCTCTCTCTCTGACCCTCTCCCGTTCATGCTCTGTCTCTCTCTGTCTCAAAAATAAATAAACGCTAAAATAAATTAAAAAAAAAAAAGATTGCAAAATGCTTTCTAGTAGAAGAAAATCTGTCAAATCCACCAAGTCCTCCTTTCCTCTTTCTAGGCCCTCAAACCTTTTTAATATGGCTCTTGGCAGTTCTAGCATCCCCATCTCTGGAATGAAAGCCCATTAATGGAAATAGGAGGTGGTTTTCTCTAGAGCTGACAGGAGGCTTGCATTGAGACTGACACCAAAAGAAGGTCTTGATCCTTCTCCATCAGAACCACGGTCGTTGCCAAACCTTGACAAGAAAAGTATTTATGGGTTCCTTGGTTCTTAGGACATTAAACCATTTGTATCTCGTCATTCATTTTTCTCTAAGAATGCCCTTGTATGTTCTTGTTTGTACAGGAAGCTGTGGCCATGGTGGTATAGTGAATATCAGCAAGCCGACCATCGTTCAGCTCAACTGGAGAGGGTTTTCCTTTAAGTATGGTGCCTGGGGTCGGGATTACTCTCCCCAGCAACCAAATGGAGGGCTGTATTGGGTGGCACCTCTGAATACAGATGGGAGATATCTGGAATATTACAGACTCTACAATACCCTGGATGATTTGCTATTGTATATAAATGCCCGAGAATATCGGATTACCTATGGCCAAGGCAGTGGTACAGCGGTTTATAACAACTACATGTATGTCAACATGTACAGCAGCCAGAATATTGCCAAAATTAACCTGAATGACAACAGGGTTGAAGTGACTCAACCTGTCCCTGATGCCGCCTATAATAACCGCTTTTCGTATGCTAATGTCGATTGGCAAGATATTGACTTGGCTGTGGATGAGAATGGGTTGTGGGTGATTTATGCAACCGAAGCCAGCACTGGTAACATGGTGATTAGCAAACTCAATGACACCACACTCACGGTGCTAGACACTTGGTATACGAGACAGTATAAACCATCGGTTTCTAACGCCTTCATGGTGTGCGGGGTTCTGTATGCCACCCGCACTCTGAACACCAGAGAGGAAGAGATTTTCTACTACTATGACACAAACACAGGGAGAGAGGGCAGTCTAGACGTTGTAATGCCTAAGATGCGGGAGAGAGTTCAGAGCATTAACTACCACCCTTTTGACCAGAAACTTTTCGTCTATAATGATGGTTACCTTCTCAATTATGATCTGATCTTTAACAAGGAACCCAAGTAAGTTGTGGAAGGATGAGAGAGAAATGAAAGGTTCCTTGAAAAAAAAATGGTCTTTTTCACTTATTTAGCTATCCACGGGGGGGATTTGGAAGTGAGTTTGCTTAGTAGTGATACTTGGGAGCATAGTTCTATCGCACTGAAGACTTAGGATATTTGCCCTGATTTGGTAAGTTCTTTTGGAAGCCGTCTGCCTCCAGAGAATGCATTTCCCTAGTGAAAATAAGGTCCTTGCAGGGTAGATAGGATTGTGGGGGTCTAGGGACGTTATAGGTTCAAGGAAGGTGTCAGTGAGACAGCTCTGGAAATCAAGGAACTTAAAGAGAACCTATGGCTTTTGGGGATTCTTCGTAAGAATGCGTGTCAATGACCAGCTCTCCTCCATGTAGCCAGGTTAATTCATCCATGCCTGAAAGAGACCTGATCTCAATTAGGCAGATTAGTACTTGAAACTCCTTGAGGGATCAAGTCTCCATCTTTGGTTTTTCTTACTAGCATCTGGACAGTGTTTTATATGTAGCAGATTAGTAAACTTAGCATGCTTGTATTATATCTGTGAGATGCTCAGAGTTTTCTAGAGAGAGGCTCTTTTATGCACTAAATTGTACACTGTAAATCAGTCCCAGATGGACCTGCAGGTGGGGGATTTGATTTTTCTTTTATCCCTTTTGTCCACCTCTAGAAGAGTCAGTAGAACCCTCCTACCTCATAACTCCATTCCAAAGGCACGCAGAAGACTAGAACCAGACTTACCAACCAGTTCCCTCCACCCATTTCCTACCTCCTGCTTTTTATGAAAATTAACCAGTTTTTTTATGGAATGGGTAGAAGAAAAACAAATAGATTTTTTTTGTCTCATCATGAAATTACAGTTACATGACTCTAGGACCGTAAGAACAGATGGCAGTGATAAAATAATAGCATATCTGGTTACATGACAAAGCCCTTGGAGCATATGTGGCATTTGTATTAAGTCATATCAATTGTTTCATGCAAGTGTTGTCTTTGTTTAAGCCTAAAAGTTGTAAGAAAATAAATTTTTTTTATTTGAGGAAGACATATTTTTAAAAAACCATTGAAAATATCTAGTAAGTCAGTGCAGTTTGAAAACCTAGCAGGTGTATGTGCTTCTGTGCTTTTGGATGGCTTTCTCTTTTGGTCTTGGTCTGTTTCCCCTTGATGTTCATGAGTCCCAGTCTATAGGACTGGCTCTTTAAATGCTATAACCATCCCCTTTTAATAAATGATTAAAGTGTGTTTTGATATAAATGTTGTCTTTTGGGTTTTTTTAAACTCTTTTATTTTTATTATAAAAAGCCTCTTAGTAGGATGGTCTCCACCTTGCTGTGAGGTACAGTGTGGCTACCTCCCGAACACCGATGCCCAGGAAATCATACACCTAGCAGCAGATAACATCAAGACTTTTAGAAAGAGTCCAAAGTCAGGGCTGGCTCTTTAGTTTTCATTTCCCTTTAAAATCCATTCTTTCTGGCAGCTTTTGTTGTAGGAGACTGCACTCTTTTCTTTTGGGATATGACCTTATGTACTTATTAATTTGCATGACTGATCTGATTATTTCCAACGTTAGACTATATTTGTGTGGCTTATGTTCCTTTTCCAACTGAGCTGTTAAAATGGGTCAGAAGCCTCCAGATCTTCCCTAAACAGAAGGTCTTGGCCAGAAAGCAAAGGGACTAAGTGGCCATATTGGAGAGAGAAATACCTTTACCAAAGACAATGTATAGGGGGACAGGTGACCTAGAGCTGGAAGGGAAGATAGACCTGGCTAGTGTAGTTAGTCCTACTGAAATGCTCATTTTTAATACATGCCATACCTTTTTTTTTTTTTTAGGCAGGTGGTAGCTATAATATTTAGTATTTTTAGCAGTGTTATTCTGTATTTTTCAGGCTGAGCATAGAGACAGGTATGGCCTTCAAAATGCAACAAGATGTGAAGATAAAGACCAGTATGTCATGTGAGATATAAGTTAAAAAACAGTGATGCTACCTTAATCTGGCCAGCGGGCAATTTTCCAGATGAATGTTCTACCACATTCATAGTATGATCTCTGAAGATCTGGAAAAGAAGGCAGGAAGCCAAAGTAACCCTAGCAATCAGCTTCTTATTTAAATGGCTACAGAAGCATTTGCCTGACATTTCCCTTCAGAACCTTCTTCCACTGGATGTGGTATATCAGGAGTGTATGCAGGGGCTGCCTGCTGGAAATTTCCCTACTGGGAAGGCTGAACAACTAATTGAAGGATTGAGATGCTGGAGTTTATTGCGATGCAGTTGCACAGTGGAAACTTTAGCTCAGGATTCATCAGCTAGTGCCCTTTGGGGTGGTGGTGGTGGTGGCGGGAATTGGATGTATATATTTTAAATCAGCTTTATTGAGATGTAATTTACATGAGGTAAAATATATCAATTTTTTTAAGTTTACTTATTTATTTTGAGAGAGAGAGAGAGAGAGAGAGCACAAGTCGGGGCGGAACAGAGAGAGAGGGAGAGAGAGAGAGAGAGAGAGAGAGAGAGAGAGAGAGAATCCCAAGCAGATTCCACACTGTCAGCACAGAGCCCCACATGGGGCTCAAACTCACGAACCATGAAATCATGACCTGAGCTGGAATCGAGAGTCAGACACTTAACCGACTGAGCCACCCAGGTGTCCCAAATCTGCCAACTTTAAGTGTGCAGTTAAATGCCAGTTGTATAAAGGCTACTACAATTAGGATGCATAACATTTCCATCACCTCCCAAAAGTGTTCTTGTGCCCTTTCAGAGTCAGACCCCACCCTCATCTCCTGGTGCCTGCCAACCACTGATCTCTTTTCTCTCTCTGGAATCATATAATATGTAGCCTTTTGAGTCTGGCTTCTTTAGGCTGAAAAAGAGAAGTTGTGGACTGAAATTACCCCTAGGGGTTAACAGCATTGCTCTCAAGGTTCCCTACATTTTTATTATTTGGGGGAGATCTCTGGTGACCTCCTTCCTTGTACCTGTTCCCCCATGGCCTGGAATTGCCATGGGAAGGACCTAGCTCTGGGTGTCGATCAAACCTACCTACCTGGCAGCATGCCCCAAACCTGAAACTTCCTTTGTCCCCAGACTTAGTCAACATTTGGTCCCCAATCTCTACCCCTGAGCCGTAAGCATGTCTACCCAGATGAGTTCTGATCTTAATTAAAGATGCCCATAGCTAAGAGCACAGGATTTGGAGTCAAATAAAACCAGATGTGACTTTTGGTTCTGCTGCTCGCAAGTGGTATGGCTTTGGGACAGTGTCCTTAATTTTTTGGAGACTCAGTATCATTCTCTATATAATGGAATAAAACCACCTACCTCAGGGTCCTGTTGGGTAAATTAAATGATAAGTATGGAAAGTGTTTAGTACAGTTTTCAGCGCATGCTCTACCCTCAACAAAGAGTTATTACCCTCGTTTCTCATTATGAATTTTAGGTTCAGTGTGGTTATTGGGTTGACAAGATACACAGCTCCTTGGGGTCAGAATTTACATCTTCTCCTCTACAAGACTTGTGAGTAGGAACTCCTCAAGCGGGTGCCATTTTGTTGTGAAAGAGATCCAAAGGTGGGAGCACCCTCTCTTCGTCCTCAACTCCAAGACGTCCCCTCAGAGCCGATGTTTATTGTGTTCTGACGTCAAAACACAGATTGGCACCAGCAGCAGGAGCGGAGACCCCTTTCCCTTTCTTTTGAGCCCCTGAAAGCCTAAATGAAGGCTCGTTTTTATCAGGGGTGGGACCAAAATAGATGCATGCATTCTGCTACTTGCTTTGCTGTAGTCAACAAGGACATCATCTTCTCAGAACAGGGATGGGTATTTATTTTGGACTCTACTTTTAGTTCAGTTTATTTCTCTTTTAGGGTGTGTTTTCATTGCCAGCCTGAAGAACATCCTTTCCGTCTCTTCTTGATTCGTGAGCCACTGAGAAGGAAATGGCAGTGGATGGACCGACGGTGACTATAGGGCTGCCTTCATAATGACGTAGGGAGGTTCTGGGCCTGAGCCCTCGGTCATCTCAAACAGATGTCACACCATGAGGGATGATTAGCCTCCTGTGCTCCAGAACGTTCCGAAACAAGGAAAAGGGTGAATTGTGACACATCAGAAAATAAAAGGCAGGCACGTTTGTAAGGCACGCTCCCAGCCAGTGGGACAGACCAGCTGGCCTGGCTCATCGACGAGAGATGCTATTTGAGTTGTCAGTTCAGTTGCCAGGCCTCACATCTGTAGCTTGGGATGCGCCCACTTGTCTCTGAGATCTGCATCTGCTCCTGGAGTTCATTCAAAGGGAATGGCTCTTGGAATCAAGGTCCGCTGTGGATAAGGATGGCATTTAATCTGTCCAGCAGGGAGGCTTCTCCTTGGGGGCCATCTCTAGGCCTGGAACCCGGAAGGATGGTTTCCCGGGCCCGGCCCCTCTGGGGAATATTAAAGAAAGACCCGTGGTGTGTTTGGGGGCTTCTATGTGGTTTGTCTGGAGCTCAGTGTTTGTGGCAGGCAGAGGAGGATAAGGATGGAATGATACCGTGGGCCAGGGTTTAATATGACATCAAAGGAACTTCATTCCTGAGGCTTCACTCAGGAAATTTAAACTGACTCCAAATCTCTCTTTTTAGGCAGATTCTTGCAGCTCATGTGTTCTTTTTGGTTGTGGCCTATAATGTTTTTATGTATTGTTTTATGTATTGGTTTTATGTATTGTTTTATGTATGTTTTATGTATTGGTTTATTTTGACTTTCTTTCACCTTGGTAGCTGATATCAGTCCGTTCAGGGCAGAAGCAGAAACAGGAATGTCTTTTAACTGGGGTGCCGCTAACTGCCATATTAAACCTCATAGCCTTAGAGACTTAGCGCCATAGCAGTAGCTGGTGTTGTTTTCTCCCTTATTCAGTGATCGCTACTTTCACCATTTTGTTCTTGGTCATTGTGTCTATAACATCTTCTTCATCTCTAACACCTCCTTCCCCCCCGCCACCCCCAAAGACTGGTTGTGGTTTTATCCGGTGCCATGATGATGGCCAAGAGCTTCTCTTCCAAACAGTGATGCAGGGACCCAGGCTCATTCTCTTCCATCCTGCAGCTCCCCCGCCTCCACACGTAGCTTTCAAGGTCACTGTGCTTGTCTGCATCCCACAAGCAGAGGGGAGAGAAGCACGGAAGCTTTGAAGTATTGGCTGTTTAGCTCAGATCTGAAAGTGGTGTCCAACTGTGATGAATTGGGATGGGTCCCAGTCCATTAACATAGGGTCACACCTAATTCTTAAGGAAGGCTTGGAGACATACAGGTTAGTTGGGTGCACAGGAGAAAAGAAAATGGGTTGGTGAACACTCAGCCAGTCTGCCTCACCACTCTAGGTATTGCCAGAAGGATTTAACATAGAGAAGCAAGTGCTTACAAATCCCCGGAAAGGCTGGAGGCAGGAGAACTAGAGGCTGCCATTTAACATTCGGCTTTGAGGTCACACTTTTTGCCAACTGCTACTACGTCTGGTGTCATCCTTGTACCCTCCAAAGTGGTACCAGCCATCGGCACATGGAGCCCCTTTGCTGCCAACCCTCACCTCTGCTGGTACCCACTTAACCACTGGCACACTTGCAAAGCCTTCCACCTTCCAAAGCTTCTGTAAGTGGATCTTGTTCACTGAACCTGCACGGACCCAGAAATGCAGCCATACCGGAGACTGGGAGATGTGGTTTCAGTCTTCCTTTGCTGGGATACAGGGAAGATGATACAAGTTGGAATTGATACCAGAGCCAATAGACTGTGGCACAGCAACCTTATTCGGTGACCATTGCTTTTCACCATTCCTGCTGTTCCCATTTTGTCTCTGGTCACTGCTTTTTTTTTTTTTTTTTTAGCTTGTCCTTCATCTCCTGGTCATTCATCACTGTTTTCTTTTTAATGCTCACTCCCAGTGGTCGCTTTGCCTGATGCTGCCATAATGGGAGAGTTTCTCCTCTGACAGTGGTCAATCTGAATGAACTTTCAAAGGGAAGCTGGCTTTTGCAACTGTATAGTTCCTCTGTCAGACTCCATCAGAGATATTGGAATGGTACCGACATCAAAGGTAAATCCATCCTAGGGATCCAGTAGTGTCCTAGGAGAGGCTCCTATTTCTATTGGTGGAACCATCTAGAAAGTTCTAGAACTTGGGGTATACCCTGTTTCACATTCTCCCCTTGGATGATATTTCCCTCCACTGACTTAGAGGGCCCTTGACTGACAGGCTGACTTTTGGAGGTGATGCTTTACCCAGAACTCCTGAGGTGACAGTGAAGATAGGGACACCCCTCCCCCACCCCGAGGGCCTTTCACCAGGCTCTGATCTGCTCCTGAAGAGAATCATGGTAAGGACCGTAGCATGGTGTTACTTTCCAATGAAAACATAGCTTGTCACTTTTCTCAGAGCCATCCTGGGCGGGGCTGCACCACAATGAGTTCCACAGCCCCCCTGAGACCATCTGCTGCTTGCTGGAGTCCGGGTGGCAGATTTTCTAGAAGGATCTCAGAAGTCAATGAGTGAAGGCAGAACTGCCCTGGAGAGGAGGAATTCTGGCAGCATAAGCTCAGGGAATTCGTTTGGGAAAGAAAGTTTATAATAACAGTGTTCTAGTTACTGCTGAATAAAACATTCACAGAGCTTTTGTTCTCCCAGCAGAAAAATAGAATACCCTGGTGGCAATAGAATGGTTGTTCTGTTTAAATGTTGTTTTTAATAAAAATCAGATGGTAGCAGTCATTTGACCTCTACACTGCTCCCCTCCGGGTCTTGTACGGGGCCTCCTCTGGGAGCACACTGGACACCGTGTCCTGGGGCTGTATGGAGGCGCTCTCCTCGAAGCAGATGGGGAAACAGTCATTTGAACGAATGGGGCATGAGCCCAGAGAAGGTACAACCAGCTGCAGAAAGACCAGTAAATATGGTTGTTACACAGCTGGTAGGTAGTTCTGCAGCGACACAGCTAATGGTGCTGGTATTTAAACGGCCGTTAGTAGACTTTGGCTTCTGAGTGCCCAATTAAGAAATACCCCGGAAGCTCTCTCTTGGTGCTGCTCTGCTGTCGCCGGGCCGCAGAGCTCCGGTTTGCATGGCCATCTTCATTGCCTGCAGGGAGAGAAACTTCATTTTTGTCAACAGCACAGAGCAGATTCTGGAGTGGCCCCCGCCAAGGGTGGGGCATCTCAGTATCCTAGGGAAAGATAGGATTCGGTAGGCAGAGGGGGAGAGGCTAGGGCCTGAAGGTCCCTGGTGGGGGAAAACACAAATTTTAAAACATTTCTCCTGGGCACCGCTGACCTCCAGCAAACTCCCTCGGGCATAAAGTTCCTCTTAAGCGTGTGACATCACCTACTCCCCCTCAGGTTTGCCTCAGGAATTTGACAAAAGACCTAACTAAAAATAAGTAGACCGTACAACACGCAAGGCACAAAGAACAGTACGGCCAGAGACCATCCCTCATGCAGTGGAAACGAGTCAATCAAAATAGAATGTCTAGTGGGCCTGGGTGGTTCAGTCAGTTAAGCTTCCAACTCTTGGTTTCAGCTCAGGCCATGATCTCACGGTTCGTGGGTTCGAGCCTCACAATAGGCTCTGCGCTGACAGCATGGAGCCTGCTTGAGATTCTCGATCACCCTCTCTATCCCTCCCCCGCTTGGGCACACTCTCTCTCTCTCCCTCAAAATAAATAGATAAACCTAAAAAAGAAAAAAGAAAGGGATGACTAGACACGTAGAGTTATCTACCCAATAAGGGTAGAACCTGTGAAGAAACAAGGGAGAAGGAAAGGGGGCCCCCCAAACCCTATAAAACAAGTCCCTTGCCTATAGTCTGTGGGCATTCACTTTCAGATGCCCTCTCTCTGTAAAGAGAGCTTTCCTGTGATTCTTACTTTCTGATCTTATACTCTAATAAACTTTGGTCTGTTGCGCCTATTATTCTGTGTCCACCTGTTCATTCTTCGAGCGACAATGAACCCTGGGTATTGAGGTAAAAAATCCTGCAACCCCTGGGGCTATACCTCCGAGAGGTGCTGCTTGGCTCCCTCCTATGCGGGTGAGGGTGCCAGCCTGGCACATGAGGCACGTTCAGCAGCTTGGCCCTCATTAACCCTGAATCGACAACACTTAGAGCCAGTTAATCTTAAAGATTCAGTATTCACCAGTGCCAGGTTATTCCCTTTAAATCTCTGAAAAGAGAGGAAGGGGGAGGAGGCGTTTTCTCTTCTGAAAAACCTCACCGCAGGGGGCAGCTTGAGCAGGCTTCCTTCTACCTTTTGTAGGATTCCCAGGTCCCAGGCTGCTTGGAGCCACTCCTGTCCCTCAGGGGTTCCTTCACAGTCGCAATGCAAATATCTCTGGCCTGAGAATTTATTCAGAATGGTGCCTGCAAAGAGCTTAAAGGCTTTGAGGAAGGTGGGGCCCAGTGTAGGGACATCTCTGACTGTTGACAGTTTGCAAGGAAAGATAACGACAGGAAAGGCCACTTTACCTACTCTGCTGGCCCCAACCCCGTTTCTTTTCTTCTCATTTCATAGGTTTATTACTGAAAACCACCACCACCTCCTAATATGCTACGTGCTGCCCAGGAAAGAGCCAATGACATGGACCCTGTTTGCAGAGACTTATTCCATGGAAACATCTTGTCTTGCACAGGCCGGTCCAGTTTGTGCTGACGGTCCTGATGTAATTATTAATAGCCGGGGGCGGGGTGGGGGGCTTCACTCCCAGAAGGTTCCAGTTCGAACTGCCCACGATATAGGCAGGCACCCTGTCTGTACATCATAGGAAGACGCCATTTGTTTTCTTTTGTTTAATCTCTTCATTTTCTCTCTTGTTTTGGGGAAGCAGCAAGGAGACCCAGGCTTCTGCTTTTACGCAGCAAGGCGGTGACAACCAGTAACATGGGTTGATTGGAGGAAAACCAAGACAAGCCTAAAAGAAGTCAAGCTGCACAACAGTGCAGACTGAAGCGCAGCACGGGGTCCCCGGTTCCTCCTCAGCCCTCTGATGCTCACTGTGATGGCTGCTTTTCACCAAAGCCTCCGCTCCCTGGCAGCCAGAGAGAAGCTTCAGGAAGCTGGTGTGGTAGGCTGGTCTACGGATGGCCCAGTGGCCTGCGTGGAACCTTTTCGGGCATAGTATGCTGAAGAGGTGGCCACGTGGTGGGAGTAGCATGTGACACACAGGGGGGGTAGGTCACACTCACCTCTACTTCCAGCCCCGGCAGTGATGGCTGGTAACTTGGCCTGGCTGCCTTCACAGGGGAGGATTCTCGGAATCAGGAAAGATGGCCAAGCAGAGGTTTGGGCGGTTTGCCCCACTGGACTGATCTGTGTTCAGATCACGCACACACACATATGACCTCTTCCTCTTTGTACAAACACACACACACACATATGACCTCTTCCTCTCTCTCCCACCCCCACGCCCCCCACCCCCCCAGACACTGCCATCCATTGTGTTTTCTATATAACAAGCTCTTGACATATGGATGGGAGGTGACCATGTGGCATCATGGAACAAGGGCTGGTTTGGGAACAATCAAACTCCGGTTCCAGTCCCCCCAGCTGTGGGATTTACTAGCTGTGTTAGCTTGGTCAAGTTTCTTAAACTTTCTGAGTCTCGGTCTCCTTAACTATGACATGTGGTACTTGTGAGGATTGAAAATAACTCAGATGAAATAACTCTGGCCCATAGCACCAGGTCTGGTCCACAGCATCGGTCAAGAAATGGGAATCACCAGGAGCTCCTCATCCTTACTCCAGCTCTAGCATTAAGAACCTTTCAGTTGAGCGGGGAGGCTTGTGGAAGAGGAAATGTACTCTCCCCTTGGCTGAGTGTCCGTGCCCACGGGCAATCTTTTACTCACTGTCTGTTTTCATATTCGCCCGCCTCAATTCACCCATCTCCACGTACTCCATGGGGCCTTCGTGTGCCTGGACCCTGGCTGGCTAGATGTTACTGGTTTACCAGGAGCCGCGTGGCTCGGAGAGAGGTTTCTGTTCTTTGAGGTTCCTGCAGGTGGATCCTGTTGAGATTTAACGCAGGTGTTTGTCCCTCAGACACCACTGAGGGCCCTCTCCTCTTTCTGTTTCTCGCTGTCCCTGAACAGTAATAGGGTAACATTTTCTGGTCCCCGGAAAACAGCCTGCTCTTGGCGTGTTTCTATTGTGCATCATCTATGTTTGGCCTTGACCCTCCTGTGTTCTGCACTGTGAGCAGAATATCAAGTGGGCTGGAGAAGCGAGCCAGGCACTGCCAGCCCAGTGTGTGCATTGTCAGGGGGAATATCATGCTACGTGCACAGAAAATAACTTCCTTTTCTCATTTTATAAATTAGCTCAGCGATCCCTGAGATTATGAGCCTTTATTCCCATAGACAGTGCTTTAAAGGGGAAAAAGAAACAATAACAATGGAATCAGAATACAGTTCTCTGGGCAGTTCCAATCAGGAAGCGTGGGTAGGAATACGGTCTAGAGATTCTTACAGCACCCAAAAGCTCTCCATCATCCCCGATCCCACTTTCTCTCCTAGCCTCACCCCTACTTCGGCTGCTTTATCACAAAAAGCTCTGATGAAAGGCTTGTGATCTCAGCTGGGGCTGCCGGGCTGGGGAGAAGAAAAGGGGTCCTCTTTCTAGAGGAGAAAGGTCGTGCAAAATGCTGGATTCCTGTGTCTGGGAGGCAGCCGACCAACCTTTTCAGATACAGGTTTGTCCTCTGTCATAGAATTTGTCATAGAAGCAGTGACAATTTTGTCATAGAAGCAGTGATAATCAGAGCGAGGAATGTATAAATCATCTGGACCTCCCCCTACAGATGAGGAAACTGAGACCCAGAGAAGGTAAGTGACTGGGCCGAGGTCCTCACTCAGCTGACGAGGGGCTGGCCTGGGACCCCCGTGAGCCTGACTGCACTTCTCAAAGCAGAAGGGTTCCCAGGGGAGAAAAAGGCGTCTCTTTCCCATCTCATTTTATTCCAAAGTACAAAACCCATTCCTATTTTTTCTTAATCTACTTGTAAACTCTAATGACTAGTTCTAGTGTTAAATACTTCACATAATTTACTTAATTAGCTAATTGCTAACAATGTGAAGTCATTTTCTTTGACCTTTTATAATCCCCGTTCCTCCCACAGAAAACAAGGTCCTATCATCAGTGTTTTGGTGACATTGGCATAAAAAGTGAATGGCTTGACATAAAAGCAGAGTCTAGTTCTGGAATGTTTGGCTTTCCTCCACTAAACACCTGGTATTTCCTTATAAAGTAGAGTGTGTGTGTATGGGGGGGTGGGTGGGGGCAGTGGGAGGACATTTTTGAAATTAGGAGCATTACCCCCACCTGTATATTTACTGATCTTAGAGGCGAATTAATGAAGTAAGTTTGAAAGATTGGGACCACAGAGACCTAACATCGAGTCTTACCTCTACCCTGTCCTCGCTGGATCGCTTTGAACAAAGAACCTGGCTCCAAGACTCTTTTTGACTATAATATGGATTTAATAATGGGGCCTATTTGATAGAGTCATTATGAGAATTAAGTGACTTGATATGTGTATAAAGTTTCTAAGACTGGATGTGGCATGCACTAAGACTTCAACCAATGTTCATTATTATTATTGTTAATAAATACTTACAGGAGTATTTGAAGGTTCAGAAAAGTAAGAAGAAGGAAGGCTGCCTCGATTCCCTCCCTCTGAGTTTGCTACTTTTCCACCATGGAATCATCATGGTATCACAATGTATGTATAATTTATCAGGCTGCTTTTTCCATTTAGCATTCTTTTGTGAACATATTCTCTTATTCTTCAGACACATGACTTTTAATGTCTACAAAGTATTTCATAAACAGACATACCGTCATTTATTTAACTCTGTCCCTATTGTTGCCGTTCGGTGTGTTTTCCCCATTTTTTTTCTCCTTTGTAAATATTTTGGCATATAAATCTTTGTACTTTTGATCATTTTCTGAGGCTAGATTCCTAGAAGCAAAATTATTGGGTCAAAACATAAACATATGTCAGAATCTCAATTCAAACTGTGAGTTGCTTTGTAAGAAGAAGCAGTGCTTTACTTTGTAAAGCTCATTTGCCAAAGCCGTGCATGTCAACATTTCCCACTGGGCTGTCATTGGGAAAGGGGTAGTCGAATACTTAATGTCTGTAGTCAATCGAAAATTAATTTCCTCTTCCTTTTCTTCCTGGGTTGCCTAGAGGACTGTTGGAAATGGCCCTGACCGGGGAGTCCTTCGGGATCTCCTCCTCACGAAGCCTCATGTACTCTGGTTCGGAGACGCTCAAGCCCGAGCCAACCTCGCAAGCCCAGTTGACCTAATTCAGTCTTCTGACCAGTGGAATGGCATCCAGCATCACGTCCAGCTTTAAAAGCTTTCACAAAAGGTGAGCCCCTGGCTTCTTTGCTTAGTCTATTGTTGTGTGGGTAATACCCCTTATTTGTTAAAAAGTTACTGCTTAAGCTCATCCCCTAAATCCTTGACCAATTTGGTCCTGTTAAGCAGAAGTCTTCCAGAACGTGCGGTCTCCATAGCGTGTGGGTGGTGACCACATCACAGGAGTGCTTTGCCGGTACCTTTCTAGGTCCAGCACAGGGATGCCTGCTACATGGCTTAGATATTGCTAAGCTTCTCCTCATGCTTCTCTTCCTTGAATATAGAATTTTCACCTTTCCCGGATTCACCCTTTCTATCCTTGCTGATGCTCCCCTCCAATCTAGGGCTCCCATTCTTCCAGCCTCAGATGCTTCTTACTTCCCTAAATGGTCTCTCTGCTGCTAAAGTGTTTCTCCTCCAGTCTGTCCTATGTAGAGCCACCAGGTTCGTCTCGCTTAGACATAGTTCTAAGCTGCCACTTTTCGCTGAGGACCAGATTAAGCATGCTCTCAAGGCCATCCATTGTGTAGACTCTGTTTCCTGGTTATCCCATAACACTTTCCAGCCAAATCATACTACTCTCTGTTCCCGAATGGGCCCAGTCCTTGTCAGATTCGTTATTTTCCTTTTGCTTAATTGCCCTCCCTTTTCCCATGTCACTCTTGAAATTTCAGGGGCACCTGGGTGGCTCCGTCGGTTGAGCGACGGACTTTGGCTCAGGTCACGATCTCACAGCTCACAAGTTCGAGCCCTGCGTTGGGCTCTGTGCTGACAGCTCAGAGCCTGGAGCCTGCTTCTGCTTCTGTGTCTCCCTCTCTCTCTGCCCCTAACCCGCTCGCATTCTGTCTCTGTCTCTCTCAAAAATAAATAAACATTAAAAAAAAATTAAAAAGCAATAAAAAAGAAATTTAATCTACTCATCCCAAATATCCATATATGAAGCCTGTCTTAACGCCCTGTTGCCAGAATGAAAGCTCAGCCACCATGAACACCTGTGCACATCACTTCCCTTTTCTCAATTTTCCCCATAATACAATATTTTCTAATCCTCCCTTTGTCCCAATCTTGGTAGCTAATAACGATTATCTACCTTTATTATCTATCTCTTGTTATCTAATCCTCCTTTTGTGCTAGCCTCTGTAGAGAATAAACTCCTGGAAGGCCGAACAGTGCTTGCCTCTTCGTTGCACCCCTTACATCTCCCCAGAGAGTGCCTTGTACATGGTGGACACTCAGGTTCTGAGACAGAAGTTCTCTGACACAGCCCCCCTCTCACACCGCCACAGAGTGGGAGCAGCACAGCTGCCTGGATTTATTGCTTTTCCCAGGAGAGGCAATTATAGTGCTTTATCTTCCCCTTTGGCTTTCAGCCAGTGGCTCTGCACCTAGTTTTTAATTTTCTTTTGTTTGAAGGGATGTTCTGTCTCCTCAGTCAAAACAAAATGATGACGGTAATAAGAGTTGCTGCTATTTATTGAAAGACTACTATGCGCTGGACGTTGTGCTTTACATACGGGATCTCATTCATTAGTCTCCATGAAAACCTTACAAGTTAGAGATATGATTATTCCGCTTTATGGATGAAAAAATTGAAGCTCGGAGAAGTTAAAAATCTTGCCCCCATGTCACTAAGGTAGATTAGAGTTTGAGTCAAGAGTTGAACCCAGATCTGTGGGCCCCAGTCCCTTCCATTGTGTCCCACTGGAAAAGGATGGCTTGAGGGTGGGTAGGCGTGAAGCTCTGGCTCAGTTTTCCTGGGATCTGAGAGCCTTGGGCTTTGTAGTTGGGGGAAATGCGTACTCCCACTGCAGCTCAATTATGCTAGTTATGCCAAGCCCCTGGTGCCCCTTCATCCTGTTGCGTTGCCTACAGGAGGGCAGGGAGATGGCGTGAGGCCACTTCTTGGATCTGAGTGCCCTTGGTGCCCCCAAGGTCTTTGGCTCTACACATACTCTGTGCTTCTTCCAGAGACCTCCAGAGCTCCCAGACCTATCACTGCACAAGGTACCCTGGACATTAAGTTATTGGAAATCCGACAGTTTAACACAGTCTCCGGGTCATCTGTTTGCTGGGGAGAAGGCAGTTGAATATGGGTGTGATGTATGCCGAGATGGAGACAAATGTCTTCCTTTAGGCATCAAAACTAGGTAAGTCGGGATAGTTCAATGCTAATTTTTAAAGAACTCTGGAAAATAGCATTCTAGCACAGTGCTTGAAATACACTAGTTATTTAATAGACATTAATTTCCCTTATTCCATCTAACATGTTAGCCTGTCACACTGGTTACCTACACACACGGTGAGCGGTGTTATATAGGAGAGTGACCTGGGCTTAGGGATCCTGAGTTTATAACAAGCAGTAAGTATGCCTGCCTTTTCCTCTGGTGGGTGATACTATCTCTACCTTTCCAGGCCATTTGCTATACAGATGTCCTTGAGAAGACATTCTGGAATAAAGGGAACTATAGCTTTGCTTGTAAGACATGTATGTAGAAATGCATGAGATCCATGAAGAATCATCTTCTAACACCCACCTCATGGATCTTTTTTATGAGGATTAAATGAACTGACATATTATATCAGTCAGGATAGTTCAGGTTATGCTGCAGTAACAGATGACTTCCTAAGTTTCAGTGTCTTAAACCTCCAAAGACATTCTTCTTGCTAACGCCACTCGCTCTTGAGAATTAGCTGGGCACTCTGTTCCAGATTATCCTCACTCTGGGTCCTAACCTGAAGGAGGCTTCATCATGTGGCACATCATCATGGGAGAGGGAAAGTGAGTGTGCAAAATAGCATGCTGGCTCTTAAAACTTTATCCCAGAAAGAATGTGTATCTCTTCTGCTCACATGTCCATCCCCAAAGCAAGTCATGGGGCTAAACCTGACTTTGAGGGAGAAGGCAAACGTGCCCAGAAGAAGATCTAAGATACTTAATTCGTGGGCAGCATGAAATACTACTAAAGAAATGCAAAGTCCTTGCACAAAGTTTGGCACCTGAGAAATTGTGGCTTCTCTCTTCCTTTCCATTCCTGGAGACATGAGTTTGGGAAGGGTCAAAAGTGTGGGTCATTGGTCCGGAGGAAGCTCATAGTGATCAGGGATTCAGTTTATTCTCTGACTGTCTGTGGCTGTGGTCAAGAAAATGTGCAGGATTTCCAGAGTAAAGTTATGTGCCCAAGCTTGCAAATCAGATTAATCAATACTAATTGCTAACATGCATTCAAGTTCACAAGTTTGTTGGTCAACACTAACAAAGAAGGAACAAGAATTTCTCCCAATCCCCAATTATTGCACAGAGATAATAACTAGATTGAGAGAGAGAAAAAAAATGTTGATTTATTTTTATTCATGAAGCAACGCAATCACAGATTCAATAGCTGAAATACTTCCTGACCTGAACTGGTCCCCCCATCTGACTAGAAATCATTGAATGCCATAGAATGAAATAAACATTAAGGATCATCACAGCCTCCATGCTCTAGAGTTAAACAATGCCAGATGGGTATTAATTCATTTCTTCAAAAGATATTCATAAAGCTTCCCCTGCCCCAACCTGTCAGGTTCTGTGTTCAGCATCTGAGTACAAGGTGCAAAACAAAACAGACATAGTTCCTGACTCCATGGAACTTAGAGTCTAGAGGGAAAAAAAAGATCGTAATAAAAGGAACCCTTATTCAAGGCTTGCTTACTAGGGCCTGGGCACCAGGCTGTGCAATATGTTTGCATTTCATCAAAGACTCAACAGCCTGGGGTGGTTTATTATTCACAATAACCATGTGGAGGTAGTGGGAAGCATAGCTTTGACCCAGTGTAGTCAAAGCTCAGAAAAGTTATTCTACATATTCCGTGGGTACCAGAGTTTTTAGGACAGAATTCAGGTCTCAGTAGCTCAGCGTACAGATGTATCCACACCCAGACATCGTCACTAACCTGTATCACAAGAACCACCCTTGTTCATGGGCTGTGGATCCCCCTTCTCCAGGCTGTGCCTTGTCCTCATTTACATCCTCCATCAATGAATGAGTTAGTCAGAGAACTCAGTACGCGTCGATTAGGTGCCAGGCAACGCGCACCTACAGTTACCTTCCTACAATTACCTGCAAAGGTAGGAATGACTATGATCACTTTGCAGCTGACTAAATGGAGGATCAGAACATGAGAAGACACTTGCCTGTTATTCCAGGGATCGAAATTGGTACAGGCAGCCAGGATTCGACCCACCCTGTCTGAGCCAGAACTCTTCCCAGGGCCACAACGTTGTTCTTCCTCCCTGCCGGCAGGCCTGACCAGTGGATGTTTCCAGACCTATAACCATGGCTCCCGCCTGACATCCCTAAGTCCCCCTGCAATAATGCCAGGTTATGAAATCCAGGCAGCTCTAGCAGAAGCAGACTCATTCTGGGAACACCTGCCTCTCCTTACAGCAACAGTATAGCTTCCAGCTCTTAACTCACCTATTCTAATGAACCCAGCAAACATTGATTAAGCAGTGGCAGGCCCTGAGGCTAATGCAGTGAGCCCAGTGCAACTCTGGTCTCCAAGGCCTTAAAATCGAGAGTGTGAGCGAAACTTAGAGCCACAGCAAGTAGAAGGCAAGTAGACTTAACACACAGGGTTATAACAAATAAAGTGTAACAGGAGAACAAGGAGAGAGAAACTCCTACTAGGCAGTCTAGGAAGACTTTGGGGGGCGATGTGATTTTCAGGGCCTTGAAGGATGGGTAAGACTCAAGTGCTAGAAGCCAGGCAGTGAGGGGGATGGAGGGAAAGGGTGAATGTGAAGGAGCCAAGTCCTGCAGGCACAGGAAGGTGCTATTTCTCCCGGAAACTGGTAAGCCCAGGGAGAAGTTGTTTTTCCAGAACACTCCAAGGCTGACCCATTTTCACAGAGGCCCCAGGGAGGAGCAGCTTGTGGAGTGGGGGTGCGGGCAAGTGCGATCAGAGGGGCTGCTTCAGGGATGAGCTGAGAAGAAAGAACACTCTGGACACTTCGAAAGTCTTATCCGAAAAGGAGCCATCTGGTCTGGTGCGGAGTACCAAGCAAACTTTTTATTTTCTGCAGGCATCTGGGCTTTGTGGAAGGATCTGCGGTGGCTCCCTGGGCTGGTGAAGGGCCGAATCTCTGGCGCCTGAAGCCTGACTGGTCCCAGCCTCCACACCTCTGCCCAGAGCGGTCCTCACAGTGAGCTGCTGAGCTGACAGCTGTCTCTTTCGGAGCCCTTTGGGTCTGCCGCCCCATGCTGTCCCCTTGAGAGAGAAGCATGGTAGGTTTTGTTTTGTTTTGTTTTAAATCCTGGCCAGTTACATCTGGGAAAAACAATCCAAATGTTAATCCATCTGGAGAGAGAATGAATCCCTCTCTTCTGCTGCTGCTTGTATCTTTTCATTCTCATTTCTGGATCTTTAAATCACATTATGAAGCCAGAACGAACGCCCTGCAAACCTGTCTCCTACCCTTCAGGCAGCCTTTTAGACCTTTCTTTGTGCCCTGTCTCCTTATGCTCCTGCCTCACAGAGCTCCTTTCATCTGGGTGTGATGCAGCCCGTGAAACAGAGAAACAAAGCCTCGCTACACCCCCATGAGGAAAGAGGCAATCATAACTTGCCTTCCTCCTGCCAGGGAGGCGACAAAACAAGGAGGTGCAGTGATTTGGTCACAGTTCCAGCTCCTCCTGCCACCCTAACGCAAGGATTTGGCCACAACACCCTGCACTCGTGTGCTTTCGTAGGAGGGGACTCACATGTTCAAGAAGGAACTTGGTACATTTCTTCCTAAACTGGATCCTCCTCCTGCATGCATTGTCGGGGGAAAAGCAACAACCAATCACCCCAGCTGGGAACTTTCAACTCTCCCAGGCTTTAGAGACGTACCGGGGGTCCTAACGCTCATGCCGAGGCTGCTTCTCTCCAGTTCTCTGCGACTCCTTTCGGCGCCCTGCTTGCCTGCATTACTACCACAGCTTGCTCTCCACAGTCCTGTTTCTGCTGCGTTTCCCTCCAAATCCACCCTCCAGGCTGCTGTCAGAATAATCTTTCTGAAATACACTTAGATAGGTCATGCCTCTGCTCAAAACACTTGTCCTAAGATTTCAACCCCTTACACTGGCCTAGAGGCTCCATGTTCCATGCCCCAGCGTACCTGCCCAACCTCCTTTTCCACCTGTGCCCCTCCACACTCTCCATAACTGGCCACTTGGAACCACTTCCTGTTCCCTGTGCGTGATGCATCATGCCTTTGCTGGTGTTCCCATGCACGACTCTGATCCTCTGGTGCGGGAGTTCCTGTCTGTTATCAAAGCCCAGCTTCAGGAGTGGCCTCCACCCTGAGTACCAGATGAAACTGGCAGTTCGCTCCTTCGCGTCATGTTGTATCTTTACTGGGTTTCCGTTAGGGCTCATGGTAGGATATCAGACATTGTTTACGTACTGCCTCATCTCTGGCCCCAAATCACCTGTGTGTTCTTTCTCGGCTAGTGTGGTGTCCTTCATCTTGGCATTGCCAGGACCCAGTGGAGTGCCTTGCAAATAGTCGATAGAGTTTGCTGAATCAGGAGGGTGATCACGTCTGCTCACGGAAAAGGCAGAACTAACAGACAGGGAAACAGAGGCCAAAGACTGTTGAGAGGTTTTCCCAGTCTCGTGCTGTGAATTTGAGTAGCAGTGCAATGACTAAACCCAAGGCTTCTGGTTTCCAGATTATCACACCTCTGTAGTCCCTAGAACCAATGCATCGAGCAAGCCTGTAGGGGAGAGTTTGTATTCCTCTATGTGTCACAGATAACCTTCATTCATATATTCAACGTGTACTTGTGTGTTTAACAAGTCAGGAAGGTCCCCTTTCCCATTAGAAACTTGCTACTGGAAACAGAGAGAAAAATAGATAACAAAGTACATAAATCAGATATAAGGTGAGTGGACAGGAGTCAGAACAGGTGGAAGCTTGGAGGCCATCATAGGGGGCCCGGATTCTATTCTAGCAGCAGTCATTGGCTTCTAAAAACCAGGAGTTTGACAGCTGTGGGACAGGAGTTGGGAACAGAGTGACACAGGGAGAGGAGTTACTGCACTGCCTCTGAAGGATGCGACAGTGACTTGGACCAGGGTGGTGGAAATGCAGGTGGAACAAGGTGGACTGATTTGGGATTTATTTCAGATGAAACCTGCCCACACTTGCAATGGGTTGGTTGTGGCTAAAGTCTTTGGTCTGGAAGAAAGGTTATTAGGCATTGTTTTCATTTATCCCCAACAAATTGATGACCACAGAGGCAGTGTTAGAATTCTTGGGTCATCAAAAGATTCCAGCATTTGGTAGACACCCGTTATTTCTGTGAACAACCCCACAATATTTTATTATGTGAATGATGTCATCAGAGCCTCCTTTGGGAGTCAAAGTTTGTCTTCTACCTCTTAAGGCCATGGAAAATGGCAATAGGACCCTGGTTGGGACCATTCTGGGTTTGTGTGTGGCCCCTGGCTGTGTCTTGCACGGTTTGACGTGAGGGCCAGCATGGTATAGGAAGAGATTAAGATTTGAAGCTGTACAGTGCCTGTTTCAAGCTGTGTGACCTTGGGAAGGGTTTCCAATCTCTCGAAGCCTCAGTTGTCTCATCTATAAAATGAACTTCAAGAATACATGACTCACAGAGTTTGTGTGAAAATTTAATGACCGAAGTAAAGGACTTAGAGGGCATTCTTGCCTTTGATTCTCCCCAGAACCAATATGTGGGGAAAGAGGAAAGTTTGGGAAAAGGAGGGAGCATTCTTCACATTCTCTTCCAATAGCTTGGGCCCCGATGTAACTACACCCCCAGAACAAGAACCTTCATATTCCTAGTAGGTATTCATCTGGGTTTAGGGAAGAAAACAGTATGGGGCACTGTAAGGTATCCTTCTTACCAGCTAGTAGCTTGCTCTTTTCTCTGTCCCCATTGAGGGTAACCGTAGCTTGAGTAATGACAACATGATAAAGATGTCCATCTCCAGCCAATACCATGGCATCTGGTGTTTTGCTTCTGGGCTTGCGGGGTAGGTGGAAAGTATAAGAGGAGACTCCTGTGAGGACCTTTCTCTTATTGACCTTCATATGAATGTGTGGTTTTGAGTTGGTGAGCAAAGAGGGGCACCTCTGTGGGCTGGCGTGAGCTCCTCTGATGTATGTAGTTCCCGGAAGATCACTCACATGGAGACGAGGTAGTCTTTGGACAGGAGCCAGAACTTAGAAGGGGGTCTTAGTCAGGCGTGATAGGGAGTTTTCTGGATTTCTTGGGACTCTGCTTTCTTTGATAGGGACTTTGGGGATCTAAAGCAGGGATGACAAGTTGGTGTAACTTTGGCTCATTGGGAGTTGATACCTAGAGACTGTGTCCAAGTCTGTGCTCAATGAGGAAGAGTGCTGTGGTTGATTGGGGATGTCTGCCCTGAGCAGACTACGGGGACATGTAGCAGGTAGGTTGTGAATTGGCCATTCTTGGTATGGAGATTCGCGGGATCCCTCCAGGATGGCAGGGACTAAACGTGACCTTCACCACATGGAGTCAGAAGGGCAGCCAGGCAGGGAGACCTCCCCATTGACGCCAAATACTAAAGATGGATAAACTACATTGTGTAAGCCAGATGATCTGAGTGCTTATTATTTTTGTTGATTTATCTTTTTGAGCCCCTTGCTCTTAGTGTAATCTTCTAAAACTTTTGTTGGCCGGGCCTCTGCCTTGTCACAAGGGACTGGTGGAGGGCACGTGCCTGGGCTGGAGGACAAAGGAGAGGGACAAGCCCCTGAAAACAGTGAGGCTGGCCATGGATGGCACCCGAAGACCCCAAGGAGATGGCCAACCTCAGGGCCCAAGCCTCCCTCCTCACATGTGGATTTCCTCTCCATTGCTAGCTGCAGGCCAGTGGAATTCTAATGTTCTATAGGCAGCATTCCATCTTTTTTTCACTTCACCTTTTCCAGAATTTTGCCAAAGACTATTGTCAAGATAGTTATTCAACCATTTCACTTCTTAATTCCATTAGGAAAAGAAGGGAAAAATACATAAGAGGGGAAAGAAACCAAGAAGACTGAAATTGAACATTTACCAAATATTTTTATGTACGTTTTTCTTTATTTTTTTAAAAACTACCTTATTGAACTATGACTGATGCTTAAGAGGCTGTACGTATTTAATGTACACAGCTCCATAATTTTGGGAATAAATATACATCTGTGAAACTATCACCACTTTCAGGCCATAAAAATCTCCCAAAGTTTCTTTCTGCCCCATCATCATCATCATCACTGGAAACAGAGATGTTATTTGTGGTGAGAACACTTTTATCTCACAATTACCCTATGAAGTAAGCACTATTGTCACTATCTAATTAATGGTGCAACTGAGGTTCAGAGAGGGCCGGGCCCAGTCCCCAAGTCTCAAACCCGGTCGAAAGCAGAGCCACACCCCCGGCCCCAGGCATGACAGTCCCCAGTGTGCATGCTCCTTGGCTCTGTCATGCCTCGGGAGCGTGGTGGGGTTTGCAGTCCTGACAGGGAGCCACGGAAGGAGTGTGGGCTCCCCCAGGCTGAACGCCGGCAGGGATTGCTGCCCAGGAAATAGCCAGAAAGCTTCATCTCCCGTGGCAACCTGGCGTCTGGGAGGACGGGAGAGGGCTGAGGGCTGGGAAGCTCTTGTGCCCTTTGAAATGGGGAAGGGAGCATCTTCCCCGCCCAGAGGGGCCACTATGAACCCAGGTGACCGCAACCTTCGCCCCACTGCTGAGCCCAGAATACCTAGAGCCTGAACGATGTTGTATTCAAGGGGCCCTTCCAGGAACTGCTGTCTGGTGCTCTGTGCTAAAAATGCTTGTAATCACAGGATTTGCTTTACAGATTTCTTTTTTTATTCATAAAAATTCAAAGAACTGAATGGGGTGTTACCTATGTGACTTTCCCCAGTCTGAATGGAAATTGTGTAGCTAAATCAGGGAGCGAGATGTCCTTGAGTTCTGTGTGCATGTGTGTGTGTGTGTTTGTGTGTGTGTGTGTCAGGGATAGAGGTAGACATGATTTGACTTGATGTCACTATGAAATATTTTTAGAGACCTTTAGAATTCTCTGTAATTACACTATCTATACTCGGGCCTAGTGTTATTGTTCAGGTGACAAAATACTGGCTGCTAATTACAATAAACAAAGGATTTCATTTCTCTAGAAAAAGGAGTCCATAGCTTCTCTTTGCTTAAAGCAGCCCAAAATACCTACTGGGATTTTCTTCTTCTTTATTTTTTTAATGGCTAAGACTGGCACACCAAGACAATTTTTATCATGATTACATTAGTATGGTTTGCAAACAAGGCAGCGTGTCTTCACACCTTCTGTCTGATGTGGTGGCAGAGATATTAGAGGGGTTTTGTGTAAAAAGTTTAAGCTGAAGCCTGGATTTTGTATGGCTTAATAGAGATGCTTACTCCAGAACTGTTCCCCTCTGGTATTGGTGTGCTGTGTGGACAGAAGTCTTGGGATTTTTCTATGCATTCACGAGAAAGGAATTGAGATTTGCAGCCTCCCTTTTCACAGATGACAGAGGAAGAGGAGGAAGAAAGGACAGGCCGCCTTGCCAGGGTGCGTGGGTTCGAGGGCTGCATTCTTTAGACATAAGGGAAGAGGCAGAGTGGTCAAGAACAAAACTCTGGCTCTGGTGGGATTTTATCTTATTTTTATTAAGTTTAAAAATTTTAATTCCAGTGTAGTTAATATACAATGTTATATTAGTTTCAGGTATACAATATAGTGATTCAGCAATTCTATACATTAGTCAGGGCTCATGGTAAGTGTGCTCTTAACCCCCTTCACCTGTGAAATCACCTGTCCCACCACCCACCTCTGCTCTGGTAACCATCAGTGTGTTCTCTGTAGTTAAGAGTCTGTTTCCTGGGTTCGTCTCTTTTTTTCCCCCCCCGTTGCTTGTTTGCTTTGTTTCTTAAATTCCACATAGGAATGAAATTACATGGTATTTGTCTTTCTCTGACAGACTTATTTGGCTTAGTTAGCATCATGCTCTGTAGCTCTATCCATATTGTTGCAAATGGCAAGACTTTATTCTTTTTTATGGCTGAGTAATATCCCATTATGTATATGATATTTTTATAGATAACTATATATATTTATATTAGTAACTATATCACTTCTTTATCCATTCATTAGTCAATGGACACTTGGGCTGTTCCCATTATTTGGCTATTGAAAATAATATTCTGCAGTAAACATAGGGGTGCACGCATTCCTTTGAATTAGTGTTTTTGTATCTTTGGAGTAAACAGCCAGGAGTGCGATTCCTAGATTGTAGGGTTCTATTTTTAACTTTTTGAGGAAGCTCCATGCTGTTTTCCAGAGTGACTGCACCAGTTTACATTCCCACACAGCGCATGAGTGTTTCTTTTTCTCCACTTCCTCACCAACACCTGTTATGTCCAGCGTTTTTGATTTTAGCCATTCTGAGAGGTGTGAGGTGATAGGTCATTGTAGCTTTGATTTGCATTTCTCTGATGGAATCTTAGTTCTGCCATATGCCGTGTGACCGGTGGCAAGTTACCTTACCTCTCTGAGCCTCATATACAAAATGGAAAGAATAATAGTACCTCCCTTATAGCATCGCTATGAGTGTATAGAAAGCACTTAACACAGCATTTATACAGGGAGTGTCCATATGTAGCTGGCTATTATTTTAAAGATGCGCTCAGTAAATGTGTGGTGAATGAATGAAGAATGTTCTGATCGCAGGATGCTTCAGGCAGCGTTTTCAATTTTAAGTTGCGCTATGAAGAAAGCCTAACGAAGTGCCAGCCTCCCCCAGAAACCTTGTAACTTGTTTGTCTCCAACAAAGACGGCTGCTAATCTTCCTGTGGAACTGTGGCCATCTGCACTCTGCAGAACAGCAGCCCCGGACTCTTACTGGGGCTGGAGTGGGAGTGGAATTAGGACTGGGCTGACCTAGCACGGGCCAAGGGTGCTGCCAGGCGCTTCGGTAGCTCTATATAGCTAATGCTTATTCAACTCTTGCCATGTGCCAGGCGCTGTTATAAGCACTTTATGCTTAGAGCAAACAATCCTACCAACAGGCGCTATTGTTAGTCCCATTTTGCAGAGGATAAACCTGGGGGACAAGAGACTATTTCAAGAGACCGTTAGGAAGTCTCTTGAAATCCCACAGTTTGTAAGTGACAGAACTGGGACCCAACATGGACATTCCCACTCCAGCATTCCCCCCGCCGCTGTGCTCTGGGGCCTCCCTGGCGACTGTAAATCTGAGGGTGCCCTGAATAAAATTTATGTTGTGGGTTGGCAACAGGACGTTGGTTCTCTGATCTACAGATGGCCCGGTGAGAGATATACCCAGGGTAGATCACCCAACTGGTGCCTGAAGCTGGCCTGGCTTAAATCTCCTACGTGTGTGTGTGCGTGTGTGTGTGTGTGTGTGTGCACATGTGTGCGTATGTGTGCATACACATCTGTTTGTGCGTCTTCTTAAGCATCACATGGGGCATAGACAGGCGAGTGAGAAATACACTTGTGAGGACCATAGGAGGACACTGTGTAACTGAATTAAGTGATTTTGAAGGCGAGGGAAGAAATGGATTTCCAAATACTTTGTGCTTGCTGCAGGGCTCTTAGAGATTCATCTTATTTCCATTTGCCCTTAAACATTTTTTTAAGCTTGCCTTTCTGGGCTGGAGATAAAGTCGCCGTCTTCTCTAATTGTCCGCCTCCCCTAGGAACGCTCTTCCTGCTTGAGGCGAGGACATCTGACAGTCACCGAGATTTTCCTGGCAGACAGACTGCAGCATGTGCCCTGGTCTCCACCCTCCTGCCTTCCCTCTCCAGGGAGTACAGGGCTGTGTAAATCAGCCATGAGGAGGGCTTAGCAATTAAGGAACCTGACACCTAGGTGATTGCTCCATCCCCTGGGGTTTCCAAACCTTTTTGAACCATGAATCTCTATGTTCAGTGTAAATCCCAGACCCCCTGTGTGTGTGAGGCGGCTGAAAGTGGAGCTGCCCTGGCAGATGCTGGGGGTCCCGGGAGCCCGCCTCGTCTCCGGCGATGACACCCTGGGGTAGAGAAAAGCGGTTTGAAAGCCCAGTGAGCAGCTCTCAGTTCCCTTCTATAACTCTGAAGACCAGCTTGTTTCTCTTCTGCCCTCCATTCTTCTCATCTTCTGGGTGCCTGTGATCCACTGTGACAAACAGGCGTAGCTAGCATGCCGGAGGATCAGAAGGCAGTGCTAAGGGGCCAGATTTAACACTCATTCTGCTCCACTCTTACTTAAAAAATGAGAGGTGATGGTGGCGAAAAGTGTTTGGAAAGTGGAACAGTTTAGAGGTTGGGAACATGGCTTGTGGAGTCAGACTGCCTGGGTTCAAAGCCCAGCTCTTCTACTTACTAGCTGTGTGAGCCTACACAAGTTTCTTAGCCTCTCTGTGCCTTAATTTTCTCATCTGTAAAATGAAGATTAAATAGTAACAAACTATCTCATTGGGTGGTTGTGAGACTTAACTGAATTAATATATATGATGATATACCTAGAACAGTTCCTAGCACGCGGTAAGTGCTCAGTAAGTGTTACCCATTATTATTTAGATAATCATTCCTCTCTTCCCCAAAGTGAATCCAGTATATCCTAAGGTATACATGACAGACTTTCTGACAAGTAAGATTTTTTTTTTTGAGGGGAGGAAGAGCAGAGATCAGTATAAGAAGAAAGAGAAAAGAGTTTCATGGAGAGCAGTAAAACCATAGAAAGGGAAGCCCACAGTCTGTGGGATACATGAGCACCTGACTACCACTATACCAGACCAGTCACTAGGGGGTCTTGAGCAATTTAAGAAAGGGGATTATTGGGGCTCCTGGCTGGCTCAGTCAGTAGACCATGAGACTCTGATCTTGGGGTCATGAATTCTGGCCCCACATTGGGAGTAGAGATTACTAAAAACAAAAACAAAAACAAAGAATGGGGCTATACCTTAGAAGAACCTACAGGAACAAAAAAGCTTTGAATTTTATATAACAGTTCTGTTTTATGAACCAGCACTGCCTCACCCAACCATTTTATGGTAAGCCATTTTCATTTCTTTCTTTTTCTTTTGGAGGTGGATTCTCTGTTACTATATGAGATGCTAAGATATTTTAAGCTACTTCGGGCCTGTAGCTCTGCTCCAGGTGCTGGGCTGGGAGAGTGTCACATATTCCGGCCAGAAGACTTCCTGAGGGATTGGAGGAGGCTGCAGGGCAGAAATGCCAGGTTTCTCTGGAAATCACTAGCCTGCTAAATATAGTGGTGATTATGCAGTTACTCCGTTGATTTTTTTCTAATCACAGTTTACTGGAGGCCTTAACCTTTAGAATTCTTAACAGCAGGAGGGCTGCAAAAACAGTTCTGGTGTCCTCTCAAAATAAACATCTTTGAAGAGTAATTAAGGCAACATATTGTTACCTTGGTCCCACAGAACCAAGTCTGGAGTACACAGGGGTCAGAAAATAAACAGACTTTGGGGTAGCTGAAGCAAAGAGAGGGGTAGGCCCAGGGATCTGGAGTCCAGGGCTGAGGGTATCACAGATATAAGGGAGTTGGGTTAAAGGATGCCATCTGTTAATTCTCCAATTTTTTAAAGCTGAGAGCAACGAGAGTTAAGTTCAACATAAAATTAACACGAGTTAGTGTTAGAATCAAAGGAAATTTTGGAAATATATAATCATCCATTGGGTAATCGTAAAACATACAAATACAGGCCGTCGTAGAAATCAGTATGATTGAAGGAGTGATAATCTGCAAGGAAGGTCTGATTGTCTGAAGACCTATTTGCCCCTTGTTCCTCACAATTTTGACTAGACAGTACTTTGATTCTGAAGTCCGGTGACCAAACGTTTAAATTTGGTGAGGCCACCTGGGGAGAGCTTACAGCTAGACATACAGTTTTTTGACACTGACTCTGGTGATTAATTTGGTCTTGACCTTGCAGAAGGAAAGGCCTGGGGTCAAGTTCATCTAAGTAGATGATAAACCCCCAGAGGAACAAAAGAATAGGATGGGTGTTGGGTATTTAGAGAGGGAAGGAATGATGGAGAAATGGAGTACCATCTCACACTCTCCAAATTCTGGGCTCACTGGGAAAGACCAGAGTCATTTGGAAGGAGCTCCAAGCTGGTCTGAGGTTCCTCTGAAAACTCCCTGTTTGTCATTCTTATTTTTTAACTTAACAAATATTTGTTGAGATCCCAGGCACTGTTTTGAGTCCTTAAGGATGGCTAGCAGAGAAACAAAAATACATAGACACATTCCCTGACCTTAGTTTAAACCTAATGAGTGGTATAGTTGATGTGTACACAAGTAACACATGGCAGCTTCAGGGCAAGTGAGTTCATTTGGAAGTTATCCAGGCTATGTTTCCAAACTGAAGCACCACGGATGGGTTTCCCTTCTAAATGCCACCATGGCCACGTGGTCCATGTTGGTATGTTTGCCTGTGTCTCAGGGGAGAGGACAGGGTGACAGACAGAGTGCTGTTAAGCCTCCTCTCCTTTTTATAATGTGTGGGAAATTCCACTTGGAATTCCACTTGGAGAACTTTAATACTGGTAATAATCTGTGGTCTTTTTGGCCATCGTGCCTGAAAAAATGAACTTGTCAGCATCTTTATTCTTATCCCTTTTGGGGAAGAAAGCTAGAGAAGCACAGAAGGGCAGTCAGAAGCCTGACTGCCCATTTAGCCCCCGCTCAGCCCTCGTTCCTGAGCAAAGGCAATGGCTCAGGTAATTAGAGTCAGAATCCTGATGGAGATACTTTGTTCAAAGTTCAGTCATAGTCTGGGATGGAGAACTCTGCATGCTCACTTCCCTTGTTAATAGCTTTGCTGACCTTCTCCAAAGAAAAAGTCATTAGAATGTTGAGTTATGATCTGTTTCTTGTAAAATTGTGCCAGTCCCCCATTTATAGCCCTGTATTTCAACCAATTCTAATTACTTCTTAGAATATACTTCTTCCAACCCTTGGAAAATATTTCAAACCCTGATCCAAGCAATCAAGCATACTTCTTGGTTTGCAAGCCGATTGGGACCCAATGCATGCAAGTCTCAATGAAAGGCCCCTCCCCCTTCCCAGAAGCCACACAATCCTTATCTCCAGGACTCTCCAGGGCTCCCAAGAGCCAGCGTCATTTGGCTTCATAACTTTGGAAGGTGACCTTTCATGGAGGATGTTGGGTGTTAGGAAGGTAATGAGGAAGAGCAAAAATTTTCTGCATCTCCCAGGGAGGGTCTTTCCTTCTCTGTCATAGCTGAGCATCATTGGAAGTCACTGGCCATTCCCTTCCTCCACCTCTGGAGAGTTCAGAATCCATTGTGGGGCCCTGGGTAATAGAGTCCTTGCATTGCTTCTGCTTTATCTCTACAAAATTCCCACAAGGTTTAAACAAAACAAAACAAAACAAAACAAAACAAACAAAAAAAAGAGTCCCTGTTGGCTTGTGAAGTCAAGATCTCCTTGGTACAGCTCAAATTTGGCTGAGTCCAGTGGATGTTCTCCCTCACCTATCTTTTTAAATATATTAATCATTTCAGACAATTTAAGCAACTCAAAGATTTTCAGAAGTCTCTGTTCCTTTTATGCTTTGAATGGGAGTAGAATCACCAGCAGTGCTGAAGGAAACATTTTTATAGACTTTCTAAATCTCCCCACTGCTGAGAAGAATTAAAAAAAAAAAAAGAAAAGAAGCATTTCTCTTGTCTCTTTATTTCTAATCACTTTTTCCTTCTAACGGGACTGAAGCACCATGAGAAATGGCGCTCTTTTACGGCAAGGACTCATTTGCCCATAACGAACACTGAGTACAAAAGCAAATTAAAAAAAAAAAAAAAACCAACCCTATGCTTAGAGAGACCATTAGGAACGATTTGACATTTATTGAACAACAGATGGCGATTAAAAGCATAAAAGCTAGATTGCCTTGCTAGAAACAAAGGGTAGTTCTACTGAGGAAGTCTAACGTTTCAATTAAAATACCTCTCAATGTCAATTAAATCATATGAAGATAAGTCTGAAAATGGTTTCTAGCTGCACTATAATCAATAGTGCAGTTAAAATCCTCATCAAGAAGCACCCAAGTTTTTAGGTTGACAGTTTGCTAAAAGATTAGCCAAAGCTTCAGGAAACCATTTCCTTCAGTGTAGGGTTCAAAAGGTAAACATTTAACCAGGAGTGCTTCCTATGTATGAAACAGATTTATTTCAATGATGGGAAAGAATCCTCCCTGCCTTTGCTTTGTTTCAAATCTCAACCACTTTTCAGTATGGATTAGGCATTAGTTAGGGGTGGGGAAATAACCCCATTATTTCCACAGCAAGGATCTCGCTTTAATGATATCCATATCATTTGGGAAACAGCAAGTTGGAGTGGAGAGAGAAGTGGTTTGGTAATGAGACAGACCTTGGTTTGAAACATGGCTCAGTTACGTTGGATGAGTGTCTTTGGTGATCAGAATCTGTTTTTTCGTTTGTAAATTTCTCATTTTTCATTTGTAAAATGTCATCATAACATCACCTTTCTTGGATTGCCTGGTGCATTCTAGGGTCTCGGAGAATGAGGACCCCTATCTTTAGCTGTCTTTTGGAAGAACCTAATGATAGAGAATCCATTGTAGCAGATCTTACCAAAACTGAGTCCAGAGCGACAGTGGTTTTGCTACACGTTATATGCCAAAAGGTGTGCTAATGTTAGAGTAGGCAGTTAGTTGGGTTCTAACAGGATACCGGGAGGCCAGCAAGGACGAAGTCCTGGCCAGCTACCGGGAAGATCAGAGGCAGGTCCTGACAGCACTCCACAAGAAGCCAGATCTAACCAGACAGGCCCAAGATGGCAGATGCCATGACAGGAACCCCCTGAGCAAATTGAGAAGAAAAGGCTCGGGAATTCTGCTTTCTGTCCCAATAAATACAATAAATATTCTGCCCCTCAGAACTGATAAAAGGTAGAAGCCCAAGCTTCTCTCTCTCTCTCTCTGTCTCTGTCTCTGTCTCTCTCTCTCTCTCTCTGTCTTGAGCTCAACCCTTCTCATATCTCAAAAGTGTACTTTTCGCTTTTAATAAACTTTCCTGCTTGTGTTCCTTGTCCTCTGTGCTATGTGTCTGTCCTTAAATTCATTCTTGTGACTAGAGCAATCATCTTCCATGACTCCTTCAGATCTGGCTGAGTCAAGGCCCCAGGACCCAAGGTCTCCCTAGTTCACCCAGCAGCAATATGGATTGAATCATTTCCCCCTAAAATTTATATCTTGAAATCTTAGCCTGCAGTACCCCAGAATGTGACTGTTTGGAGATGGGGTTGTTGCAGATGTCATCAGTGAAGTTAAGATGAGGTCATACTGTGTAGAAGGGTGAGCCCTCATCCAACGTGACTAGTGTCTTTATGGAAAAGGCAAATATAGAGACAGCCACCCACACTGGGAGGATGCCATGTGAGCGTGAAAGCAGAAGAATCTATAAGCCCAGGGAAGTCAAGACATTGCCAGCTGGCCACCAGAAGCTAGGAGAGACACTTGGAACAGATTCTCCCTCACAGCCTCCAGAAGGAAGCAAACTTGCTGAGATCTTGGTCTCAGACTCCCAGCTTCCAAAACGGTGAGATGACAAATTTCTGTTGTTGAAGCCGCCAGTTTGTGGTTCTTGCTACCACCGCCCTAGCAAACCGATACACTGTGTCAAATACATTTGGTAAACATTGGTACAGCACCCTGCTTTTGACATTTCATAAAGCAGCTTACTAAAGAAAGTCAGGTCTCTGAGAAATCCTGCTACTAAGAATTGTCTCTACCTTTGCTAAATCCAGTGTTTCCCAAACACTTGGCCATGTAAGACTTTCCCCCGTGCATCAATACCTATTTACATACTTTTGGAACTACTTTGGGCAAGAAGGCTTTGGAATGCTTTGCCCTGAACCCCACCCTGCGATTTACATCAACCCATTCCTTCACCTCAGCCCTAGGGCTGTCACTCCAGCTCTTGCTCCCTTCCCAGCCACCACCAGTCACTTAACCACATGCTCCGCACCACTCCAGAATGATGCCAGCCCCTTCCTCATCGCTGCATCCCTGAGCAACTCTGCCGGATGCTCTCTCCCCTTTGCTCCACGTCTGCTCTCCAGGTGTTGGGTGTGGCTTGAGGAAGTGATGGAACTGAGTTAAATGATGGATTTGGATCCTGGGCAGTAAAATGTAATACATTTCAAGCTGAGTTTCCACTGCCGCTCAGTAATCCTTGTATTCTTGTATTGCTTCTCCTGTGCTTGCATGCCTGCTTTTAAGCACTCACTCATTCATCACCTAGTGAGTGCCCCACCATGAGCCAGTGCCTATACCAGTCACTGGGCAGGTAGGCGAGTAGGGGAAGACATTGATGAATCACTTCCTTCAAATGCCGCTGGTCTAGCAGAGGAGGTAAACTAACACTATCAGAGGAGAAGCATTCACGGAAGTAATGTCATATGCGGCAGAAAGAGGGAATACAGAACCGACCAACAACTGTTTGCCAGCCGAGGGTGGGAGAATATATTTCAGGCAGAAGTAATAGCAGATGTATTCAGAAAATTTTAAGTCCTGGTCAGATGTTAGGTTACTAGTTGGGGGAGAATACCATGCGAAGCTAGGAAGGAGACAGGGGTAAGAATGTTACTTGCTGAGGCATTTACAGTTTATCTCGTAGGGAAGGGGAAGCCATTGATCTGTACATATGTAGTGATAGCATTATATGTGATTTGAATTTTCTTCTTTGTCCTTGTTAGTATTTTCAAGATTCTCTGCCTGCTTTAGTTTTTGTGCTGCATGCACGGGTTTTTACCAAAAGGATTTAAAACATTCATACATACACAGAGGGAATCCTGGATTTTCTCACCACTTTCCCCACCAACTTATATTCTCTTCTAATAAGTGTGGTTTATTCTTTCTGTCCCTCAGTTACCTTTCTATGTATTTGGTGTATATGTACATGCATACATGCATACATAAATGTATGCACGCATGCCACATACGTGTTCATATACACATGCCTGTGACTCAGATTTGTTAGCTATAAAACAGATACAACCATGCTATGCCTCTGTTTAATGACTTAGGCTTTCACATTTGCAATATTTTCACATTGCAACTCTTTCCACACATGGGTTATTGCAATAAGTTTTTAATAAGTTTTTTAAATAAGCTTATGTATTTTGATAAATAGAGATTTTCCCACACTAGACTAATTTCTGAATTATGTTTTCCTTTTGGTGCTTTTAAGGTTTCCAGACTATACTACAGTATTTTTGCACGTGGTATGATATTAATAAGATGTAAGTTTCTTGTTAGTTTTTGATTCAAAAAGGCTAACAAAAGTCCCAATGCCATTTATTGAATAATAATACTAGTATAATCAGAAATAAAATATTTTAAATGTATATATTAATTTGGTGCCATTTTACAGGTTGGATTGGAAGGGATTGAGAACAATTAGGAAATTTTTTATAGGAAGAAAATTCCCAGGTAAGGAAGTCTAATAGCTTAAGCCAAGGAACTGGCTTTGGCAGTAAATAGGTGACCCAGAGAAGAAGACATGAAATTGAGAGGTCATTAGGAAGAGAATAAATAAGGATTTGTAACTGACTGACTGAGGAAGAGGGAGGAATCCTGTGTGATTCTCAGGTTCCCAATCTTGGTCACGTTAAGTACTAAGAAATGTCCTGGACAGGAGAATAGATTGAACACAATAAAATATGCTTCGCCATCTCAATTAATCAAAATCCCGGGTAAATGTTTAAAAATTAAAAATGCACACTAAAAGCAAGCAGGTCCTCTAATGCTGAAAATGGAAAGGGAACTGAGAGCAGTGAGTCAGAAGCAAAGCCATCTTGCTCAGGGAGGCCTGGAGGCAACAGAGGCTGGAGTGGCTATGTTTTGACAAGCATCTTGGGATGGCGTTGAGTCCACAAACACTGGGTTGGGCTGGGGGCACCGGGGGCCCCCTGGGTGAGACTTTGGGCTAGAAAAGTGCTTCATTTACTTTTAAGGGGGGAAATAATGGCTGCCCACTACATAGGGCTGCCACCTGAAACCAGCTGCTGCCTCAGGCTGAGGGTGGAAGCCATCTTACCAGGTCAACAACAGGATTGGGTCACATTCAAGCCCAGGCCCACATACACGCAACCAGGGTGGAACAAGAACCCTGAGACCATAAACTCACTTAAACCCTGGTTTGGAGCTGGTCAGGCTCACTCTGCCTGAGCAGAAGACTATAAAATTAGCCAACTGGGAGGCTAAGAAATAGAAAAAATAGTGATAGACAGATGTAGACGGATGAGTTTCACATCTAGGCTCTTAGCAGTCCAAGCGCCGAATATCAAGCATAATGAAAAATCCTATAAGCCACTGGAGGAAAAAAAAAAAACGTAGACCATAATCTCACAATAATAAGGTGGGCAGCCTAGCTCTTAGCAGTGATAGTTATCATAAGGCAACGGGATAAATTTTTAAAGTCCTAATGGCAAATGATTGGGGATTTAAACATTTATAATGAGTAGGATATTTTATACTTCTTGTTTTGTTTTGGGTCAGGTGCTTGTTTTACCTATTTAAAAAATTAAATAGAAGAGTACAAGTAAGAAATAGACATCTCAGGCCTACTAGGACTTAGAAAGGTTTCCACGAACAGTAACTTGAATAGATTATGCTCACTAAAAAGATTACTCAATGATATACTTTAGTTTGAAGAAAAATATATTCAGAAGGAAGAAGTGGAATGCAAGTAGCAAAGGGAGCAAATAAATTGTGGTGGTAAATCTAAATGAGAATTGACATTAAAATCAATGAGAATAACGACAGCATTGTTCATCATATGCGCTGAAAACAAAATGATCTGAAATATCAAACAAACAAACAGAGCACAACAGCAGGGGAGTGATTCTGAAGGGAGTTCAATTCTACAAGGTTCTAGTTTAGTTTAGAAGGAAGACAGATATGTGTATGAACTTTAGCTTTTAATAGAAAAATTTAAATTTAACTATATAACTTTATATATCTTTTTTTTAAGTTTTTTTTTTTTTATTTTGAGAGAGAGAGAGCAAGAGCACGAGCAGGGTAGGTGCAGAGAGAGAGGGAGAGAGAGAGAATCCCAAGCAGGCTCTGCACCATCAGTGTGGAGCCTGATGTGAGGCTTGAACCCACCAACTGTGAGACCATGACCTGAGCTGAAACCAAGAATTGGATGCTTAACCAACTGACCACCCAGGCACCCCTATACCTTTATATATCTTATAAATATATCATATATATTAACTATACATACATATGAAAAATCTAGGCATAATTACTAAAGGCACAAACATAGACTATCATGCTAAGTGGGTAAAGGAAAATAGGGAAAATGAAGAAAAGGTAATTAATCCACAGAAAGTAGGACAAGAAAATGCATGAAGGAAAGTAAAAGCACAGCAAATAGAAAACATCAGAGGCGGGGCCCCTGGGTGGCTCAGTCGGTTAAGCGGCCGACTTCGGCTCAGGTTATGATCTTGCGGTCCCTGGATTCGAGCCCCGCGTCGGGCTTGTGCTGACAGCCCAGAACCTGGAGCCTGTTTCAGATTCTGCATCTCCCTCTCTCTCTGCGCCTCCCCTATTCATGCTCTGTCTTTCTCTGTCTCAAAATAAATAAACGTTAAAAAAAAAATAAAAAAAAAAAAAAAAGAAAACATCAGAGGAATTTATAAACACATCAGTGGAATGGCAGAGAGGCCCCAGAAAATACCTTAGGTGTGGAGCTTGGTTTATTGAAGGGACATCAACACCAGTGGGGAAAGATTCCCTACAAACTCCATAATGTTGAGACAGCTGACTTTCGGCAAGGAAGGCAAAGGAGAATTAGATAATGACTTCACACCATACACAAGCAAATTCCAGACAAAAATGTGGAAAATGAAACTCTAGGAAGCGAAAAGAAACTACTAGGAAAAACATGTTTAAAAAAAAAACATAGAAAATAATTGAATAATTATTTTTCAATAATTGAAAAAAATGTGGACTAGAGATAAAGAATGAATTTTTTTTTTAAAGATCAAAAAGCACATTCTATTATGGAACAGCTAGATAATTTTGACTCCACAAGGCAAAATGCTCAATAAATTGAAATTTAAAAACAACCTATGGACAGGAGAGGGTATTTTTTGTGCCCATGGGAAAGGATCAGTGTCCACAATAAATAAAAAATCCCTATGAATGAATAAGAAAAATACAAAGAAAATACAGGGAAAAAATGTCAAAGGATACGAAAAGCAGGTCACAGCAGAGAAGTGAGTGAACAATAAACACAGGAATTTTGAAAAGCTTTCCATTTTACTAGTTATTTGGCAAAATGCAAATTAAAATAGGGAACAACATCTTTTACCCTCTGTGTACAAAAAGTAAAGTCTGACACTTTTACGTATTGGTGAGCATGTGGACAAAGATACCCAATCAACCACCAAAAGAAAAATAGACCTAATGTTCAGGCTGGTACTTTACTATTTTCCCCTTTTGTTTGTTTTGCATTTCATCCCAATCCTGGCACAGGACAAAGGCTGTAGGCAGAGCACATGACATGATTTTTGAATGAGCGAATGAATCCCCCAAATAAACTAGGTATCCTCTCTTTCTCTGTGGACTGAATGTATGTGTTCCCCCCACTGCCCCAATTCAGATGCTGAAACTCTATCCCTCAATATAATGCTATTAGGAGGTGGGGCCTTTGGAAGGTAATTAGGATTTGATGAGGTCATGAGGGTGGGAGCCCTCCTGAAGGGGATTAGTGCCCTTATAAGAGGAGACACCAGTGAGCTTTCTTTTCCTCTCCACTCTCCCACTTTGTGAGCATCCAGGAAGCAGTTGACAGTCTATGACTAAGGAGAAGGCTCTCACCAGAACAGACCATGTCGGCACCATGATCTCACACTGCCTGCCTCCAGAACAGAGAGAAAAGAAAGGTCTGTTGTTTATAAACCACCCAGTCTATGGTACTTTGTTATAGGAGACGGAACAGACTAAGACACCTTCCTTGACACCTTATTTCATTTTGTTTGTATCTTTTTATGGCGCTTACGTTATTTTGCTTCTGTTAGAGTCATTTGTTAGTGTGTGTACTTGTCTTATTTTATTCTCCATTTTCATCCTTCCAGTGGCAAAAATTTTGAAGGCTGGCACTATTTTATATGTGACTTTTCTATTACTCGCAGCCTACTACCTTGGATATAATGGGTGCTCAATAAATATTTGTTAGATTTAATTCAGTAGAGGTAAAAATCATGTCATCTTCTCTAGAAAAATGTGCTGGCCATGAGAACCATTGTTTACCAGTGAATCTCCTAGAACTTTCATGTATCAATTTTAAAGGGCTTTGTAGCCTATGAACACTACATGAGGTGGGCTAAAAACATTTTTAGCCCACCTCACATTTTAAGCTTTTCCTTTGAGAGGAAAAAAAAATCGCTAGATTTATTCATTTATTCTCAGAAGATTGTACTTAGAGGAGGAAATGAGGGTTATGGCAGCAATCCAAGCATCCTGAAAATGCATTGGAATTCCCCCCAAATTGGATTTACCTTTCTTCACACCACTGATGCTCTCTTGGCATTTTGATCACCAAAGACAATAGGATCTCCAAGAGATTTGGGGTTTCCTGGAGAGCGAGTTTTGGTTTAATTAGGTCCTACTGTATGAACTGCAGTTTGATTCACACTGGTGGAGAGGAGAAGGCATTCTCTCTCCTTGTTTCTTCCCCACACCTCCTCCTCCATGTCTTTCTAAACCACATCTCCTTTCCACCTATCTTTCCTTCTCATTGCTTGTCACCCTTCATAGGCTGTTCAGTTACAACTTAGTTCCTTCTGTTAAGTCTCTGCCTCTAAAGCCCATACCTGTTGTAGCTTCTCCTTGTCCGCACCAAGTGATCTTTCTCAGGGATGAGGAAGGAGGGCATTTAGTATGGTACAGACGCATTCTGTAAGCCACCCTAGAAAGAACTATCACTATTCAACGAGTGTTCTCTGGTGGTTTAGGACACGGGAAAAATTTAGCAACCCAGGATGCCTGGGCATCACTGGCAGAAATAATTGCTAATTAGTATCCTACTAGCTTGGGAGCATTAATTGGCTTTGGGGGATCTGCTTTCTAGACCCAAAGTGTATTTTGTTCATTTTAGCTTGCTATATAGGATGAGGGAGGAATAACAATTACTGAAATAGTTTCATTTCAGTAATTCTACCTAATGAAGACTTGTCATTTGAATGATTATTCAGTAGTTGGTCCTTGTTTTTTCTGCCAAGGTTTTAGAAAAACAAGCTCAGATATTTCTCAAGCCTGAGAAAACACAGCCTTTCCTTTAAAATAATTTAGAGAAATTTATTTTATTCACGGATACAGGAATGCTCACAAAAGAATTGTCATCCTATGTGGTTACATAAGTAGAGAGAAAAGGAAAGAAGATATCTTTTGAAACATATCATTTTCATTTCAGAACACATCAAGCAATAATATAAAATAAAGTGCCTCAAATTGATATCTTTAATTTTCTCCTAGAAAGAAAATTTGTCAGCTATTTTATGATTTATTGAGGCTAAAGCCATACGTGAGGACAAGTTTTTATGATTAATTAAATAAAATTACTTGAGCATAATACTCATGATGATATTATCTTTGAATTAAAACTCACTTGAATAAGATTGATGACATTTTCAATCAGCAGATTAATTAAACTCTTTTGTTAATTACACATAAGTCAATATGTTTGGATTATGTATCAATCAATATGCTGAAGCAACATCCACTTACTTTGCTCTAGAAAACGGCTTTGCTGATATTTTTTTAGTAGCTTATGTTAGAAGTTAGCGTTCTTTCATTTTCTTTATACCAGAGGTCTCAATATTTAGCAAATTTAGATGTGAAAATAATTGTCATAACATTTTTTTTTTTGCCTTTTTTTTTTTTTTGTCTTTGCGAAAGTCTTTTTTTGGGCTGAAATGAGCTGTTTTTTTGTTTAACATTCTGGTTTTTTTCTAATTTTATCATTATCTTTTTATTTGAGAGAGAGAGAGTGCGAGTGGGGGAGAAGGGGGGGAGAGAGAATCTCAAGCAGGTTCTACACCCAGTGCGAAGCCCAACGAGGGGCTCGATCCCAGACGCTGCGATCATGACCTGATCATGACCTAAGCCAAAATCAAGAGTCTGAAGCTCAACCTACTGAGCCACCCAGGCGCCTCTGTGTTTCACGTCCTGAAGAACTGTTAACCTGTTTCTGTGCCTTACTCTACCTTTGACAATTTCCACCCCTCGCCCTCCTGCCCAGTCCCATTACTAGAGCTTTAATTACCGATGACTTCCTATTTGTCTTTGTAGGTAGAGGTGGGCGGGGCTGGCGGAGGGGTGGGGCGGGGAGGGTGACTAGTGCTTTGTGACACCGAGACACAGAAAGGTAGTTTACTTACCATCTTACAGAGCTTAGGAACCAGTGATAAGCCGACACACCGGTAACTGTTTTGAGGGCCTCTATGAAGCGCAGGAAAACTAAATGCTGTGGTTGGACAATCAACCCAGAGCCTCTTCTCCTCCTACAAGTTTCCAAGCATTTATTTTCTGTATTTTTATTCACTGGGCCAGATTCTTCTCTCAGCCTGGCAAGAGTTTACATGCTACAAATAGCTACCCTTGAATGAGTGGGAGTTTTCTAGGCTCTCAGAGAAGCCAATTTGGGGCTGTTATTTAGCTCCTGTCAAAGCCTCGCTGAGACAACTGATATTTGAGAAATAGAGTTTATAGATGTACAGTCTCCTATGTGGGCTAAAGCCATATCCTTGATCACCAGAAAGCTCTAAATGTGGTGCTCATTAGTTTACCCTTTCCCAGTGGAAGTTCTTTCATGAATCATGTTTTAGTGCTAGGTCTTTATCTTTTTTTTTTTTTTTTAAAGCATTTAATACTGGAAACAGTGAAGTGAAGAATATTTCTGAAGCTTCTGTAAAAACTGCTTAAAGATACTGCCCATTATGTTGTTCAATGTTCCTTGCGCAAGAACTCATGTGATGAATTCCTTTGAAAATTTATTACCAGGAAAAGTTTGTCTCTACTGCAGAAGTGAAAGTTTTGCTTTTTTTCAGACAACGAACGCCATATCCTTTATTGTTTCTCTTTATGCATTGGCTGTCAGGAAGCTCAGAAGTAAAGTAAGTGCTGTGTCATTAGAAGAGAGAGTAAGAAATACCAGGCAGTTTCCAGGAGGAGCATAGGAGTGAATCTTTGTATTCCTGTTATCTGTTCACTTGCTGATGCAGTGGACATTTACTAAAGGGCCACTGTATTCCAGACACCATGCCAAAGGTTGGGGAGAAGACGACGGTCCTTACCCTGAAACGGATTATGGTCTGGGAGGGGGACAAGATATATACATGAATGAATCTGCCAATGGGCTGCAGGAGGTAAATAAGGGAGCACTTAGTTCTGCGAGGAGACAGGAAAGGTCCCCCAGATGAATTATGGAGAAAAAAAAAAATCGCTGGGTAGACATGGTCAGGGTAGGGCACAAAGCTCAAAAGGGAAAAGCAGCGAAGCAGCCACAGCAGTGTGTGAGGGGAGGGTTAAGAAATGACGGCAGAGAGATGGGTAAAACCCAAATGTCAAAGGCTCCTGTGACTCACCTGGAAGTCTGTGCTTTGTCCTCAGGGGGAATGTAGATTTGTAAAAGTATTTTTTTTTTTTCAGTTTATTTATTTGGAGAGGGGGTTGGGGGAGTGCACAAGCAGGTGAGGGGCAGAGAGAAGGAGACACAGAATCCCAAGCAGGCTCCTGGCATCTGCTCAGAGCCAGATGAGGAGCTTGGAGCCCAGCAACCGGGAGATCATCATCTGAGCCAAGATCAAGAATCCCTGGCTCAACCGACTGAGGCACCCAGGTGCTCCGATTTGTAGAAGTAGTTTAAGGCACATGATCAGATTTGCATTTGAGACCGCCTTCTGGCAACCTAGCAGGAGAAGATTTGGGAAGGGGGCCAGATGAGAAGCAGAGACCCCGGGCCGGTCGGGGGGAGGCTGGTGGAAAGCACAGGAGCTACAAGGGAGGGACCGGGCTGAGGCTGGGGCAAGAGGAGAAGCAGCAGCGAGGACCACAAGCCAGGTTTCTGGCTCCGGAGACTAGGGATGAAGGCGAAAGGAAGAGAAACAGCTGCAACCGCTTGGGCTGGGATATTCCGTCCGCTCTGGTTGTCTGGAGCTGCGGGGCCTGGAGGGCTATGAGGGCTGCTGCTCCTGAGTTTCGAGTCAGAGGTAAGGTTCTGCCCCGCAGGAGGGAAGTCCCACCTCTGAACCGTTGATGGAGCTCTGGGAGTTGTTTCCGCCTTGGAGACAGGCAGAGTCCTCGATCCAGCAGATCCCTCGAGGAGTGGGAAGTGTGAGGATAACAAAGGGCGAGGCGGTGGGTGGGGGAGGCGGGCAGAAATACTGGTGTCCTTCCTGGAGGCTTGGGAGGCGCGGGCAGACAGGGAGGCCTCTGGGCGAGGGGGGGGGGCATGGGGGGCAATGGTGTAGGCCTAGGCACCCCGCCCTCCCGTGGTCAGTCTGGGAGGTTCATCCACCCGCACCCTAGGAAATCCAAAGCTCAGCTCCTGCTCTTCCACCCTCCTCCCCACATCACCCCCTTCTCTACTCTCTCCTTGAAGCAGAAACCTACCCTTTTCCGAAGCCAGATCCTCAGTGTCACCCTTGAGGCCTTAAGCCCCCCCACGACTTACAGGGAACATTCAGTTTCTTATTAAGCCCTTCCTTTGTCTCCGGCCCACCCTCGCCCCAGTCACTGCCTTAGTTCAAGCTTCTGACACTTTAAAAAACAATTTTTTTTGCATTTATTTATTTTTGAGAGATGGTGTGAGCAGGGGAGGGGCAGAGAGAGAGGGAGGCACAGAATCAGAGAAGCAGGCTGCAGGCTCCGAGCTGTCAGCACAGAGCCCCAGGCGGGGCTCGAACCCCAGAACCGCGAGATCATGACCTGGGTCGAAGTCGGACACTCAACTGAGCCACCCAAGCACCCCCAAGCTTTTGACACTTTTGGCATGGGTTGTGGCAGTGGTTCCCAGTGGATCTTGCCTCCCTCTAGTCTAGCTCTCAAATTTGTTCGTCACTTCCATGCTAAAATAATACAATGGACTCCCATTTCCTGCCTGACCAAGTCCAAAGCCTTAGCTTGATATACAAAAGCTATTTAAACAGTGCAGTGTAAGCAGCCATCTTGCCGTCATTCTTTTGCATATGCACAGTGCAACGTACAAAGAAGTCTCCGGAGCCCTTGGCCACATTCCTCCCCCTCAACCTTTCCTTAATCCGGGATGACAATGGACAGTCCACCCATCCAAGGTCAAGAGCAGAAAACGGCGCCATGTTTTGTGGAGTTGTGAAATCTACCGCTACCTTTCCATCTTTGGGAAATTTCCTGATACTGAACTGCAGTATATTTTCTCTTATCCCTACACTTTTGCATCTGCCATTTTTTTTTTTTGCCTGCAACGACTTTCCCTTCTTCATTTGGATAGATTTATTCAAGAAAGAATACAGAAGTAGTGAATTCTGTACAAGAAGGGATGTTTTGTCCAGGTGATAGTTAACCCAAAGGTTGTTTTCTTTCTCTACCTGGTCCCATCCAAGCCAGGATTTATAAAATCCTTCCCATGGCTATAGTGCAGTTCAAAGAGACAGAAAGAGAGATCAGAACAAAGAACAAAAAGTCACCTCTGGGTAACTATTAGAGGCAGCCACTGTTTGTAGAGAGTGCACTTTAGAGGAACCCAAATCTCCTCAGAAATAAGCTTGATGACTTAACAATAAATTTTGAACAATTGTGGACTGAGAAACTGAAAGTTCTCTGTTATTTGAAAGAAAGCCGTGATACAGTGAAGCGTCCTTTGCAGAGCACAGGGGTTTCAGATGTAGAATTTTTGTGAAGATGAAGAATTTGGTGCAAATAATGTAGCTCCAGGGCAGAGGAAAAAGAGCATGTGCCCTGAATCCAGAGGGACGTTTCTCTTAGCAATATTTGGCTAAAAGTTTTGCCGATTCTGAGGTGAGGGAGAACAAGTAGTTTGCTGTGTGTTTTCATGCCTTTATAACGGTTTAATAATCCATATACAATCAACTTCAAAGTAAGCATTGATTTAGTCATTCTCAGCTGGGGAAGCAAATATTATAAACTTGAAACCCTTGGTTAAAATTAAGAGCAACTATCAGTCATCATGCTGTTTGATAAGCCCAGGAAGAAAAGAATCCTACATGTCAAATGCTTTGAATTTTGAAAGTGCTTCACGGATGAGATAAGGATATTTACATTCTGTGACCACAATTACAGAGCTAGCGAAGAACGCAGGTAAGAGAACAGACTAGGAGGGGAAGGGCAGTATTGAAATTTAAGTTTATGCACGCAGGCTTTGTCTGCTAATAAGTTTATTGCAAAGGAGCTGGAAGCCTCTGCCTCAGATTCAGTAACTATAAATTTCTCCCCGAGATGGTCATTTAATGTTAACTACAAAATTGCTGCTTAATATTCATGGAGTGCAACCTTCCCCACTGCTGCACGTGCAAAATATTCTATTATTTCCTTAATTCATATTTGTTTTGTAGGAAATGGAATTTGCTTACTTAATTTGTAAATAGATGCAAACAGCATTTTGTTAATCTATGTAAAAATTGTTCTTGCGTTAGTTGGAAAATCCTTTTATCTCTGGACTTTTTTTTTTTTTTTGTAGGTTGCAGGTACATACCTTCCTTTAGCTGGTTTGGAGCCAAAGACAACATGAGGGTTGGTTCCTATAACCCACTAACTTTAACTTATTGAGCATTTCCTGTGTGCCAGGTGCTGTATTGAGTGCAATGCCCATCACCCTGTAATCTGGCTGTATGAGTCCGAGTTCAGTCAAGGAAAGAGAGCAACCATGTGAGTGTCATGGGATGAGGGGCTTGTTCGGGGTCGAGCTGGGGCTGGCTCAAGAGCTCCTGAGAGCACTTGTGCGCCTTTCTTCCCAACTCCATGTTCAATGACTTCATATCGATGGCTTGAAAAGTGGGAGTATTCGGACCACAGATATCAGCAAAAGCTGCAAATTGGGTTCTCCCTGGAAAGCAGGTTTATTACATACCTGTGCAAGGTGGGGAAGTGAAAGCTTGGGAGAGGGAGCTGGAGGGTTGGCGGTGTCATTTACCGGTTGTCCTGAAGCAGTGGCCCAGAGAGGCAGTTCGGAGCTTGCAGTGAGATCTGGGAAACTAAGCACGTCCAGTCGCTGAAGGTGGATTGCAAGGGGAGGATTACTTGGAGAGGACCGAGGGGAGCTACAGCCTCTGTGTGGCACCTGCCTCTGTGGTTTGCAGCCAAGCATCTGGGGTGGGCTTGTGGCTGCTGTTGATGAGCAGAAGCCGCCGTCCGGGGGACAAGCTAGGTGTGGAGCAGAGGGAAGTCAGCACCGGCTGGGATCCTTACTGCTGTGTCACCGTCACCATGTCTGACTGCAGGGAAAGGTCTCCTGCCCTTCCCCTCTCTCCTGCTTCACTTCCATCTCCCAAATTTGGGGCAGGTTTCTCTTTTGGCCAATCCTAACCTTGAGCCCTCTGGGAAACAGTTGTCATCACGGTTCCCAGCTTAACCAAGTTGACATGGCACAATCCCACACGCTTCCCCAACGGGGCGGTGAGACGGATATCATGCTCTCCATTTTTCAGAAAAGAAAACCAAGATCCAGTGAGGTTATACAAACATGTCACTAGGTCTGTTAGATTCCAAAGCCTATCTTCTTCATTACCATAGTACCCTAGGAGTGTGTTTATTCTCATTTTGTCTTTTTTGGTTGTTTGTAAAATAATGGCCCAAATCAAAGAATCCCTTCCCAAAAGTGCCACACGTAAACATTTGTCATGGGTGAACCCATCTGACAATTATCATAAGTGTTCTAGTGCCCAGGATGACCAGGTAAGATGAGCATTTACAAAAAAATGTACGTTAACAGGGCTTACTCCAGTCTGTTATGGTGTGTCTGGGCCTTAATTCTGGGGATACAAGGATGCTGGGATGGTGAGATAGGATGTCTGCCATCAAGGAGCACACTAAGAAAAATAGAACAGTAATTTTAGTTCCAGACCATTTTATGTACTTTTCCAGATTTACTCAGCCCCACCTGCCCTCTTGGCCTTAGATGGTTGCTCCGTGGACGGCCTGGCCAACACTGCCATAGTCTGAATGCTACCGCCACCACCTGGGCTCAGCATGGGTTTCATTTTGTCCACCAGAGTGGGGGCCTTCGGGCTTCTCGGCTCAGATCTGACCTGACCAAACACACAAGGCCTGTGACTTCCCTGGCACTTCTGGGCTCAGAGGTAGCCGTGCATCATTGGCTCTGGGCTGGGCTTCTCCAGCGGCTTCCCGGAGGGACCGGATGTCATAACTCAGAAGTGAGTGGGGAGGTGACACATTGGGAGGGTGACCTTTGAGCAATGGTAGACAAGAGTTGGAGGATCCTGGCTGATATATCCTCCTTTCCTGTCCACGTGGACTGTTCCAGGTATAGTGGTTCCACACAGCTGACTAGGAGGGGTGGAGAGTCATGTGACTGAATAGCTGACTATGTTTTCCAGGAAGATGTGGCCAGCTCAGTAACCCACCACTTTGTTTATGCCTGTCTTCCTTCCCTTCCTCTCTCCCCTTCTCCCTCATGGTCGCTTCCCTGGAATTGCACCTCTGCAAAACATTGGCCTCTCATCTTTGCCTCAGACTCATCTCTAGAGAGCCTAGGCAAAGATAATTACCTAAAGGTAAACAAATGCTAAAAAAAAATTATGATAATGGCATGTATAAAATACTATTGGAGAGGGTTGCTAAAAATATAAAATATATACATATATATGATACATATATATGGCTATATATATATATATATATATTCAAAGCCCAAACCTTCCATACCTAACTCATTAATTTCTGAAATTAATTCCTAGGTGTTCCACACGCCGTGACGTGACAATATATCGTGATCCTCAGGTAACGTGTTTGCATTCTAAAAGAGATCTCATTAAGTCAAAAGGATGAGTAGTATGTGTACTTCATACTGCATAGTGGGGTAGACGTGAAGGAGGAAGGAGACTCTCAAATCACATCCCATCGGGCACGGTCCACTTTCTCCCAACATGATAATCTTATGAGTAAGGCTTGCCACAGTAGAGATGTGACTTTATGTTCTAACAGGTGTTAAAATTCCTTGAATTACCAATATTGGCAAGGAAACAACTACACGTTGACTTCAATGGCACTAATGGGTGCCTTCTTTAAGAAAGATACTTATTATTATTTTTACAAGACTATTTAAAAAAACCCACTTCATCCAGAAGATCTATAGTCCAATTGTATTAATCCCACTGCAAAGGCACAGGGAGATTCTGTTGAAATTAATAGAAAATGGCAAAATAATACCTTATGTTAATGATTAACATATTAGGAAAGTTTAAAAAGCATACTTCTAGACTCAGAGTCTCTGGAATGAGTCTATGAACATGCATATGCTCATATTTTTCAATGTGATTGTTTGGCAACTGCAGAATGGGTAAATTAGCTTCCTTTATTAAAAGAGAAGAAGTCTCCCAAATTGACTTTGGGAACTAAATCCCAAACTGCAAATAATTGAAAATAAAGGTTAAAAATGAATACGCTGATACAGCAGTCTCCTAGAACAGAGCGCATCATCACTATACAATTATAACTGGGTTTTCCAAGTGGAAGATTAAAAGAGAAACTCAGTTTTGACATTCTAGCCAAAAGGATTTTTAGCAGAACCTTGTGGTAAAAATAAGGGCAAAGGTAAAATGGTGTGTTTACCCTAAAGCGTCTGAAAATCTTCACAGTAATTAGAAAAAGGGATTTTTTTTCCTATCAAGTTTTCATCTTCTCTCTTCTTGCTTAGAGACAGAATCATCTCGATGGAAAATTAGCAGTCACAGAGCAGTGTTCAATTTCACTAAATTATGGCACAATTCTGGTGCTGTATGTTATGAGGAGCCTTTAATGCCATTGCTGGAGGACAATCAGAGATTTTTCCAGTTCTTGGTAGTTGAATTGCAAAGGAGAATATTAATAAGATAAAATCCTGGGATGGGAAAATCTTTCAACTCTGAAATTCTATGCCTGGAAGAATCGTAAGATAGCATTTTCTCATAAAGTACCTTTGCTTTGGAAGATCCACAATCCTGATTATTATTCAAACCTAATTTCAGCTCAGAAAACTTAAGTGAAAGACAATCTTCAAGTTCTGAGGATTATAAAAGATGACAGGACGTATGTACTTTTGATCAAAAATGCACCAGGGGCAACCGCTGCCCACCAAAAGACAGCTCAGAGAGGCTGTCAGTCAGAATAAGAGGGATGCAAGTCAGAGCAAATCACCGTGTCAGACTCCTGGGCAATGAAACCATTACTCCTTAAATGCTGGGCAGTTAGGAAATGTTGCTGTACCGTGAAAATGACATTATGACATTCTCGGTTTGTTATTTCTCTTTAGTTTTCATTTAACATTTATGTACTTGAAAAGGCAACCAAATTACACATTGTCCTGATTAGGGTTTGAAACCTAGCGTAATGTTCATCTCATTTTTCAACAAATATTTATCGAGTGCCTGCTATTTACCAGGCCCTATGCTAGGTCCTGGGGCTCACAAAATGATTGGATCTTGATTCCTATTGTGTAGTAGCTTACGGTCCAGTGGGATAGGAGAGTTGGAGGTATACTTGGAGATCATCTAATTTTATAGCTCAGAACCCTTGGGCCCCAAGAGAGTTAGGGACCTATTAAAGGCCACCTGGCTTGTTGGAAACAGAGGTGAGATGATTCATGGCCTCTGATTTCCACAACAGAGCTGTTTCGAATTCTTTTTTCATTTATTTACTCATTAAAACATATTCATTGAGTGTGTACTCTGGGCCATTTATGTTCTCCCCCTTCTGGAGGTTACAATTTTATCAGGGAAGGTGAATATCAAAATGGTGAAGAATGTACAAATTCCTTAAGCTATAACTTTAATGTATAAATGATGTCACTTAATATTCTAGTAAGTAAATTTACACAGTATTTCAATCATCCCCCGCTACTGATGGCAGAATATTTAACATGATCAGTCTCAGGTGAATCCTATTTTTTTTTTTTCCACTCTTTCCTTCTCCTCATGGTTGATATTAAGTTGCCCTTAGAACTTACGGATTGTTGTGGGCCCCATCTGGTCCCAGATCGTCATTAACCAATGCGGGCAAGAGATGTCTGATTATCCTCATCCTTGATCCTCTTCATCAATCCTTTTGGTGTTTACTGAGATACCCATCAACACCTCTGGTCTACACTGCCTGGATTCCAGCAGTGAAGTTTCAGAAGACTCTGTCTTCTCTTCCACAAAAATTTTTTAAAACATTGTTTTTAGTATCCTCTTAGACTGGAAAATTCACTCCTATCTTGCCTTTTTTCTGAATTTTTTGCCTAAGTCATAAGTATTATGCCTCTAAGTTCTTTAGGGCATTTGTCTTTTGATAGTCAAATGCCAGGATATTTAGGTTCCAAATTTAATTCCTTTAAGCCATCATCATAGAAACGATTGTTGAAAAACTACTTTGAAACTCAAAAACTAATTGACCCCTTTCTCTTTTAGCATCCTAGTCTGAGGGCAGTGGTAAGAGTAGGGTAGTATGCTGGTTACTTATTCCTCAACATGTCTCATGGTTTCTGTGGGTCAGGCATTCAGAGAGGGTGCAATGAGGACAAGTTATCTCTCTTCCTGTGTCTGGGGCCTCAGCTGAAAGTCATCAACATTGTGGGGCCGAGATCATCGTAAAGCTTATAAATGCAGTATCTGGAGGTTGCTGTTGGCTGGGGGCCTAGCTGGTGAGGTCAGCCGGAAGACCCTCACGTGGCCACATCATGTGCCATGGGCTTTATTAGAACATGGTGGCTGGGTTCCAGGGGCAAGAGGTGAGAGAGAGAGAGAGAGAGAGAGAGAGAGAGAGAGAGAGGCAGGCAGAAGCCATATTGCTCTTTATGACAAGCCTCATCAGTCACATGGTGTCCTTTCGTTGGTTGAGGAAGTTACAAAGGTCCACCTGCATTCAAGGAGAGAGAACTCTGGATGGGGAGGCTTGTCCATGCCACACTGTGAGCATATGGACATATATTGGTATGGCCATCTAGGGAAAACATAATCTGCCACAAGGGGGTTAGCAGAAAATACAGGGAATGAAAAACACTGGGTAACGCATCACAATATTATTTTGTCGCATTTGGTCTGCAGCTGATGGCCATCAACCACGTGTGCAGATGTGGCCAAAAGGAAGGAAAGCGTGTATTGATGGAGAATCAAAGTGTGTGTGATTGGTTCTTTGAAAAAAATGTCTTAGAGTATTCGTGTCCAGCTATTTTTGTCCCACTAAGGAGTGCAGTTTCTAGCTATTTGTGTCCCACTGAGGAGCAAGCTTTGCCCTACCATTTGCAAACTAGATGTGATTATCACTGGAGGCCCTCCTTCTGTGGGTTACCCTCTCACTACTTTCCCCAGGGACTGAGTGTGTTTATGTTGGATTTTCCCACTCCTATCACCAATTCCTGCCAGTTCCCCCTTCTTCCCTTTTCTATATAATAATCTAATGGTTCAGCCTTTTGCTGGGGGAATTAATTGGGTTATCATGTCCTTAACTAATAATAGCTTTTTTTTTCCCCATGAATTTTAACAGCTGCCTAATTGAAGTATCCAAATGGAATAACTAATAATGAGAAACTTAGGCTTTTAAAGCCTGACTGCAGGGCTCAAGGATGAGACCAGGGCGGGCTGGGCAGAGCAGCTCAATAGCTCCTAATCATGCCATGCAGATGCCCATCTGTGTGGCCTGCACCCAGGGCTGACCTGCTTTCAGGAAGCTTAATTAGCAAGATGAGAAGAATTGCCTCCTTTCCATGCTTGGGTGAAGGCGTTGATCTAGCAGAACAGTAGAGCCTAGCTACTCTCCTCTTTATTAGTATATATATATTTTAAATGAAATAATGTTATTATTTTATTCTGGTCATAAAATGAATTCTTGCCTACTTTCAAAAAGCTACACATTTCTGGAATTGCAGAGAAAAAAAGAAAAACTGTGTGAAAACTTACCATCCAGATTTAACTCTTAAAAAACGTTTTGGGAAATGTTCTTCCATATATTTCTGTATGTGTGGTTACCTAGAGCTATACTTATACATGACTTTGTTTACATATACTATACATCCTGTTCTGTATCCTGTTTTGTTTTGTGTTCATTCAATAATAGTTATTTTTTCCATGTCAATTAATATAGATTTGCATCATCATTTTTATTGACTGTGCAATATCCCTCTGTGAGACATACCATAAGTTATTTAACTAATTCTATTGAACAACACTTACGCCTATTGCAATTTTTGGATATTATAATCAATGCTCTGAAGAACTTTCTTGTACATCCATTTTTATGTACTTGTTCAAAAATCTCTTTGGGATAGTTTCCTACACAGGGAAATTACTAGGAGTTTTTTTTTGTTTTTTGTTTTTTTTTTTTAAGAGACAGTAGGAAGCTGTGGGGGGAAAGAAATCTGAGTGAGCAGCCTAGTTCCAGAGAATTTGTGGAAAAAATATACATAAAAGGCTCTATTGAGTTAGGAGACTGATTTAGACAGCTCAGAATCCAAATTAAAAAACAAAATCTTCGTGAAAATCTTGTAGCCTAGAGTGGAAGATAGACCCTTACACAAATTCCCAGGGGAGGCATGAACAAAGTACCATGGCAAAGATTAAAAACAAAAAAGAAGGGGGGGGGAGGTATTAAATCTGAACAAGAGAAGTGGGGGAAGAATTAGAAGAGAAAACAAGTGGGCTGGGCCTGTGGTTGGGAAGGAGTTGAAGACATGAATCCATTAGTTTACTCAGGCTGCCATAACAAATACCAGAGACCAAGTGCATTAAACAACAGAAATTTGTCATTTCATAGTTCTGGAGACTGGAAGTCCAAGATCAAGGTATTAGTAGGGTTGGTTCTTTCTGAGGGTCATGATGAAAAATTCTGTTCCAGGCCATCTCCTTGGCTTATAGATGACTGTTATCTCCCTATGCCTTCATATCTTCTTCCCTCTATAAGAGTCTATCATGAAATTTCCGCTTCTTATGAGGACACCAGTCAAATGAGATTAGTGCCCATCTTAATGACTTCATTTTAACTTAATTACCTCTTTAAAGACCCTGTCTCCAAATATAGTCACGTTCTGAGGGACTGGGGGTTAAGAGTTCAACCTCTGAATTTTGGGGGTGACATAATTCAGCCCATAATAGCAAAAGAATGGAGAAATTCTTGTATAAAAGCCCAGAGTCAGGCAAGGGTGCTGTGGTTGTGGGAGACTGAGGAAGCTGTAAGCTAGGTGGAGAAGGTCTGGGGGCTGGGATTGAAAAAAGAGAAAAGTGGGGCGCCTGGGTGGCACAGTCGGTTAAGCGTCCGACTTCAGCCAGGTCACGATCTCGCGGTCCGTGAGTTCGAGCCCCGCATCAGGCTCTGGGCTGACGGCTCAGAGCCTGGAGCCCGCTTCCGATTCTGTGTCTCCCTCTCTCTCTGCCCCTCCCCCGTTCATGCTCTGTCTCTCTCTGTCCCAAAAATAAATAAACGTTGAAAAAAAAAAATTTAAAAAAAAAAAAGAAAAAAGAGAAAAGTGGTGGAAGGCGTGTCTGTGCTGGGAGGCAGTCTTGTAAAAATCCCTGAGAAAGGTGGGCTTTATTCTGCAGTGGGTGGGGAATCATGGGTAATTCTAAGGAGTGACATGATCAGGTTTGTCCTTCATTTAGATGTTGCTGTCAGAATACCAAGTATTGGTATGGATGTGGAACATCTGGAACCCTCATGCACAGTTGGTGGGAATGTAAAATGGAACTATTTTTGGAAAATAGTTTCGTACATGTACCATATGAACCGGTATTCCTCTCCTAGGTATCTATCCAAAAGAAAGGGGAGCATGTCTAGACAATGATTTGTACATGGATGTTAATAACAGCTTTATTTGCAATTGCCCCCAACTGGAAACAATTCAAATGTCTATCAACAGGTGAATGGCTGAAGAAATTGTGGTATATCCATTCAGTATAATACCACTAAGTAATATAAAAGAAAGAACCATTGATACAACAATGTGGATAAATATCAAAATAATTATGCTGAGTGAAAGCATCCAGCACTCCCTCCCCCCAAAAGACCCTCAAGTATGTACTGTGTGATTCCACTCATGTAAGATTCTAGAAAATATAAACTAATCTGGGAATGAGGGTTGGGGCAGCTGGGGCAGGGGTGGGAAGGAGAGATTGCAAAGGTGCATGAAGGAACTTTTGGGAAGGATAGAATTGTTCATTATCTTGATTGCAGTGATGGTTTCTTGGTTGTATACAGATGTCGAAAGTCATCAAATTATACAAGTACAGGCAACTTATTGTATGTCAATCATACCTCAATAAAAAACACCAAGCCAACAAAAGGGAAGCAAAACCAGAATCAAAAAGAAAGGAAGTCTGTAGGGTGGATAAAAAAAAAGAAATTGGAACATAACCTTGAGGAAGGGAGACCAGTTAGGAGATGACTGTAGACTTGCGAGAGATTATAGGAATCTGAATGAGTCTGGGTAGGGGTGCCCACTTGGCTTTGCTCTACTTTTGTTCTGGGGCATATGCTTTTAGGAACTGAAGTGCTGTGGGCTGCAGAAGGATGCTTTGAACTTGTGTGATAGTGGAGGACACCAGCCTTTCTTCATCTCAGTCTCCACTATAGGTTAGGCATAATTTTAGACATTTGTAGTAGTGTTGAATAAGACAAATATCTTCTGGGCCCTAAAGGCTACCATGCTAGTAGGTGACCAAAAGATAATATGTCAGGTTAACTGCTATGAAGAAAAAGCAGGGTAAGGGGCCAATTAATGGATGGGCATTGGGTATGAGAACCATTCCAGTGAGGTATTTAATAAAGGCCCCTCCAGAATGGTGAGCTCAGGTCTGCATGAAGTGGTGAAAGAGGTTAGTTGAGATCAGGGACAAGTATCCTAGGCTGGGAGACAGGCAAGTGCAAAGGTCTTGAGGTGGCAATGGAAGTGGCTTGTCAAGGAGAAGGCTGGAAAGAGTACAGAGCACAATAGCAGAAGCTTAAGTAGGTTCTTGAACTGCCACCATCGTGCGCGCAAACCAGCTCACTGGTAATTTATACTGGGCATTTCCTCTTACAACAATGTTCATGCTAGAATGTTGAAAAGTTTAAGTGCTGTTTGAAATACTATTAGGTTGGCTGTAGCTTGGATTCTGTTTCTTAGTCCCTTTCTGCCCTCTTCTTTTTGCAAGGTTGGGGTCGGTTATGGCATTTGTTTTAATGGGATTTAATCTACATTTCATTAGGGTCGAAGATATGAGAAAAGTCTTATGGAGGGGTCTTCATTTATCGTGTACCTTAATGCCCAATGCTGGGTCGAATCCCACAATTAAAACAAACCTAAGTATGACTGAGAATTGGATAATCACTAATGGTTGACAAATTAAGATCATTGACACATCCCTATAACATCTGCTTCAAAAAATATGGCATTAAAAGGGAGCAATAGACATTTGTTGGTCACCTCTTATGAGGCGAGCATTTCTACCTGTCTTAATTCATTCTCTCAGCAATCCTCTTATTAACACTATTTTGCAGCTATAGAAACTAAATAACTTGTCCAAGGTCACACGGCAAGTAAATACCAGAGTTAGGATTTCAAGTCACGTCTGCTGCCTCCTGCTTGGAACTCCTGTCGCTGTACCACGTCAGTGTTTAGTGCTATGCCTCAACGTACATAAAGCCATGCTGTCAGGGACTGAATAGAGAGGCAGTCCTTTTAAGAAAGCAAACAACTTCCTTGAGAAAGAAGCCTCAAGGCTTTATCTCTTGACTGTCAGACCTATCTGTCTGAATGTTCCGGAAGAGCCTGTGCCCGGCTCAGCCATTTCTCCCTTCCCAGAAGGATTCTCCAAAGGGACTGGGAGCAGAAGGAGGCTGAGGGAAGTGGCTGGGTCAGCTGGGTATGATTGAACACTGTGCCAGTATCGAAGACCTGATAGAAATCTGGGGCCTCTGGGCACTCGATTTTTAAAGTAATCCTGTCAGTTCCCTAATAATAGTAATAAATTAACCAAACAGTGGATTCAGTGGTATTTTATGTCCTAAGGGTATTGCTTTCACACTTCAACTTGATAGCATGATTTATCAAGAGATAAATTACAGCTGGGAACGAATGGATTTACTGGTGTCAGAGAGACGACAAGTATATTCCTAAGATGTTACCAGTGACGGGCATATACCTGACAAGCATACTTGAAAATCCCCCAACAAAAAGCTTCTCTTCAAAGGCTGAATAACTTTAATCTTCACTTTAGATGTAGGTTATTGCAAGGACAGAAGGATTTTGATGGTATAATTAGCCCCTTCCCAAATCATTATGACCCAAAAGTACTAATTACGTTTATCTTTGGAGATGGGGTTACGTAGCCAAGCCTTTTCTCAAGCCCATCAGGACGATAAGTAAATAAATGAATGTGGGGGTTATGCTACTCTAAATGAACGTCTAACTGCCGGCTCCCCCCAATCCTCCACTGCCAATCGGCCGTTACCACGTGTCTGTCGTTCTCATGTCAGTGCACATGACGAAGATAGAGTTTTCTTGTTGGATTTGCTTACTGAGCAAGACAACCTCATCTTTGGATGTAAGGGAAAGTGGAATTACTTCCAAGATGTTGCTCAAAAGAGGATCCAGAAAGCAGAACTGAGAAAGAAAGCACAGGTACAGGGTAGGGATGGCCTGAGCTCTCAAGGTTAGATGAGGACTCCTTGGAGATGTGAGAAGATGGCCCCCTCCACATGGAGACAGACCCAGAAGTGCGAGCTGAGAGTGCGCCCTGCCTTGTAAATCCATAGATGCGTATGGGGCTCTCTCTAGAATGTAACTTTAAGAAAAAGCGTATTAGATCTCTAGAATGTAACTTTAAGAAAAAGCGTATTAGAAGAATTCATGGTGACTCATGGTCTAATGAATGTGTTCTCAAAGCCTTTTTTGAGTCTTTTATGAGAAGCATGAAAATGGGCTTATTTTGGGGAGGGCAGGAGTGGTGAGGAGAAGTAGGGGTAGGGTAGGATGTGTGCTCTTAGTGCTTAACAGTATCTTGAAAAATAACTCTAAGCTTAGGGTATTTACCTCATAGACGAAACAAGTTAAGTGTGGGTTGAGCCTTGCACATTCAAAACATGTCTTTAAAACAAATTCCAAAGTCTGGGAACTGTACAATTAACAAACAAACATGTAATATTTTGCCCAAAAAATCAACACAAAAAAATTATTAGGAAAAGTAGATGTAGAAATAAGATTTAACTTCAGAAGTAAGCAAGCAGATAAGCACATTAATGAGTGGTCCACTCAAGAAGCAAATAGGATTTAAAATGTTTCCAGCTTTTGGGTGGTTTAAAGCTAGCCATAACTAGACAACTATGTACACAGATTAAAAGAAAATGGTGCAATGTCGTTTCTTGTTAAATCCCTTTAAAGTTTTCCAATAGCCTGAAGCATTTGTCAAAATCCCAGGGAGGTGCAACAAAGAACTATTTTAAACCTCCAAATTCAGGGCACCTGAAGAAGTAAAGGTGCATGCCATTTTCCCTCTTGGGGATAAATAGCTTTGCCGTATATAAAATTGTGAAAACTGTTATAAACATACAACACTTTCTTATTACATAGTCTATGTGGATCTCTCTAGACCCGGATAAATTTTTTTTTATTGTAAAATATTTAAGCTGCTTCATATATCTTTTGAAATTATTTTTTCTGGCCAAATTCTGAGTAGGTTTTTATAGGGGAAAAAAAAAATCAAGTGCGAGTCAGAACTCCTGGACTCTGGGGAGACATCTGGTTTTCAGAATCAATCTCTAAGATGGAACCTCACCACCTTGGACATCTGACTTCCAGTTAAATCCTCCAATAAAACCCTAAGAGCCAGAGAAATCATCTTTAACATGCATTCTTCATACTGTCTTAGAGAGTGTGTGCCTACGGGCAAACGTGAGAGGCAGCACAGAACCGGACAGGGGCTTAAATCTTTCTTAAATCTTAAATGTGACCTGAGAGTCAGAGTCATGGACGTGGAGGTGAATTTTGATAGGTGCCCAAGCAACTGTTGGCCTAGGTGCTCTTACGGTCACCCACACTTCTAGTGGACAAGGTGTGCCAGTGCTGATATTGGGAAGCAGGTCAACCTAAACCAACTGTATTCAAATTAAGATAGACAGAGAACCCACATGTGGCCATCTGCCAGCCTCCTGTATGCCATTTCTCAACTCCACACTCCGTCAGATGCAGGAAGGCCAGGCAAGAGTGTGAACCCCTCCATCTCTTCTGTTATCACCCTTCCTTTGAGGCCCAATTTAGCCCAAGGGGTAAGGAAAGGGAAACTACCGGTAATATTTATTTTGTCTTACCCAAAAACATACTGCCCAGTTTTTCATCTTTTTTTTTTTTGGACCAATGACACAACTATTTGTGTTTTGTTTTATTTTGTTTTAGAACAGCGGTTTCAATTTTTTTCTGCCTTCAGTTTGTTGAAGCAAAAGTTGCTATGAGTCACAAACTTGGTCTGCTTTATATTAACACTTAAATATATTGCATTTAAAAAATTATACTGGAGGAATAATTCGGAAGCAGTGGCACCATTTTTATGGGAAACATAGCATATAGATAGAAAAACATGCACTTTGATGGTTTTTTACAAAGTACAAACTAAATATCCCACGAAAGCCCTACCCAGGTAAAGAAATAAAAAATTACCAGACCCCAGAAGATTCCCTGTGCTCATTTCACTTCCTATCCTGACAAGGCTGATCATTGTTTGTTTCATCATTCTGATTTCTATCATCACTATTTGGATTGGTCATTTTTTTTTTTTTTTTTTTTTTAAGAAAACGTTTCCTTAAATAAGTGGAATCATACAGTATATAGGCTTTTTTTGTCTGGCTTCTTTCATTCAACACTGAGGTTCTAAGAGTCCGTGTTGTTGGGAGCAATAGTTCATTTGTTTTCATTGCTCTAGCATTTCACTGGATGAACAGACCACAGTTCATTTATCCTTTCTACTGTGGATGAACATTTGGGTTGTTCACAGTTTTTGCCTATTATGAATAATGTTGTTATGAGCATTCTTGTATATATCTTGTGGTGAACATAGGTACTATCTTGGTTGGTTACATACTTAGTGGAATTCAATGGGCCAAAGAGTATGCATATGTTCAATATTAGCAGATACTAAACAGTCGTCCAACATTTCCATTTAATAATGGCAGTTAACACTCTGGTCTGAGAGTTTTGATTGCTCTACATTCTCATCATGACTTGACATTGTATCTTTGACATTTTACCCATTCTGGTAGCTGTGTGAATGACACCATTTCTGAGAATATACACTGTAAAATGTAGTAAGTTAGAAATAAAATAACATGTATTTTCACGTTTCAGAGATTAAATAACGTCCTGAGAGAGACAAATAAGTGGTTGGCCTCGCTGGGGGATACTGGTGACAGATCACTTCTGAATGAACAATGTTTTAAGGATAGCTGGTTTTAATTATTTGTTAAAAGAAGTGCAGAGTGTAGGATTCAAAATGTAGGATTGTAGAATTAGAAAAAAAGAAACCTTTTTTTTACTGTATTTTGTGTTTCATGGGCATTTTGAAGAATTGTGATCAATACCCCAGTGTAGGCAATTTGACCACTGGTTAATCTACATCAGCACAAAAAAAGTGCAGCAAAAGGGAGTCTGTTCATATGCTAAATACTCTGAAGCATTTTTCCCTGAGGTAATCTAGATTCTGCTGTCATTTATTAATTCACCTTCCATTATTCCTACAAGCTCAGAGTTTTTGAAGGAAGTCTACATGTGTTTTTTTTAAATTTATTTGTTGCATTAGAACTATTAACATTTGTCTTTCATCGCTCTAAAATCACACTAAACATATTCACGAAATACCTGGTTCTGTGGAACCAGGAGGTTCTGTGGAACCAGGACCATGGAGCAAAATCTGACCCCAACCGTTCGTTAAGAAAGTTTGGGTGGCAGTAACTAATTAATTGGCCAAAGGTACATCAAACAAAGTGTTTATTTCCCTCACATAGTGAGAGAGAGAGACTTGCTGGTTTTTAAGTAAGACTTGTTTACCAGCTGGTTGTGTTTATTTATTGTTCCAGCCGCTCAGCAGTATCTTTAAGCATCCAGCTTTCGGTCATTCTGTTGTGTCACCCTTAACGCACCAACTCTCACACTCATGTTTGTTGCCTCATGGTGGCAAGATGGCTGCTATTCTTCAGGCATTACACCAATATGTAAGGAGGAAAAGAGGAAAAGAAAGGGTGGTTCCAGCCTTATATTTCTCATTTATCTGGAAAGGTAAAGAGCCTGCAGAAGACTTCTGCGTATACCTACGTATTAGTAATCTATTGCTGTGGAACAAATAACCTCCAAAACAGTGGCAAAACAACAAAAACAACAACCACGAGACTACTGCAGGGGATAAATAAAGTGAAAACAAATGCCGATTAATTATTGTTTCACAGTTTCTGTGGATCAGGAATGCCATGGAGGCTTAGCTGGTGGGTCTGGCCCAGGGTCTCTCATGAAGTTCCAGTTAAGATGCTGGTAGGGGCTGTCATCATGTGAAGGCATGACCAGGCTTGAGGATCCACTTCTGAGATGGTTCACTGCCAATATGGCAGTTGGCAGGACACCTCAGTTACCCACCACGTGGGTGTCTCCTATAGTCTCTGTGTTGTATCCTTTCAACATGGCAGGTGGCTTCCCCTAGAGCAAGCAATCCAAGAGAGAGCAAGGCAGAAATCACATTACTGTATAAACTAGCCTTGCAAGACTAACACTGTCCCTTCCACCCTTTGGGGAGAAGAGTACCAAAGAATCTGTGAGCATATTTTTAAGCCATCACTGCCTCGTTGGTCAAAACTGATTCATTTGTTTAGTCTAATTACAGCAGAGTCTGGGAAATAAATTTATCGTCAGAGGCTATGGCCATTCTTCCCTCGAAAAAACAGGAGCCCTACTGGCAGGAAGAAAGGGGAAAGAAATATTGATTGGGATTGCAACTAGCTCATGAATGTGTATGTAATAGAATTTTTGGAACTTGGTCAGATAATTCTAGAGTTAATCTGAAGGAAGGAACAATTTAGAATAGAAACAGTTTGAAAAATATGACTTTTTAAGGGTGAGAAGGGAATGACCAGACCTTTAAGACTTCAAAATACAAGATGAACCAGTAAGAGGCAAATGAATAGAAAACAATGTAGGGTACATAAATAGATGCTAATTTATGGGGAATTAATATTAAAAAGGATGAATTATTTCATAAATGGCACTAGAAAATATGTGTTTGAGAAAGTTTCATTTACATTCTTGCTATACAACAGAGTAAATTCTAGATGAATTAGAAAGTAAAACATGAAAAATCAAACCACTTTAAGACACTAGAAGAAACTTTAGGTAAATATTTATCCTATCCCAGATGGGGAAAGGACTATCTAAGTATATAAGCAATGGACTAAATCGTAAAGGAAAAGATTGATTTTAATATTTAACATTACAATCTCTGCATAAAAAACATCATAAAAATTTAAATGCAAACAAGGAAATTATGCATTATTGATATTTTGATGGGATATATTTATTAACAAGAAAAATACCTTAGCTTTGCTTGAGGTCTATGGCCCTTTTCTGTCGAGCAAATATTTCAGATTAAAAATAAAACAGTGGGAAAATATTAATATATAATGAGTTAATATAACTGATAATAAAACATCTATCTTCTCAATAAAATGGGTAGAACCATAAACCTACAATTCACAGAACAGATAGACCAAATGGATAATAAACAGGAATAAATGGTCATCTCATTAGTAATCATAATGACGCAAATTAAAACAAAAGTAAAATTTAATGTATGTATCGGATCAACACTCAGGGCAGCCAGAATGTGGTGAAAAGGGATTGTCAAACTCTGCTCGTCGATGCAAAGCAATTTTATAATCTTCATCAAGCCTTCAACATGTTTGTGCTTTTTTATCTGATAATTTTACTTATAAGAATCCAGCCTAAGGAAATAACAGAAATGAATTTTAAAATGTACATCTGATGTGGTATGTCTCAATATCAATTATAGTAGAAACAAAAAGAAAATTCCCTAAATGTCCTACAATAGACTCATAGCTAAACAAATCATGGAATGTCCATATGATGGAATATTTGGTTGTTGTTAGAATATTTCAATGAATCTCAGTGACTCAGAAAACCATTCATGATATAATTTTAGTTATGAGAGCAACACAGTACTTAAAGTATATATGACAGTATATAAATTATGGAATAGGTATTATATAAGAATTTAAAAAGTTTGAAAGAAAATAGAACAAAATACTTGCAGTGTATCCTGAAAACTATTTGGGGGGAGGGCTTGTAAGATTATGAAAAATTTGTGTCTAATTTAGATTTATGAACTTCCGAAGTTTTCTATAGCGCATTGCTTTGTGATCAGAAAAAAGCCCTCAGTAGACTCTAAATGGACTATTTCAATCTTATTATCTAACCTATCTACTGCTCTTAGGGAGTTGTAGTGTGTGTGTGTGTGTGTGTGTATGTGTGTGTGTGTGAGAGAGAGAGAGAGAGAGAGAGAGAGAGACAGACAGAAAAAGAGAAGGTGAGGGAGAAAGGGCAGAGGGAGGGAAGGGGGAAGGAGAGAGAGGGAGAGAGAGAATTTGGGTACTATAATTCTAGGGAACTTATGTATAAAAAAATACTCAAATTCATTTTTGTCAGGAAGTGGTAGATTAAAACCTACAATAGTGTGTTAACTCTTTCAGGTCACTAAGGGACCAATTAGTGCATTAGGCTAAGGGGTGCTAAATTGTATCCTACTAGCCTGGAGGAGACCAGGCATGTCTTGCGGCTCTAACTCATATCACCACTGGGAAGTGATTCAAATCTGGGAAGAAGCTGGTTCATTGAATATTAATTGAATGGGTGAATAAATGAAGGAAAAGCAAAGAAGAAGCTAACAAGCTAACATTTATTGATTATTTTCTATGTGCCAGGGGCTTCTTGCTCATTATTTCATTGAATTCTCACGGCAGCCATAGGAGGCCTATGTTATTATTGTCAGCACCATTTTGTAGGGGAGGATGCTGAGTTTATAACCACAGACACACAACTACTTTCTTGCCCGTCCTATCGGAAGGTGCTGGCATTGCTCTGAGTTAGTCACTTGCTTCCTGGGGTCAGGAGTACAAAATCCGTCTTGGCCCCCCAGAGCTTGGTTCAGGTTGACTGACATGAAATACCACAGTTGAAGACATCATTCCTTTTAAGACTGTGGCTTTTCTTTTTTATTTATTTTTTTATTAAAAATTTTTTTTCAATGTGTATTTATTTTTGAGAAAGAGAGAGAGCATGAACGGGGGAGGAGGCAGAGAGAGAGAGGGAGACACAGAATCCAAAGCAGGCTCCAGGCTCCCAGCTGTCAGCACAGAGCCTGACGCAGGGCTCGAATCCACGAACTGTGAGAGTGTGACTGAGCCGAAGTTGGACCCTTAACCAGCTGAGCCACCCAGGCGCCCCGATGGTGGCCTTTCTGAGTATGACATAGGCAGTAGTATCTGAGGGGAGGGTGGGGAGGGGAGAGGTCTGAGGAAGGGAAAACTCTTTGGACTGTCCGTCATTGGCACTGAAATCGGGCTACATGTCAGATTACTCTCTGAGCACTATTTTTAAGTAAAAAAAAGAAAGATGTAAAAAGAGGCAGAGGAGAGCAAAAGATTGCGGGGTACCTCAGGAGGACAAAGGGAGTACCGCACGACACAGGAGAAGGGATCTGTGGTTACTTCCTACTAATCATCGGTGTCACAAGTGTGCTTAGAAGCCGCTTCTCCTGTAGTCTCTTCAAGGCGAAAGGCAGGCATTTGCAAGAGTTGTGTGGGCTGCTAGTGCCGGCACAGGCTGTTTTTGTGCCTTGGAGCAAAGGAAATTGGTTCATAAAGAGGATGTATTCCTCACTCATTTCATTAGCAAGAAGCTGTAGCTCAGTAAGTTGGCTACTACAGGCTTGTAAATGGTTCTGGAAACCGACCCAAGCAAGCACCGTACCGCAGTTGAATCCATTTCTGCGGGGGAGCCTGGGCTAGGGGAAGAGTTGGTTGCTCTGAATATTTCATGTTTCTATTTAGAAGGATTTTTTTTCCATCTGAGAGGAAGCACTCTCCTGCTCAGGTGGTGACACGCAGTTTTACATTTCAGACATTTAAAGTTGTGAGTGCAAAGTTCCACAGCCCTATAATTTCATCTTTAAAAGGGAGATTTCAAGAAAGGAGATGAAAGTTCGATAAGAAAGCTTTTTATTCTTTGTTTGCTTCCTGGTTGGGGCACACTTATGTTTAGGCTTCCAAAGAATGAAGGGGGGTAAAGTGTTTCTTTCAATAAAGGAAATCCAAACTAGTGACATCTTTAAACAGATTTATGCCCAAATTACCCACTGTAAGTCCACAAGCCACATTATAAAAAATCACCCACATGGCCTTTTGTACTGTGATCCATTGTGTGATACCCAAACTCCTGGAGGAGGGAGAAAATAATGATTAGGCTTAAGCAAAGTGAAAAGATATTTTCTCAGCTGGAAGCTGTTAATACTTTAGCTGATAGAGACTTGGAGAATAACTCCTCTGTTGTGTGTTTAAAAAATAAATATACAAGTACCGGAATAATTCACAGGATGAGAAATCACAGGAGGGAGATAACAGCTGAGCATATCTGAGACTGATCGTTTTTCTGCTTATGGGGATGTTGCTCTTTTGCCCTAAGTCTTAGACTGTCAGTTCTTCTGGATGTTGTCTCCGGTCCTCTGGGCCTTGCTGTCTTTGAGTAAATACTGTATTGCCAACTCAGCCAAGGGGCTTACATTTTCATAGAAGACAGGTAATTATTGGAAACATAGGCAGAGGATTTAGGATTCTAAACCTCCTTCACACTTAAAGAAATCAAATCTATGTATTTTTCTTATGGTAAAGCAATATATGTTCATGATTTAAAAAAACCTGGAGAAATGCAGGAAAGCAAAAAGAAGAATGTGTATAATAATCCTACTAATGAGAGATAATCACAGTAATGGAGTATCTCTCTCTCATTTTCAATCCAATAGAAGTTTGTGTGTGTGTATATATATATATATATACATATATATATATGTTTTAATGTTTTTAAATGTTTATTTATTTTTGAGAGAGAGAGAGAGCGTGAACAGAGGAGGGGCAGAGAGGGAGGGAGAATTAGAATCTAAAGCAGGCTCCAGGCTCTGAGCTGGCAGCCCAGAGCCCCATTATAGAGGTATATTTTACAAAAAATTTTCCTCACGTAGGACATACAGTTTTTTTATCTTCTTGGTCTCCCCTTCCATCCTTTTCCCTGAGTAATAGCTAAAAGTCTACACTTTGAAATCAGAACCAACAATAGGTAGAATTCTGAGTTTGCTACTTACATCTGGGTGACGCAAGTCTCAATTTCCTCCTGTAGTAAATGAAGATGATGATACCCAGTTTGCGGGGTGGTGTGAGGAACATGTGACACATATTAAATGTTCAGTAAATAGGAGCTATTACAATTTTTCTTTCTTTCTCCCCTTTTGGACTTCTGCCATATTGGCGTCTTACTCTGTCTTTTGCAGGGCTCAGCTTCCTCCACTCCCTGCCATACTAGTTTTATTTACAACCGTTCCCAAAGCTTTCTTTGGGTTTTGGCATCCTGTTTCCCAAGCCACAGCCTTCTCGAGGCTGAAGGGCAGCAATTTTACCCAGTTAGTTGTGCCACTAGTGGTATCCATTCAGCCTTGAGACAGGACATTGACTTTCACAACCATTAATGAAAATTCACTCCCTTACATTTCTCGTGTCACTTGGTAAGTGTGATGTACTTTTCTTGATGGTTCTACCTCCCAGGAATGGACACTTATAACCTTTAGATATCCTCAGAGTAACCTTGGCCATATAATGTTTATCCTAATTTTCTGCTTCCTCTGTCTACTGACAAATGTCTTCAGTGTTTGACTAGCAGGGAAACAGTAGCCACATCTGTTACACGTGCAATACCATTTGTTCTTCCTCTTCTTCCCCTTCCTCTGGCCATTCCCAAGTGTCCTTGATATGTTTCTTTCTATCAGCCAGACTGTTCATGTCACAAGGTCTTTGGATTTCTGTGCATAAACTTCAATCTGTTCTGCTACCTTGACCATTATTAGTATATATGATTACAGTTATTTATAAATCTTGCTAAAAGCTAAATTGTATAGATTCTTGAATTGCTCCCCATAACATTACTAGAATTCTATGCCATCCAAAAATATGTATTTCTTTAAATTTTTCCTTGACAGATGAAGGCGTACAGTTTTCCATCAGGATATGATTGCCAGGATCAAAAACATTTCTATTCCTGAAATTATTATTAAAAAAAAAAAGGTTAAAAAAAAGCAGCACTGAAAATGTTTAGTCTGAGTGCTGATTACACTTTATTTTATAGAGTATAAAGGTATAAAGATTGGAGATGTTTTGGAAAAGTCAGAACAACCCGGCAGTAGAATGTTTTAATTCCCAAGTTACAGTATATACCGCCATTTCTTTAAATAAGATAAAGAATTCAGCCAATAATAATCAAGTCTTACTTGTCTGAGAGACGGACCTAAGGATTTAGAGAAGGAGGTCTCTGTCTCTGTGGTAACAACCTTTCAGGAGAGGAGAGTATGGGCAGGAGCAGGGAAGCAGCGTAAGAAGGTTGAGCCCCCATTAAGAACCAGTGCTGCTCTGGGATGTCCTTCTCTTATTTCAGGCTGGAATCTTGACTTTCCCTGGGACAAGAAAGATGGAGGCGTCTGTCTAGAAACTGGTAAATGGTGGACTGAGGGCTACCATACACAGGCACGTCTACCACCCAATATGTTCACATTCAGGGAATGCTGTTTCCTTGGGTTCAGCAGTGGGCAACCTGTGAAGAATGGGCAGTCAGTTGTACTTTTTTCTCTCTTTCTTTGCTTGCTGTGCCCAGTAAGTAGAGCTACTTCCTTGTCCATGGGTCCATCCACCAATGGAATGCTCTGTTTGGTGAAGGGGCCTGGGAAGATTAAGAAAAATTTTTTTATGATGGAAAATTTTGGACATCTGCAACATTAGAGAGAATAGTAAATTGACACTGTGAACCACGACACAACTTTGGCATTTTTCAGCAGTTTTCCAATTTTGTTTCCTCTTTTGCCCTACCACTTACCTTCCATGCCTTTCTTGTAACTACAGCATTCTAAAGCAAATCTCAGAGAAGACATTCTACAAATGCTTCAGTAGATATCTCTAAAAGATAAGGATAGGAAAAATAACATCATCACAGTACCATTCATACCTAACAAAATTAGTAGTAATTCTTTAATGTCATCTAACGTCTATTCCATGTTTAAATCTTCCTGATGGTCTAAGAAGTCCATTGGTTTGTTCAAATCAGAATCTAATCAAGGCCTACACATTGCATTTAATTGTTAGTTCTCATAAAACTCTTTAATTACCACGGTTCTCCCTTCCTTATACCCTGTTTTCATGCCATTTCATGCCATTTCATGATCCAGAAACTGGATCAGTATTTTCTTTGGAATCAGGGAAGAATTTGGATGAGCTATTTCTTCAGGTCTTAAGATTTAGGGAGCTAACTTAGAGGTCATGTGGAACAATATAGCAGGGTGTCTGCAGGCACAGTAATGTCATCCATCATGGTGGGACGGTGGTGATGACGGAGTGACTGATGGGACACGTGGGAGTGGCTCCAGGTACAAGATATGGAAGGTTGAGAACCACTCTGATGCAGAGAAGCTTAAATGGCAGTCTAGCAGAACAGCTGCCTTGCCAATGACCCCATTGATCATACTTATGTTCTTTTAAGAACCTTATCCTGGACCCAGAGGCCATAGGATCTGTGAACTTGGACTTCATGTGTTTTTCTCAGTACAGACGGTACTCTCCCCTAGCCGCTTTGGCTAGCTGGATTCTGTTGCTAATGCGTCACTTCTTCCATCTTTAGATGGCCTTAGTGATTCTAGTTAGTACAATGAAAATAGTTATTCACACGCCTACTGCGCACCCTGCAGAAGAGCAGGGGTGTAGAATGCCATTTGTAAGGTGTCCCCTTTCAATCTCAATTTCAAACATGCTTGCTTTTTGGTTCGTAAAAGCTGCTTAGTTGATTCTTTGGGCTTTGAAACCACACGGTACTGATGGGAACTGAAAAAGAAAAATGAATTCTTTCTTGACGTGACCTCTGGGTTAATCTCAGCCATTCTGCTATCCTTCGGGCTCTAACTAGGTAGGAATGTGGAGACATGACAGCAGAGCCCTGGATTCCTTCATGGTCCACACCCATGTGGGCTGATCAGTATGCCTTATACATTCTTTATGATTTCCCAGAATAGCATGCTGCTTTCTCTTTTGGAGATGCGCTCCTTCTCCACCTCCATTGAAGCCTCCCTAAGGTTCAGTTAAGACAACAACCCCATGAGGTCTTTCTTGAGCTTTCCAGCCAGGTATTTGTTCCTCATCTTTTTTTAAAGTGCTAGCATTCAGTGGATCTGCTGTAACTAGAACTGGTACAGACACCAGAGCACTCCTTCGTCCTCTTTCTTCTAATCTCCTCTCAAGACTGTAGCCAGGTGTCTGACCAAAGAAAAAGGGACGCATCTCCAACTAGCCAACAAAGAAGCAAAACCAAACGGTGGTGGTAAATACTTGGAAAGTCCTTCTTTTTTTTTTTTTTTTAAGTTATTATCGCCTGTGCCTTTTTAGTGAGTGGAAACTTCAGTCCTGCTCCGTGAACAGTTTTGTTTGTCTCAGTGTTTTTTTGCGTTCTGGGGATCACGCTAAATGTAGAGGGTACATAGAATAACAATAGCTAAAGCAGTGTGGAGGTTCCTCAGAAAATTAAAAATAGACCTACCCTATGACCCAGCAATAGCACTGCTAGGAATTTATCCAAGGGATACAGGAGTACTGATGCATAGGGCCACTTGTACCCCAATGTTCATAGCAGCACTCTCAACAATAGCCAAATTATGGAAAGAGCCTAAATGTCCATCAACTGATGAATGGATAAAGAAATTGTGGTTTATATACACAATGGAATATTACGTGGCAATGAGAAAAAATGAAATATGGCCTTTTGTAGCAACGTGGATGGAACTGGAGAGTGTGATGCTAAGTGAAATAAGCCATACAGAGAAAGACAGATACCATATGGTTTCACTCTTATGTGGATCCTGAGAAACTTAACAGGAACCCATGGGGGAGGGGAAGGAAAAAAAAAAAAAAAGAGGTTAGAATGGAAGAGAGCCAAAGCATAAGAGACTGTTAAAAACTGAGAACAAACTGAGGGTTGATGGGGGGTGGGAGGGAGGAGAGGGTGGGTGATGGGTATTGAGGAGGGCACCTTTTGGGATGAGCACTGGGTGTTGTATGGAAACCAATTTGTCAATAAATTTCATAAAAATAAATAAATAAATAAATAAATAAATAAATAAATAAATAAATAAAAATAATAACAATAGCTAACATTTGGATAATGCTTATGAGAGAGCAGGTTCTGTTCTAAGCACCTTATAGTTTTTATTCGCTTAATCCTCGGAACAATGCTATGAGGCTGACACTATTACTGCCTCCATTTTATTTTCAGAGAAACAGAGGCCTTATGAGGTTAAGTAAGTCATCAAGGTTACACAAGATTTGGAAGTGACAGAGCTGGGGTATGAACCAAGGCAATGTGGCTCAAAGGAAAATAAGACCCAGTCCTTTGGTCCTCAGGTGTTTACAGTCTGAGGGTTCTAACAAAGGGGGCGAATGTGATTGTCTCCCAGTCTTAGGATTTCATACACATCCCACAGAACTGGAGGTAACCAACAACAGGGTGGACTCTTAGATAAGGCCACAGCTGAGACCGGTGTTGAGAGTGGTTGTCCTGCCATGCACCCGGAAGGCAGGCGGTTGTAGGTAGGGGCTGAACTGAGCTCCCTGTTAAACCGTAAAGCCTCCTGCAGAGGGCGTTATTGGGCGCTGTCCTTCAGAAGTGACTGGGAGCATCAGCTATATATGGAGGCTGGTCTTTCTCTGAGGAATTCACCTTTTATTCTCGTTCATTACCATCAGTGAATCTAATTGCAGGATGCCATTTTGTGTGGTGTGGACTGACTGGCTATTAACGACTATTCTGAGGAGACCTTACTATTTTACCATTTGAATATTTCTTTAGAATTTCCTCACAAAACAACAGATTATATGGCAGCAATGAAACCCTGCTGAACTGAAACCACGTGGAATCGTAGCCAAATGTTGGGATGGCATAGCAGTCCCCACAGAATTTCTCTGGGGGTTTGGGAATGTTCAGAGTAACCCTCTATCTTAAATACTGTGTTTTTTAGCCAAATGGGTTTTCTGAGAAAGAAGAGGTTTTAAGGGCTTCTCTGGAGATAAATGAGCATATAATCATCTGCTCTAGAGGGAAATGGTTCCAAATCTTGGCATAAATCTGAGAAGTTGTTGCCTTAGAAACAACTAATGTTGTGTAACTCTCTTCCCTGGACAACCATTTAGGGTCTCTATAATTTGCTCGCTTCTACCCACGGTTTTTAAACCTTTAACCCCAGGTGAGAAATCTTAATCTCCTTCTCCAGTGCGGATGATAACAAACAACCTTTCTCTCTTCCCCAGACATTAAACATTTGGTGGGGACCTATCTCCTTCTTCTTGAGGGGGATTCTGTTAAGGTGGTGGAGAAAAATCCACAGTGATAGGGCCATTGGGAGTTTGATGACATCTGATCTGGGTTGCTCAGGACTGAGAAATTTCCTGGGTTGCAGGATTTTCACTGTTAAAACCAGAACGGCTGTTCACCATAGTAGTGGCATGGGCAGTACTGTAAGGGAGGATGCCCAGCTCTTTGGCCTCTGGGCTCTGGACAGCTCCAAGTTCCTCCCCTAGCATCATCAGTGGAGGGCCGTTCAGAGCATGGTCCCTACTGAATTGTCTGGTGATTGCTCTTTCAAAGATTCTCTCACAGCAGTTACATTAGAGAAACTGCTGGAAATATTACACACAGCCAGATTCAGTTCAGCTCGTTCAATTTTACTCAATTTATCAAGCCTACATGGAGTTTCTATAAATACTATACTAGAGGCAGGGGATACAAAGATGAACAAGGCTCAGCTCTGCTCCCTAGGGACTCTGTCTGATGGGAGAGATGAAGGTGTAAGCAAAGAGACACATTTCAGTGTGATGGGTGCTGTGCCAGAAGTGGCAGCCAAGACATGGGGAGGGGCATTGTTAGAGTAGTTCACTATGTGAGGAGGTCAAGAAAGCCTTCCCAGAGGAGGTAATACTTCAGTGGAGAGTTGGAGGATGAGTAGGCATTTACCAGCCGGACAGTAGGGAAGAGCACTTCAGGCAGAAGCAAGAACATAGAGCAAAAGCACAGAGAAAAGAAATGATCTGTTGAGTAGAAACTTCATGGTACATTTAGGGAACAGCAGGTCTGGCTGGAACACAGTGTTTGAAATAGAAGGAATGGTAGAAGAGGAGCCTGGAGGCAAGAAACAAGGCATAGACCATGAATGGCATTGTAGGCAATTATAGTAATCACATGCCCGTCTCCTTTCCCACTTCGCTGTTTTTGTTTTTGTTTTTGTTTTTTTCCAGATGATCCATTCTCCCCCACATAGCCATTGGCTTCTTTGAGCTAATCACAATGATCTCATTTCTCTTGGCAGTGGCTTGTTTAACATTTGAACTGAGACAAAAGTCTGGCCTAAGAGATGTGAGATGTGTTGAGAGCTCTGTAGGAAGAGAAGCCTTCTTCTCCTGCCGGAAGTTGTCATGTCTGCATGTTTGGCAGCCATCTTGTGAGCCTGAGGATAGCTGGCTTGAAGACCAGCTGACCTGCTGAGGAGTTAGGTCAGAAAGATAGGAAGTGCCTCGGGCCTTGGAGTCACTTTCCCTTAGGACATTTTGTTATATGGGATACATTTTACTTATTGTTCTAGCCATTTTGAATTGAGATTTCTGTTACTGGTGGCTGAAAGCCTTTAGTGATGTGGTAAAACACACTAAAAAGTTGAAGCTTTTGGCAGCAGGAGAAATGATGTAATATTATGAGTTTTGTTTTAGGATATTGACTCCTACCTGCCAGTAGCCATAATCCCTGCCTTTAAATCCTAGATACAGAAACACATTCATTCATCTAGTATTTTTTGAAACTTATGCAAAGTACAATTCTACATGCTGTAGATACAATGTCAAATGAGATATGCTATGTACTCTTGGGGGCATTTGCAACCCCTTAGTGGAGACTGGCAATTGAATCAACTTCACGGTGTAATGTGGCCAAGTGCTGTGGTAAAGTTACACCCAGGATATTGTAGTGGTGCTGTAGGGCTCCTAAATCAGTCTGATAAATCATAGAGTGCTTATCAAGGAGGTGATGCTTGTGCAGAACCGGCTGAAGACCCCTGAAGCAGTAACTAGCCATCCAGAGAGCTGCATGTAGGCCCAGATGTATCCACATCTCTGTCCTTCTGTTTCTGCTGTGGTCCCTCTGACTTCAACCCATTTCTGGGTGCCAGAGACCTAGTCTTATATTTGCCGTGACTCATCTCTTCTAGGTTTAGTCTCTTGCTTCTGTCTCTTGAATTGGCCGGTTCATCTATTCTAACTTACCTTTTGGTTGATTATATGTTTCCAACTTCCAGAGTCTTTCTGTGTATGTGTTCATATATTCTTGACTTCACAGATTTTGGTTTTTGCCTGCTGTTTCTGAACATTTTCTTGCTGAAGAGGCACCTGGCTCATGTTGAACCTGTCTGACTTTTTCCTACCCTTAACCCTCAAATGGTCTCCATATGTGGGCCGAGATATTAGCTGCCAGGACATATGAATTCAATGTACTTATAATAATGACTGTGAGCCTCACCGTGTTGTCATTTTGAGACTGATATAAAAGGTCATATTGGTTTAGAAAACTTTTGGGTAAAAATTAGGTGGAAAATAATTTTCCTTTTCCTTTTGGCATCGTTTTTATTTTGGTGAGGGTGGGTCTGAAGACTTTTCAAATGAGAAACTATATGCACAGCAGTATAACTTTTTTATTTGCCACAATTATTTGTCTTATGAATGATGTTGCTTTCATGTGGGAAGAGTATTAACAACTCTTTTAACATTATGTGAAAGGCCTTTCTCCAGAGGGTGAAAACCAAAGATGGTTCTCTGGCTTATGTAACCTTCCTAAGAATTGATTAAGTGCATCAGCCCCAGAGGGGTAGGGTATTTGGAAAGGTAGAATGGTTTTCCTAATGGTTTCTTGTAGGTTCAAAACAGCTTACTGTTTACTTTCTAAGGTCACTGAGGTTGAAATTCAGTAGGTAGAAAATGTTTAAAGAGCAGAAATAATATTATTTTTCAAAAATTAGAGATGCCACATATTTTCTTTCAGATATTAGATATATTTTCAAGAACTCCATTGAACTTAGAAAAACAATATAGCTCAGTATAAAGAAATCGAGCAACAGAAAAAGATACAAAGAGGAAAAAAAAAGTCACTCCAAATCCCACTACACAGAAATAACCATTGCTAACATCACTGCAAACATTATCCTCAGCATCTCCTTCGGATGAGATTGCTCCTATTCAGAATGCATGGTTTAAGGTCTTCTATTATTTCCATTTCCTGATTGCATTAATGACAGGAAAGGTTTCTTTTCCCTAACATTTTTATTATTAGTTTTGGTTACCCATGGGTTTTGCATGGATAGTGGCATTAAATGACCCTTACTGTGCCATCTTTGACCAAAGTACATATTTCTTCCAACTGGAAAAAATTCATATGAAAGAGGCTTAAGTGTGAGATGAAAATGTGTGGCTTCAGAGCTTTGAGTTACTGATCTCCATGGCTTATACTACTCAGTTCCCTCCCAGGACTCCCATTTTGGGGAGCCATTTATTCATCATCAGATATTATTGATATTCATAATTCATAATTGCATGGAACCACACAAATCCTAGTAAGAGACATAAAAATATGACACACTTTATTGCTTTCTAAGACATAATTCAGCAACAAAGGGAAGTCATCCATTCATTCATTTTACTAATCATTTATGGAGCACCGGACATCTGGCACTGGGTCAGATGCTAGAGACAGAAAGACAATAGATAAAGATGTAGTCTCTGTCCCCAAAGGAGTTCATAGTCCAGTAGGGAAAATAAACACATTGACAAATAGTGATCGCATCATATGACATGTGCTTCTGATATGTAAGTAAACAACAATAACAAGAGATCGTATCTGTCAAGTAGTTTATGAGAAATAGTTAGTCCTTGAGCATGACTTAGGAAGGAAAGAGTGATCCCATCTTGAGGTCTTCAGGGAGCAGAAGTATTTGAGCTGGTCCTTAATGGATTTTCAGTCTTTTAAATTGGCAGGGATGGGTGAAGATAGTGTTCACAAAGGAGGCAAGGCCACAAGCAAACCAGAGCACAGAGATGGGCAAGAGGGGTGTGAAATGGGGCAATTTAAGTCGTGCAGCCACTGGAGCTGAGTGTTCCTTTCTGGCAGTTGGAAGGATATGGCTTGCAAGGTAAGTTAGGGTGAGGTGGGTGACGCAGAGTTCTGTGTCTTATTCTTTGTACAGTGGGAGGTGACTCCAGGTTGCAGTGAGGGAGTGACGTGATCAAAGCAAGGTTTTGGTGGATTAATCCCCAAGCAGGAGGGATTAAAAGAAGAGAAATGCAAAGGAACTAAATTTATGCAACACCTGTTACCTGCAAAGCCCTGTGAACTTACTGCTCTTTGATTCTCAGGAATATACCCACAAGGAGGCACTTTTATTTCCATTTTAAGTCTATAGAAGTTGAGGGTCAAATGGCTTATGAAATTTGACCAAGGTTCCAAATCTAGAATGTGAAAGAGTCTGGTTTAGTTTCCCTGCCTGTCTGCCTTCAAAACATGGAACATGGTTTGACATCCTTCCTCTGCGCCATGACCATGGACTGGCATCACGGAGCTCATAATAGTTACTCTGTTTGTATTGAATGTGCTAAGACACAAAGTTATAAAAATGCATGGTTTGTTCAGGGTACAATCTCCACTCAGCCTTCTCAAGTTGGAGAGAGTTTGATAGACTAGCAGAAGGGTCTAAGCCTTGCTTTAACCCTAAATTGCTCTATTAGACCCTGAACAAGAGCAGCTGGAACAAAGACTCTCACAACGAATATTTCAAGCTTTGATGTTTTATTTCTTTCTATCTAAATAGAGTCTCAAGCCCTGCAGGGAAGGAAGAAAGAGAGGGCAAGTCATGATGGGGGTAATGGGAAGTTTCCTGCTCCAACTTGCCCGGAACATTTTAGCCACCTACTTTACCCAGACGCCCCATGCTGGCAGGTACCAGTAGAGAAACAAAAGAGTGATTTTGGAGTTGTGTGGCCCAGCAGGCCTTCTCTTTGCCCTACCTGCAGGTGTACCCTGTGGGTGTGTGTTCACATACACATGCTGTAGTGACGGAGTGGTTAAAATCAGCCAAAAGATTTCTCATCTCTCTCCCCTGGATTCTGTTTCTCTAGTGCCATGTAAACTTTCCTAACCTTTTTTTTTTAAAGTAGAAAAATAGTCTGGAGATATGAATATTCATTTAAATGACTTAGAAATACTTTCAAACAGGTTCAGAGGAAAAGAAAGACAAGTGTTAAGGAAAAGAAAGAAAGCATTAAAAAGCTAGCTCAAAAGCCTTGTGAGTGGATTTTGGAAAGAGACCTTTGATAGGATTTCTGATAAATTTTACATACATAGAGAGGAGGGAAGGAAGAACTCTCGAAGGTGTTCAGGCTGGTAAATTGTGGCATTGGTCACAAATCCTAGAGCAGTGCCACGACTTCCCTGGTTCCTCTTGGGCACATCCCCATTTCACCCCTTCAGAGGCCCCCAGTCAACCAGAGACTGACCCAAGTTAACAGCGTCCTCAGGAAGCTTTCCCTGTTTCTTTGCGTTTCATTTTAGTGCAAAAGAAAAAGCCACAACAATAAGGTTCATGAGGTGGCATGAAAGTCTTCCTTTTTCTAGCCGCTTCTTCAGTACCTGGGCTTGGCAGCATCTAGCTTTGCTATGGAAGAACAGTCATTGAGATTATTGCATCAAATATCGTTAGTGATTAAGACTCAATGTGGATGACAGATGGCAGCTCCTAGTTTCTACAGTAGGAGACAGCAGTGCGACAAAGCCCGAAAACAGCTGTAGGGGTAATGGTTGGTGCAGACAGCAGCAGGATGTTGAGCTTGGTTTTGAATGCCATACTGTGGGGGTGACGGGAACAAATTTGAGCACATTCAGAGGAGAGCAATGAAGACCAGGCAGCATCTGGAAATCTAGGGACACTGAGAATGCTTCCTCCAGAAAAAAAAGAGCCTGCAGTGGCACATGACTTTGGAGTTAGACTGGTTGTATACTGCTCCGGGCAGACAAAGACAGATGGGTGCCAGAAGTGCATTTTATGAAAGAAATAACTTTTCTAACAATGATAAAATGGGCTGCTGTGAGAGGTCATGAGCTCCCTAAGATCAGAAATGTTCAAGTGTATGCGTTTGGTGACCTTCCAAATCAAGGGTTCTGTGGTTTGATGGTTTCCGAGGGTCTCACAAACGACCTGTTTACACAAGTGCATGCACAACTGTCAGCTTGTTGATGCATCTTTCCTTGCCTTGCAGTCTCTTTTCTACCCAACCCATGCTGGCTTCTGTCCCAACCACCCCATGGGGACTGCTTCTGTCAAGTTACCAGTACCTCTCAGTCATCAAAGCCCATTGTCTCTGTCCCTATCTTCTTTCAATTTGGGGGAGCATTTTGCACAATGTCAACTCCTACATTCTGGAAACAGATCCTTCTCTTGGCTTTCATGACCTCATCCTCACCCAGCGGCTTCTTCCTACATCACTGATTTCCATCTCAGTTTCTTGCGAGTTTTTCCGCCTATGCTCAACTTCTAAATGTTGGAATGCTCCAGAACTCCTCTTAGGATTTCCTTCTCCTCTCTATATTAACTCTTTGTGGAGGTTTAAGAACATGGGTATACATTCCTTGACTTTCTTCTGATGCAGAGGTGGAGTCTATGTCTCCTCCTCTAGAATCTGGGTAGAACTAGTAACTCATTTGTTATGTAGCAGAAGAGATGATTCCTGACACCATAGGCTAGATCAGAAAAGGCCAGGAAGCTTCTACCTGATTCTCTTGGGACATTGGTCTTTGGAATCCTGAGCTTCCGGGACTGAGGGGGTCACACTGTGGGAAAGCCTAGGCATCTGGAGAGCCCACATTTGTACTCTAGCCAAAAGCCCAGCTGGGGATCCGGACATTGGGCAACAGAGACAAGCCTTCTCTGTGGTGCTCTGTCCAAACTCTTGACCCACAGAACCTGAGAGTGGAATAAAATGGTTCCTTTATGCTACTAAGTTTGGGTGGCTTGTTATACAGCAGGGTAACTAAAACACTTCCTAAAAGGTTTCATTTTATAGCATGACTTGAAAAATCAACTATAAATGACTTCAAAATCCACTTTCCAGCCCTGATCTCTTCCCAGAACTCCAGACTCTTTAATCTAATTATTTAAGTATCTATCTGATCTCTCCACTTAGTTTTCAGTAAGCATTATCTCAAACTCCATATAACTAAGACATAAAGCTTGACATTAACCCTTGACCTTTCTTTTTCTTCCACTTTTGCCTACACCTAGTTTTTCAAGCAAAAACTCCTTTAGTCTTGCTTCCCCATTTTGCCCTCAAGATGACATCTTATACAATACCAAGTCTCCACAGTGTCCCTGGGATCTGTCCCTTTCCCTCCATCTCATCTACCTCTGTCCTAATCCAAGTTAACATTTTCTCACCTACTGCAATATCTGCTTGACCATTTTCCTGTGTCCATTCTTATCCTCTTAAAATCCATTTTTAACATGAAGTCTGTATTAGTTAGCTATTACTGTGTAATAAATTACCCCCCAAACTTAGTGGCTTAAGACAACAACATTTAATACCTCACAGTTTCTATGGGTTAGGATCTGGGCAGTGTAGCTGGGCCCTCTGGCAATTGGTCTCGGGCTCAATTGGGAAGCATCTGCCTCCTAGTGCCCTCATGTGGTCGTGACAAAAATCCACTTCCTGGGAGCTGTGAGATTAAGGGCCGCACTTCCTCTAGGATTGTTGGCCAGAGGCATCCCTGATTTCCTTGCCACATGGCAGCTGGCTTTATCAGGGAAAGGGAGAGGGCAAGAGAGAGAGAGAGAAAGAGAGAGAGAGAGAGAGACCTAGCTAATCACAGGCTTTTGAAACCTAATCATGGAAGCGACATCCCATCACTTTTAGCATGTTCTGTTAGATAGGAGCAGCAAGTCAGTAAGTCCAGCCCACATTCAAGGGAAGGGGATTTACTCAGGGCACGAAAACCAGGAGCTGGGGTTGTTGGGAGCCATGTCAGAATCTGACTGCCTGCTACATTGCCCCAGTGTGATCTTTTAAAATCATCAATCGCATCATGGTATGCCCCTTCTTAAAAACCTCCGGTGGCAGATATATGCCATCATACGTTTGTCTAAACTCACAGAAGTGCGGTACCAAGAGCAAAGCCTAACATAAACAGTGGACTTTGGGTGGTTATGATGGGTCAGTATAGGTTCATCACTTGTAACAATGCAGCGCTCTGGTGGGGAGGTTGATAATGGGGCCGGGGCATGTGAGAAATATCTGTTTATGCTTCTTAATTATTCTATCAACCAAAACTGCTCTAAAAATTAAATATATTTAAAAAGCTATCCCTTATTGCACTTTGGAATGAATTCCCAATTTCCTATTGCTTTACAGAGCCCTACATGTCCAGCCTCCACCTCCTTTTCTCACTTCTTATTTTACTACGCTTTCTTTCACCCATTTCACTCCAGCCGCCCCATCTTTCTTTCTGTTCCTTGAATTCTCCAAGTATGCTCCTTCCTTGGGCCTTTGCATTAGGTGTTCTTCCCTTTGGACCACCTTCCCCACGGTGTATATTGGGATGGCTGGTTCTTTTCATGCAGATCTCAGCTTCCTTGTTACCTCCTCAGAGAGGCCTCCCTGACCACTCAGGGACTCTCTCCTCTCTTGCACGTCCCCCTTTTTGCTTCTCTGCACTGCTCTTCAGTATTGATTATTCTTGTGTGTGTGTGTGTGTTGACTTATTTGTCTGTCTCTCTCCCCCCTTCCCTCCTGCAAATGGAATGTGGGCCCCATGAGAGCAGGGACTGTTTCTGTCTCAGCTTCCATTGCTTTCTCCATCCTCAGATCTGCATCTGGATCCTGGCTGGCTCCTGGGCTGGGCAGGCTCTCTGGGAGCATTTGATCCTGCTGGCTGTGTCCACGGGCACCATTTATCGTCCCCTCATATGGGTGGCCCAAGTAACATCTCCGCTCTATTTAGCTTTTATATTTATACTTAGCTCTTATATTAGATTTTCTACTTATATGTATTATCTTTGCGGGGATTCATCTTTGAATAAATTCCTTGTCAGAAGTCCAGATACCACATGGAAATTGCTTCAGCAGTTCAACCAATGAACAGATTGGATTTAATATACTGACCAGTTCCAGCTTTGGTTCATTCACTCTACATGTTCAACAATATCAATCTCTGTTAAGAGGATTACCAGAGATTTTCCAATATACAGTTTCCATGACTAAGGTTGTCAGAATAGCTAATAGTTATAGGATACGTCTATGGTGGCAGATACTGTGTCAACTGCTTTATAGGTTTCAACTCATTTAATCAATCAACATTCCCATTCTACAGATGGGGAAAATGAGGCACAGAGAGGCTAAGTAAGTTGCCCAGGGTCACACAGGTAATAAGTGGCGAAGATGGAATTTAACCTCACAGTCTGACTTTAGAGTCCTTGTTCTTAACTAGTGCATGTTCTTGCCCACTCACAGTAGGCAAACTTCTGCAAAAGCCCTCCATCACGACTTAGCACAGGTATAGACCGGTTCCCAGACCCATGCAATCCCCACTAGGTATTTTTTTCAAAACTGTGCAGAGCTTCGAGTCTCTTGATTTGTTTACTGTCTTCATTGACTGTATTTCTACCATTTTAGGGACTCTGTTTCAACTATCTGGGAGAGAGAGAGAAATGTCAAAACACAAGCAGAGACATCCTCCCAAGTGCCCGTTGAAGCCATCGGTGCCACCCAGGGCACAGACTGTCTCTCGATATCCCTCAGATCCACCCTGGCCCGTAGTTGTGGGAGGGCTTTCAGAAATTTGTCTGGTGTTTTGGCAGGAAGAGAACAGCTGTTAGCTTGGTTATCACCTGAAAAATACTCCCTTGCTCTAAAGATGTTATGGGTTCGGTGACGCTCCCTGTGTGCCACCACTGAGCACTCTCCTTTGCTGTCACAGCGCAGGGTTTCCTGTGGAATTGCCTCATTCTTTGTGCATGTGGAGCTATAGCAACCCCCATGGGGGCCCCCTACCTGACCTTGCTTCCCTGCAAATTTCTCTCCGCACACATTTGGAAATTTAGCTAGTAATTTTCCAGCAAAGCGATTCCTCCTGCCCTGATGGTAACGACCAAATGGCGGACAACAGGGACAGCCCCTGTGGCCAAGTACAGAGATGGAATAAACAGCACCCAGCTTCTTATTCCTTCCCTTCTGAGAAGGAATAGTGATGTCTTGCAAGTCAGGAGGAAGACAAGTGTCCAAATAAAAATGATTTATTGAACACTATTCAGGGTCCCTCTGGGAGGACTGTCACTGGTGGGGTTTCCGCAGGGAGCCAGCTGCAGGCTGTGCATGCAGAGGGCCTGAGCGCGGGCTCCATTTTCTCTGGTACACGCCGTCTCTGGGTGGGAAGAATGCTATTTTTTTTGTTTAAGCTGAACACTCACCTGAACAAATAGCAGATGTTGATGAATATTAATTTGTGCTTAGATTAATGCTTCAAAGTGTCAATTTAATTTCTGTTTTACTCTTCAGCCCCTGATTGTAATGAGCTACTTCAGGATGTGGGGAGCGTACACCTGGGTGGGGGTGGGGCTGGAGGTCTCCTGGGAGCCTGGCCAGGTCCTCGGGCTTTTATCTCTCTGCAGTGGGACAATTCCAGAGGGGTCCGGGTGGCCCTTAGAAGTCACCCAGCAGCTCACTGGCCCAGTGGAGAGCTGGCAACTCCTCAAGGACACACACACACACACACACACACACACACACACCCCAGGCAGCCATTTGACTTTGAGGAGAGGCGGGGTTGCTGAGTGCCTGCCCAAGCTGGGCTCTGGGCTGAGTGGACAGGCTGCTGGGTGATGCCATCATGAAGTCCTTTGATGCTACCCCAGGCCATCTCTGTCACTGGATTTGCAGGTTCCTGAGAAATTTCATTCTAATCGATATCCTTATAGGTCCACATGGTGAGGGGAAGAGGGCCTGCTTTGGGAGTCAGGCATATCAGGGTATAAATCCCAGCCCTGAATTTCATCAGCTTAGGCCCATTTCTTAATCTGTCTGGGCCTGTTTCACTGCTTGTGAAACGGAGCCGTCGAGAGACGAAACGAGGTGCCTATGTCCACGCTTAGCAAGGGCCTGGCACCAACTTCCCTTCCCCCCTTCCCTCCAGAGGGGTAAACCCATTCCCAAATACCATACAAATTGAACTTCTTACTGAGTTTTCAAAATTCTGTTATAAATGTTTCTGTGTGTTGCCTGATTTCCTAATTCTCCCTGTGCCTCATTAGTAACTTGGTAAGTAAGCACGACAAAGGTTTCTATTTTGAGTTTTCTGCCAGAATAATGTGAATGCTACGATTTTTACAAAGGACACAAATGGCACCGTATTCTACATTCGTCTTGTTTCTCGTTCATCTATGTTGCTGTTTCTTTGTCAGTTGGGCAAATAGAATGGCTTCTTCCCTCGTAGGAAATCACCTTCTGTGGCCCCAGCCTCTTGCCTGCCTGGGACTTGCCTTCACCACTTCACCTTCTCCCTCCAACCTTGCCGGCTGTCATCCCACAGACACACAGGTTGATGGCATATTGTCTCTTGAACCGCAGTCAAGAGAATCCTGGGTAGTGACGATGTGCAGAATTGCAAGGCCAAGTTGTCCTGCTGTTGAAACTGTTGATGGCAGGTTTGGGCACACAGTGTGGGTGCCTACCTCCCTCTTGCTATTCCGCACTTAGATGTTATATTAGTTTCCTAAGGCTGCCTTAACAAAATACCAAAACTGGGTGGCTTAAAATAACAAATCGGTTATTTCATAGTTCTGAAGCTAGCAGTGCAAAACCAAGAAGTTGGCAAGGCCATAATCCTTCTGAAGTGTGGTGGGGCGGGGGGGAAGAAACCGCTCTGGCCTCATCTAGCCTCTGGTGGGGGCCGTCCATCCTTGGTGTTTCTTGGCTTGTGGCAGCATAACCGTAATCTCTGCCTCTGTCTTCACATGGCATTCTCCTGTGTCTTCCCATCATCCTGTCTCTGTGCATGTTCAATTTTCCTGCCTCCAAATGTGGACACGGTCCTCTGTCTGTGTCCAAATTTCCCCTTTTTATAAGGACACGAGTCAGATTGGATGGGGTTCCACCTTAACAACCTCATCTGGAATTGGCTAAATCTATAAAGACCCTATTTCTACATAAGGTCACATTCTGAGGTCCTGGGCTCAGGACTTCAGCATATCTTTTTTTTTTTTTTTTTTCCTTTTGCAGGAGGGCGGGGGGAGAAACACAATTCAACCATAACATACACAAATTACTTCTTTTCTTTTTTCTTCCTTGGGGAGCTGGTCAACCCTTCAGGTTTTACCTCTGTTTCAACCCCAATCAGCAAAACTCTTCACAATCTGGCCATTATTCATTTGTCCAATTGCTAAAAAAGTCTCTATTAGGCACTTACAGTATGCTTGGTCTGGAACTTCTGTATCATCTCATTGAATTTTCAAACATCCTAAAAAGGTATCATTGTTCCCATTTTACAAAGGAGAAAACAAACACGCAAATATATTCAGACACTTGCCTGTGTCCTCACAGTCCCTGTCAGAGCTCAGTGTGTGAGCTGAGGGCTTCTGACTTCCAGTCTATTAGGTCAGAACTGTATTGACGTGGCAGCCATCTTTACTTTTCTATACAACTGTATGTCTCTACCCTTGACTGCAAGAAATCCTGCCTGCCCTTAATCTCATCTCTTCCTCAACACTGTCTGGTCACTCTCTGTCTTTGTCTGGCTATTTTGGTGACATTGGCTCCTGCCTCCCAATCAGACCTGCGACACTGGCTCCTACTGGCTACTTCTCCCTTGCCCTTGTGTTCTATTCCCTTCCAAGGACTTTTCGCTTCCCTGCCTTTCTCCCTTCTGTCTCACTTGCTTTGTTCTCTTGATTCTTTAAACATGCCACTCTCCCCTGACTCCTGGAGTCATTCATCTACGTGAATTTAGCGGCAGTCTCTAGCCTTCACATTTATATATTACGGACAGCAATGTACTTCTTACCATTTGACCTCCTTTTTTTTTTTTTTTTTTTTAAAGCAACACTCATAGCTTCTGATGTATTTTAAACAGCCTTAAGACACCACTTTATACTGGCACACAGCCCAGTTCCTTACCTCTGCCGCTTCTTCCAAACATGACATTGGTCCCCTGGGGGATATTAGCTGTTCTTTCCCAAGCACTGAGAGGTGGCCTCTTGCTAATGTTATTGTTCAGTGCTTTTTTTTTTTTAACACGACGTAAAGCGTCTAGGTGTCTGACTGCAGCCACCTGAGCTCATTTTAAAGATCACCTGGCAGGTAGGTCTGCCTGTTAGAATAGCTACCCAAAACTACCTTAGGAAGAGGAGAGGCTCGCATTTTTAAAAAACCTCTAGAAAAGGAGATGTAGTTACTCCCTTGATAACATTTAAAAAAAAAAACAAAAAAAAATTCCCAACCTCAGATCTCCTTATTTTCTTCTGTCTGTATTGTACATGCTCATGTCCTGAGTGATCTTGTCTTCCTTATAACTTTTTAGGTACTATTTACATGCAAAAATGTCAAATCTAATTCTCTCGGTGCCATCCCCAAACTCTGTATTTTTAGCTCTCTGCTACCCACCTGGATGTCCTGCGGGCACCTCACACGTAACTGTCCTCCACCCTGGTTACATGTCCCCTTCCACTTCTCGTCTGTATTCGATGAGGCTGGTGTCCACCCCCCATATCCCAAGCTCATTACTATCATTCCTGATTCTGTGTCCAATCAGTTAGAAAAACCCTGCCATCCCAGCTCACACATATACATATACCTGTCTGTTGATCCTTGTTCTCAACATGGCTCACCAAACTTGAGCCCCATTGGCTGCTCTTTCTCTCCAACCCAAAGAGGCTTCTCTGGAGAAAGTAAACTTGACCACATGGTTGTCTTGGTTCTGATATTGCCCCTGGCTTCCTAATGCCGAGGGCAAATAGCTAAACTCCCTAGGTTGTTATTTGAGGCGCTCACAAATCTGACCGTGACTGACTTCTTATTCCTCAAATTCGGTCCCTCCAGCGTCTCCCCACCCCAAGCATACCAGTCTTCTGCCAGATGGGGCTTCTCATACCCTTTCATGGCTTTGTGCTTCTGCATGTGATGCCTCCTCTCTTGGGGATAGCCTTTCTCCCCTTCTCTAACTGACAAATGACTTCTCACCTTAGGCTGACAGGAATCCCCCCAGGTAGAATTACTGGCTCTCTCTACTTGCTTCATGGCATTTTGTTCATAGGTATGTGGTCCTACTCTAAGCTTTATAATTATTTCTGTGTTCCCATCTGCCTCCTCTACTGGGCCCTAAACTCGCCAGCACCTAGTACAGTGCCAGGCATTCCATGAGAAAACACGAATGTTTTTGAATGATTGAAAGCATCACAGTCTCTAATTCAACTCCATATCTCTTTATCCCTTTCCCTTCATTCTTCTTTTCTTTTTTTTTCCTCCATAGAGAAGGATCTGATTATCATAACCCAAAACCCACACTGATTAAGCTATGAACAAATATATAAATAAACAAAGAAACATGCTGGAGTCAAAAGAAGAAGAAGAAGAAGAAGAAAAGAAGAAGAAGAAGAAGAAAAAGAAAAAGAGAAGGATCTGATTATCATAACCCAAAACCCACATTGAGTAAGCTATGAACAAATATATAAATAAACAAAGAAATGTGCTGGAGTCAGAAGAAGAAGAAGAAAAAGAAGAAGAAGAAGAAGAAGAAGAAGAAGAAGAAGAAGAAGAAGAAGAAGGAAGAGAAGGAGGAGGAAGAGGAGGAGGAAGAGAAGGAGGAGGAGGAGGAGGGAGAGAAGAAGGAGAGGAAGGAGAAGAAGGAGAAGGAGAAGAAGGCGGCCATAGGATAAAGTCAAGGGTAGGGTGAGTACATCATCTCTGCCTGCCTGGCTCAGTGCAGGTGCTAGAGGCTGGCTGTAGGACTTCCTGGGCTCCCCGGCAGCCCCCAACAAAGAGCACAAGGTTGGTTTATTTGATTATTGGTATCCACATAATAACATATGGCTCTGGGGGCGACCAGGAACTCTAAGTCTTAAGACCCAAGTGAAAAAATCTCAGAAAGGCACCACATAACTGGACAACACCACCACCCTCTCTGTCTGATAACATAGTCAGCACATGGCAGGATAATTCCTGGCTGAGCTATGGGAGGGAAGTGTAATATTTGCCCAGTGTCCACATTAATGAGTTTTAATTAGAAAAGGTAAGCATATTTCCCCTTAGTCTGTGTCTGATGAACAGGAACAAGGAAAAGAGTTGAGAGGGGAGGGTCCCATCCTCTGACTAAAAGTCCTGACAGCTCCACTCACTAACTCGCTCGCTCATTCGTTGTTTCATTCATCGGGCAATATTCTTAATTGAATGCCTATTTCATATCAGGCTTTATGGAGGGTTTTCCCTCCACCTCCTACTGTGCAGTCTGTCCCATCCTGAGTTTGGCTGGGAGGTATGCTACCATCTATCAGCTCTTTCAATCAGAGGCCAGAGGATGCATCTGCCTAAATTGCTTCATACAGGATTCAGCACTGGAGCTGGAGGTTTTTCCGTGGCAGCTAATGGTTGTCATAGGGAGGAACAAAAAAGGGCTGTTGGACATGCTTCTTTTTAAGCGTCCAGGGAACATTTTCTGGCTCGGGAAAGATTGCTTTCACAGAGCAATTTTAGCCATTATCAACTGAGAATAAAACCTACTTTACGAAATTAAATTAGCCAGTCTTCCCTCCCAGATTCATTTTTCCTCCTTTAGCGTGGTGAAACCCATCTCTATTTAGCAGGCCAAGTAACCTCTCCTACCTCGTCGTTCAAATCATTTAGTAAAATAAAAAGGCTTTAAAAAAGGAGGTTGCAAATATAAACACGAGTGCAATTAAGATCTCAACTCCATTACATTAATATAACTACTTCGCATGGAGTTCATTATGATGCACATCAGGGTTTTAATGTTTTCTCCCGTTTAGTGCCATCCTTAGTTAGAAGGAAACATCGTGCTATAGAAAACAATCGTCTCTTGGGCTGGAAAATGGTTTGCAGAGGATTCCTTTGTGATTAATTAAGCTCACACACGATAAAGTAGAAAGAACCAAATAGTTGTTCTTCAAATTGACAGCATATTTGGTGAACAAAAAAGATTTATAACACTAAATTTAAATTTTCCTGATGTAATAATATACTATGGAAATTACTCATCTTTTTTTCTCTCCCTTTTTGCTGGAAACATGGTGAACCCTTAGGTTTTTTTTTCCTCCCTGTGCACATAGGGACACAATAAGAATGAGGGGAAGAGAAGAAAAGGAGACACAATGAGCAAGCACAGGCATGATAATATGGATATATGCCTTTATTTTCCCCTCCTTACCCTCAAATTATTTCCCACAAACATTTTACCCCACAATTCTTTGGAGTCCACCCTGAATGCATGCCGCCTTCTCCCTGGATAACTTCGCTCCTTCCTGGATATCATTCTCCAAATTGAAAAGCAGCTAGCTCCCTTTTCCTTTCAGTTCATCTGCTGGCCCAACCCCGTGCTCTGCTCCACTCAGCAGGTCCTTGAGGAAACAACCACTGCCAGCCCTTAGCATCTGAGCCACGCCTCATCAGTGGCATTAGAAACCTGCAACTAACAAGTCTGCAAAGAGAATGACGAGCTCTGCTTTGAAAAATGTTTCCTCTCAGTCTCTCCTTTATTTCATCTCCGCTCTGTGTTTTCTTTCCCCTCCTTGTGTCTGCATCTCTCTGTGTGTTTGTCCCTCTTCAGTTTGCTCTGTCCATTTCCTTTCCCCGACCCTCCCCTCTTCCTGGCCTCCTCCTCTGCCGGGCTTTCTCTCTGCCTGCCCCCGCTCTTAAATTCTGAGTCTCCAGGTTGCAATCAAAATCCTTGACGCCAAATTAGGAGTGATGGCTCATGTCTCTGGAGAGCATCTTCTATTAACTGGCAAGACTCAGGAACAGCTATTAATGAATAAAGGCAGCTCCCCAGGGTCGGCCTGGGGTACTCAGGCAGCACACTTGAATACTTTCTGCTGTTGAGAAACTCAGTGGGGCCTCCAGCAGTGATTTCTTGTCTGCCGGAATGACGCTTCCAAGGTTGCAGCAGGATCGGCGTGATACTTAAAAAGTCACCTCTTGGCGCTGTCCTTTGTGCTGTTGTGGTGGTGCGCCCCAGGGCCAAGCCAGCTAGATAGTCAGATGGGCCCATGATGATGGCGACACGAGGTAGACTTTCCTACATCTTCAGGAGGGAACAAAGGAATAATCCCTCTTGAACACCTTGTACATTTGGGAAGAAAGCTGACTTCTCACAGGAGATGGGCAGCTTTCAGATAAAGAGCCGAATGGGCTGAGACACCCATAATCATCCTCATTTGCTCAAGATGTGCAGGATTGAGAAGCAGAATTACCAAATTATTCTGCAAATCCAAAGAGATGAAACACAATAGAAGTGTTATTGATTGGGCAAGCTTGTCATTTCCTTGCTGAGCTTGTGATGAATGTCTGGAACAAATGTGTGACAAACATCCATGGACCACCTGCTGCCCCCTGGCTTCTGACTCTTTCTCCCTCCGCAGCCTCCCAGAACTTGTTTTCCAGAACTTTCAAGACAGTTTCCATAATGGAGTTTTAAAAAAATATACAAAATCAAACCTAAGGCCAGGCTTCAGTCTTCTTTGTCTATGAGGAATAGAGAAAAGGAGTTAAAAAGACTTTTAAAGTCGAACTACTAGCCTTATTCCTTTGCATTTCATTGTTTTTCAGTCCTTGATGCCATTTGTAAAATTAGAAAAACAAGAGCCTCAGGTCAATTCACTTAAGTATATATATTTGTTATCTATTATGTACCAGGTACTAATGAAAAGCTGGGGTCGTGGGGTGAGGAGAACATTTTTCTTGCCCTCCAAAAGTTGACAGTCTTCATGGACACAGATTTTTTTTTTTTAAATAAATGTCACATCTCTTCCCGGGTAATTATAAGGATCCCAGTCTCACCTTCCCCCTGATATAGGGACTTTCCGAGTAGGGCTGGCAAACACATATTATAATCCTTTCTCAGCTGGAATTGTTCAGTTTCTTTCTACTTCTTCTGGGGTTTCCTTGGTAGAGCAGTAGCATCTCTGTACTCACATAAGACCGCATATATTTTTACCTTTGAGCTGTGAGCAGGGGATGTTTGTTGAATGAATGAGAGCCTGGATTATTGTTCAATTATTTTGATCAATTGACCTTTCACTTTGGGCTGTGTGAGCTCTTCCAGGGAGGCAGAGCCTTGTGAATGTCATCCTTGTGTCTTCAAACTGTATGTACTCTCAAAAACTCTTTTGAACTATATTCAGTGTCATGATTTTGTTGTTGTTGTTGTTTGAAGGGAACGTTTTTCTTCTCACCTCATTCCAGACACGCTTGGGGTAGGGTTGTCGTAAGGTCATGTAAAGTGTGGATCTCGGCCAACCTGAGTAGCTTAGAAATGGGGTAGTTTGGAACATGCATCTGTGACCAGACATGGCAGCGTGTTCCTGGCCTGGGGCTTCTGCTCTGAAGTGTCTCTGCAGAGGCTAATACTGAGCAACTGAGTACAGTAAAACCTTGGTTTGCAAGAATCATTCATTCCGGAAACACGCTTGTAATCCAAAGCACTTGTATCTCAAAGCGAACTTCCCGATAGGAAATAATGGGAACGCAGATGATTTGTTCCACAACCCAAAAATAGTCATATAAAAATGATTACAGTTCTGTCATATAGTACAAAATAATAAATAAAATACAAGATAGAAAGAAAAATAAACAAATTCACCTGAACTTATCTTTGAAAACCTTTGTGGCCGGTGTGAGGGAGACAAGAAAGAGGAGGGTTATTGTATAGGACGACTTTCACTATCACTAATGGAATAACTGCTATCTATTGGCTCAATGGAACCTTTCTTTTCTTGCAACTTTAACAAGGAACCTATCCAATGACACTTGTTTTTGCTTCCTTTTGAGGATTTCACAGAAATGTGACATTGCATTGACAATCACCCACAATCCTACAGTGAGAGAGAGAGAGGAACCATTGGCTCAGTTGTGATCACATGATGTTTAGTATCATGTACTACTCGTATTGCAAGACATCACTCATTTATCATTTTAAAATTTATTAGAGACATGGGGCGCCTGGTTGACTCCGTCTGTTGACTGTCTGACTCGGCTCAGGTCATGATCTTGCAGCTTGTGTGTTCGAGCCCCGCGTCGGGCTTTGCGCTGACAGCTCAGAGCCTGGGGCCTACTTTGGGATTCTGTGTCTCCCTCTCTCTCTGCCCTTCCCCAACTTGGGCTCTTTCTTTCTGTCAAAAATAAAGAAAACATGAAAAAAAATTATTAGAAATGTTTGCCCATCTTGCGGGACACCCGCAGGACAAATTACTCGCAATTCAAGGTCTTCCTGTGTGTTTTTTTCCTTCTCCTGCCAGCTGTGAAGTGAGTGTGTTGGCAGCCTTCTGGCCTCTCCTAAAACTTCAGAGCACGGCCCTGTCCTAGTTGCAGAGATCCTATATTGGTCCTCTGTAGCTGCTTGTTCCTTGGCTCTATAGAGTTTCTTCAGGGCTCTCCTCTCTTCCTCCTGCTCTGAAGCTCCCTACACATAAATCTCTGGTGGTTCTCCTCTCTTAGGCACTTAGTCTCACTCTTCTCTTCCTGCCTGGCTTAGACATGGTAGCTGGATTTTGGAATATTGCCTTTTTGAGTGACTTGAAAATTCTTAGGGTACTAGTGCCATGAACAGCTCCTAAATTTTAATTCTTGATCGTGACCCAGGGTCATCTCTCCCTACCCTCATCCCCAGTCCTTGGGATACAATAGCCTACACCTCTTGGCTTTGTGCCATGTCCATGGAGAAAGCTGCAATTGCCCCAGGATAAGCTGCTTTTCATACTGGTTCCAGTTGCCTGAGTTATGGAGGGAAGATGATAGATGAATCTAAGGTCCGCATCTTTCTGTCTCTTCTGCAGGCTCCAGGTACGTGAGGGAAAGAGGTTTGTGGGTGCCATCTGCATCTGCCTGTTGAAGAGCCAGAAAGTTCACATGTTGGCTCTTGAAAGGAGCTGGGGAATGTCATAAAGAACCTTCCTGGGATAAGGAACTAGTGAGAATGCCAGCCTTATTTAAAGAAACATTCCAGAATGGGGCAAATCTAAGGAGATGCCTCTGACACTGGACTTTCAAAGTTAAACCCTCCACCCCCAGGCTTTTAACTCAAGAGGACAATCTCAAGGTCAGAGGCAGCAAAAACAAAGGCTCTGTGGGGTTGGCAATGCAATGCTTTATTTTTCATTTTTCAGGTCATTGCTTAGACTTAGGGAGGCCATCCTTGGCTATCTGAAGGCTGGGTTATGTGTCCTTCCTACACGTTCCCCTAGCACCCTGTGCCATCCTTTCTGCCAGCACCTGGCACGCAGCCTGACCCAGGTGTGCGAGGCCACAGGGGCACTGAGTACAGAGGCCCCCACATACCAACCAGGTGCTCAGTAAGGACTCACTGAGTGAGCACAGTGGGCAGCCCTTTTACAGCCTGGGTAGCCCATTCTAGAAAAAACCCTGCCACCTCCAAATGTCTCCAGGTAACTTGTATCCAGGATGTGATTCGTAAGGGTTGACTCGAGGATTTAATTTTTTTTTCCTCCCGAATTCTCAGGCAAACTCTGTGAATGAGCATGTACCTTTTCTTCATGGATTTATGAAGACTGCCTTTTCTAAGCCCCTGGCAAGCCCTCAGTGAGTGGCCATTCCTTTCCCATTACATGCAAACAGCCCTGGAAGAAGCGGCATTTTATAAGCATCCAACTGGAATTAGACCATTAATCTGGGGAAATCTGTAGTGAAGGTGGTTGTATCAGCATAGGGTATGGAGGGAATTAAATAAGTAGATATTTGAAAAGCACATAGTAAGCACTATATAAATGCTTGTTAAAGCAATAAAACATTACTGCTGCCATTATTATCATCAGACACTAAGACATCACGCAGGCCAGAACGTTATTTCCTAAACTATGGAAGTTCTGATATTTTAAAGAAAAAAAAATGATATACTTTACATTTTGGAAGCCCCCAAAATAAAACATGGAAGTACTCTTGGCTCGAGGTTTATTCTATTTAACACCTTTCAATAGGGCAACATCTGGATGTTATCACGGCTTGGCAAGATGAGATGCCAAAATTACAAATTCTGAAAATGCTGTGCATCAGGCACTCTTGTCTTTGCCTGTAATTGCCTAAAAGATATAAAAGAGCCTGATTGTAATAACCTCCCTACTGTAACTATTCTTTGTGTCTATTCTGCAAGGGAAGAGAGCAGGAAGTGGTATCACTCTAAGGGTACGAGCGAGGAGAGAGGGGTGCTAATTCTTAAATATGTGTGCCCTGCATCTCAAGTAAGTGCTGAACAACAGTGTGAAAGGATTACCGGTAATCTCATATATATATCCCTTAACCTATTAACTGGAATAATTGTTGCACGAAGATAAGAAGCCCCTAAGTATTCTAGGCTACGTGGCCTGAGGTCCGAAAGCATTTATTATTTATTTCCTAAAGTCCTGTTCCCCAGTGATAGGGATGGAAATTTGGCGGACTGGGTCTCCCCTTGTCAAGCAAGGGAAATGGTCGTTTCATTTTTAATCTGGGTCCTCTGCCCTGACAGATGAATCTGAAGGGTGCTGTTAAGGATGTGATGAATTGGGCTCCTGGTGATGTCTGTGGGAGAGGGGGAGAGATACGGCAGGCCAGGACTATGGTTTTTTTTTTTTTTTTGCCAGGCGTCCGGAGGCCTTTTGAAGTGAAACAGAACCAGCCATTTCTGAGAAGACTTAAACAAGGAGAAAAGTTTGTCTGCAACATGCCTTGAATTCTTTCAGTGGACTGCTATCTGTCGTTTCAGAGAGCGTGCTGAAGGCCATTGGGGATGGAGGCGGAATGATGGGGGAAACGGAGGACCGCTGTGGCTGGGTTGCTTTCGTCCGTGGGTACCCTGGAGCTTGGTGGGCAGTGAATGGGTGCCTCTGGCTTGTGTTCCAGCAGCTCCCGTGAGAGGTGAGCTGTGGCAAACACGGGAAGGAGGGTACGTCTGCGTCCCCCCTGGTATCATGTGGTCCAATGCCATGCCCACCAAACACAAAAGCAAGCAGCCGTGGAATCTTGACTGGGTTCATGTGATCTGTGGAGACGGTCAAACTGTGTGATTATAGTTCCCAATTAGACTTTTGTTTTGGACCCAAGGATAATTTAGATTTCCTGTTATATGTGATGAGGAGTCCATGCAGATTTATAGGAGGGGTTGATATGACTTGATTTATATTTAGAACACAAGTAGTGAGCCAGTTAGGATTCGGCCAGGAGACTAAAGGCTCATAGCAATTTGAACAGGGAAAATTTAATACCGCATACAAATTATTAGCTAGTTAAAGTGTATTACCTCCTAAGACGTGTAAAGAGAGCTATCGAGAGTACAGGAATAAGATGTAGGGAGCAGTCATTTCTTATAGGGCCAAGGGAGCATGCATGCTAGGAACAGACTTGGAGGAGGCATCCCTCCCCACTGCCAAGGCTGGGATTCATCTAGTGTGGACCAGGGAAAGGTAGAGAAGTTCACGGAGGTGATGCAGGCTGGGCCGGCGAGCAGAAGCCACCTGTGGGAGTGGGGACGGAACTCGTGGGAGGGTTTGCTCCGCAGACCTCCAGCGCACCACTGGCAAAGGAGTGGCCCGTAGGGAAGAAAGCTACGTGCAATGCTTGGTAGAAAGAAAAACTCTGGAACCAGGAAGGCAAGACTCTTGTCTTGCAGTCTCCCTCTAGCGCCCTCTACTGACAAGGCTGGCACCGTGCCTCCTCGCAAAAGAGAAACATTTACTTGGGTTCAGCTCCAGTATCTCCAAGAAGGGCAGGGAAGGGTGTATTTGGAGCTTAGAGACAATAAATCTGCAGGTGTACAGGTAGTGAAGTAAAGGTGGACTTGAAGAGAGGAGAGTCTGGAGGCTATAGTTAGGCGGGGTGGGGGAAAGGAAGATGAAGTGGACAGACTGACGCTCTGCCCTTGATCCTGAGACAGAGCTTGAGACAGTGGCAGGGAGGAAGATTAGACTGGTACAGAGGGGGCTGAATAGGTAGGACTCTGTGGCTGATGAGATGCAGTTCGTGACAGGGAAGGCTCGCGGGTGTGCCCAGTCTTGGTGGCCTTCATAGCTGGAAAGAAGAACAGGCTTGGGCTTAGGGGAAGAGAATAAATTCTGTTTTGGACATGACTGTTTATGGCACCTCTAGAATATCTTGACAAGATTCAGAATACCCTGGAAAAAGCACAGTGGATTGAAATGTGTACTGGGGGTATGGGTTTCCACTATGGCTACACAACTCCCACGCAAAGAGAAGGAATCACAAATTTCCACCTTAAGAAGAATTCAATAAAACTCTCTTTCAGAAATCAACTTTCCTCAAACCCAGAGAAGTCTTACAAAATTTCAGTTAGAGCTTGGAGCTGTTTTACTTTTTCTTCAAAACATCCTGAAGCTTTAATTTAGACGAAGGGTGAGAATTAAAGTTGTGTGTGTATGTGTGTGTGTGTGTGTTTCTGTGTGTGTGTTTATTTCTGTGTTTTTGTGGTTGTTTTACACAGAAAGAATTGGTTTTGTATGTATGTCATTTCCAAATGAGGGAGGTCTCAGTATTAAGCAGTCTAGGAGATGTTAATATTTTACTATTGTAACAACTTAGTGCGGGTCACAAGTTGGTTAGACGCACTTGCATAAACGCAAAGGAAAGAAGTGAAGTTAATGGGTTGGGAAGACAAATGTATATAATTCAACCCCCGCCCCCAGCATTCATTTCTGGTGCCACACATCATGGCTTTTAGTTGTATTCTGCATCTAGTTGTTTCCCACGCCTGAGTCCTGCTTCCTTTTCTGTGCTGAGTTTCCAGAGGGCAGGAAAAATACCACATGCTATTTATTCTTCACAGTTCAAGAATAGGTTCTCAATAAAGACTTCATTTTTATTGTTCAGTGAACGTTTATTAAGTATCACTCTGAGCCAGCACATGGCCTAGGTGATCCTGGGAACGGACATGAAAAATACACAGTCCATTTGCTTGAGGGACTCACGACTTAAATGGCAAGAAATAGAAAGAGCCCTCTTGATGAAATCCGAATAGGTGTTTAAAGTGATAATCCTTTTTCTAGGCAGACCCTTCAATCTGGAGTGGGTCTTTGGACTAACAAGGCAGGAAGTTCCATCTTTTCTTTGCAGCAAAGTTTGGGAGCTGACTGGGTATCAGATGCCATGCGGGCTGATCAGACCTCCAGTAGTGTTTGTGTGCAGAAATCAATTGAACGTTCACATATTATATGGGATTATACTGGAGGGAACATCAGAACAGTGTAAAGCCCTATAAGCTTGACAAGAACGTTGGGAAAATTAACAAGTTAATATTTCAAAAACTGCTTTGAAGATAGAAAGAGTGCCAACATAAGTGCTAATTATTATTATTAGTCCCACGACCTTTTTCCTTCTCCTTTTACTGTTAGATCTATCGTCAAACTTCTTGACTTCAAGGGAAATTATTTTTCTTTAGATGAGCATTTTTTAATCAAGTCAAATATTAATATGTGCATTGGTGGAAATACCATTTCTTCCATTAGTCTTTTTATCCTCCCTAGAGGGCAAGGATTCTGTCATTTGTGTATTTTGTGAGGCGTCTAGTAATGCGAGGTACCTTTTGTCACTCTGTCAGTAAGTTGGCCGTGGCTGACATACCTGTAGGAGAGGCAAAATGTATGTTTAGAGTCCTACAAACAGTGAGTATGAACTAGTGAGAATGAAAAAAAAAAAAGAAAAGAAAAACCAGCCAGAGCTTAGGTAACTAAAGAGATTTGCATTTTAAAGTGATCACCAGGGGAGACTGTAGTCTACCAGAGATGCTGACATTACTCCAAATATTTTGGTTCTCCTCATTTGGACTTGCTTTCAGACGCACTTTGACAAACCAGATGAAGAGCCGGTGTCATTACTTGATGTTGCCTTTTATATACGAGAGAACCTGAGACACCAAGAGTGGGAAACATGTTCAAAAGGACCTCTCCAGGGTCACTTAGCTGGCTCAGTTGTTAAGCATCCAACTCTTGGGTTTCTCTCTCTCCCTCTTTCTCTCTGCCCCTCCTTTGCTTGCTCTCTCTCTCTCTCTCTCTCTCTCTCAAAATAAATAAATATTTTAAAAACAAAACCAAACCAAAGGGACCCCTCTGTATTGGTGTGTGGAAGGCCCAGATAGTTAATGAGTTAGAAACTCACTGGAATAATCAGAAGCAAACCGTTCTAATGCTATACACACCCATATAGCTTGAGAAAATTTCAAACACAAACATGAAAAGGTTTTAGGGCATTTTAAAATTTAGACTTTTTGTGAAACTTGGTTGCTTGGGGAAAAAAAATCAAAACTATGCTTAAAAGACATTCACTGAAGATGGAAAGAATGACACACACACACACACACACACACACACACACACACACACATTTCTATCTTTTCTTCCACCCCAGGCAATGATAGCCAGAAATTTTTGGTTACTTTCCACCTTTTCCTCATCAACCTGATTTGTTGCCAGTAGAGAGGAGGAAAGAGAAACAGATAATGGGCCTCTGGGACATGGACTTGGCTGAATAGTCTCAGGCTTTTATTCCTTTCCCTGTCTCGTGCATCTATTTAAGGCTTATATTGGTTCTCTGAGGCTTCTGTAACAAAGCACCGCAGACTGAGTGGCTTAAACGGCAGAAATATATCATCTCACAGTTCTGGAGGCTGGAAGTCTGAGATCAAGCTGTCAGCTGGGTTGCTTCCTATTGAAGGCTGTGAAGAAGAATCTGTCCCGTGCCTTTCTCCCATCTTCTGGAGGTTTTCTGGTGACCTTTGGCTTTCCTTGTGTGGCAGACGTGTCACCCTGACCGCCACCATAGTGTTCACTTAGCACTCTTGCATACATGCCTGTCTGCATGTTTCCCCTCATATAGAATCCAACATGTTGGGTTCAAGTGCATGCTAATAACCTAATTTTAATTTGATTACCTCTGGAAGACCCTATTTCTAAACAAGGTTGCGTTCTGGGGTTAGGACTTTAACATGTACATTTTGAAAGAGGGCACAATTCAACCCACACTGGGTTATCTAGAAGGTGGGGTGCACAGAGAAATGAGAATGTGGGAGCACAGCAGGCCTAATGGCTTGATCTTTTGCTCTACGACACATATGGCCATAAAGTCATTCTTCATACTTTCATAAGTTGCATACCCATAAGGATCTAGGCTAAGAGTCTTCACGTCTATCTCAGGTAGATTTCCATGGCACTGTGCCTGCACCTGTCTTATGACAATTTTCTGCCCTGTACCACAGTTCCTTATGTACACACTTTATCTCTCCTATGAAATGATAAACTCCTTGAAAGCAGTGTCTAATTCACATTTGTTTTATATTCCTTGACTTAGAACAGTGCTTTGTACATAAGAGATACCCAATAAATAGTCATTGAATCTATAAATGACCATCTAGCCTTTCTAGTTCCAGAGTTCTTAAAGTGGACGTACTCACAGTCAAGTGTTGCCTCAGTCAGGGTAGGTCTGGTTGTGCTGCGGGAGCAAACAGCTCCTGACTCCGTGTTTTAACATGATAAAATGTATTTCTTGCTCAGGGAAAATCTCCTGCAGTTCCAGGTGGTTCTCCAAGGTGGTCACGTTCAATGTGGGAGCAAAGCTTCCCTTGCAACTCCACAGAAAGCTTCACCATTTCTGTGGCAGGGAAAGAGGTCAGGGAGAAGCCAGCACTAGATCTTAAATCCTTCAACTGGAAAGTGATGCACATCACTCTGCTCCCAGCCTGTCGGCCTGAACTACTTTCATGCCCCTTTGTCCAATGGCAGGGGGACTAAGAAACGTTATCTGTCATGTGTCAGGAAGGGGAGGAGGATGAGAAATGCTGAACACTGGTAATTTATACCTCACCCACTCTCCCTCCTCCAAAATGTATCTTAAATTAGCATTATGTTTTATAGACTACTTTTTGAGCCTTTACTCTGTTCCAGGGAGTGTTTGAAATGCTGGCAGTCTAACAGAAGAAGACAGACTGAAGGTTACATTCCAGTGTGGGGCAAGGATAACAAAGGAATGACCAAATAAATAAACGAGATATTTTCATACAGTGATCGGTGCTATAAAGAAAATAGAACAGGAGAAGGTGATGGAAAATAACTTCCCTAAGATCATAGCACCAGTATATTCTAGGAATTTTTGTCTTCTAATGGAGAGTGAGTGTTTATTTTCTCATACGATTCAAAATTTTATATAGTTCATCTTAGACTGTATTATAGTAACAATTGAATAGAGCCTTCAAATTGTTGGAATTTGGAAGCCTCTAACACACTCTGAAGTATTAAAGTTAATATTGAAAAGATTAATAGAGTATTCCAAAAGTACAAGCCCAGTATATAGGTGCTTATCAAGCCTTTCCTTGCAACACATTCGCTAATGTCCCATTGGCCAAAACTTGTCCCATGGTCAAACCCAGAGTCAGTCTGGAAGGCGACTCTACAAGAGCATGATTTGCGGGCAGCTGACAAATTACTTGTCTGTCACCGACAACTCTCTGGACTCTTAATAATTTTCGTCCCTCCTGTACATTCTTCCTATACAGTCTCTCTCTGGGACTCCTAAAGTCTCATTCCATTATAGCATCATGGCTCAGGTTTGAAGCCTAGAATCTCATCATCTAGATCGGGTCCAGGGAGAATAAGAACTCTGAGGTGTGGCTGCTTTCAATCTAAATATCTCTAAAATCTAGAGATAAGTCATCTTTCCCTCTTCTTCCCATCATCACCATGATGAAGAAAAGACAGAAAAACTGCAATAAAAACACCCATTCAAAAAAAGGGGAGATGGGAGAAATATAACAGTCAATAGTCTTGAGCAAATCTGAAATCCAGGTGGGTACCTGTGGCCAGTCTCTTGGGTAGGGCCTAGTTCTGATGTCTGAGTGTGGTTCTCGATGGCCCATGAGTGTAGCCGAGCCACTTTTCAGTCTTCATCCTGCTCAAGGAAGGTTGAGACCTCAGGGGGCTTCTTTTCATTTTGAAATTCCAATTTCATTTTGGAATGTTTGTGTCTCTTCGAGTACAATCTGGCAATGTTAAATGTAGTATAATTCTCTTAAAGCCTTTGTAGGTTGCTTATAAATCTTATTATGGGTTCACTTTATTAGACACTAGCTTTATCATACCCATAAAGTTCTTCAAGATGGACCCCTCTCTCATATTTTGCCTGCAAGTCAAACTGCTATGGGACAATGCCCTTAATATTTTTAGGAGGCCTTTTTATCCCCCCCTCCTCATTGAGAGTATATAAGTTCTGAGGATTATTAGAAGCCTTTTCGTCTAGCTTAGAGTGTATGAGGCAGTGCTCTAAATCTTTGCATTTTCATAAACAACATTATTGATTTGATCTTTACTTTGAGACCCTATTTTACTGGTAGTACCTTGGATGTGATACTTTTCTTGAGGCACTTTCTCACTTTGAGAATAGTTTTCCAAAACACACTGGGGCTGGGAATTCATTTGACTCTTGAGCCCCAAAGTCCTTTATATTTTCTCTAAATTATGATGAAAACTGAACAACTTATTCTTTAGTACATCTTACTCCTCCTATAACTTATCTCAGGCAACTAAAAGATGCCAGGTGCTACTTTCAACATTCTGCATGGAGCCTTAGTTGGATCCATAAGTTAATTAGGTATCCTTTTTGTTTTCCATGTTACTGTAGGTGACAGTTTTGCTAATTAATCTGCTCATACATGACTTAGGTTTTCTTTTCTCCGGCTTCCAAAAGCAATTTTCTCGCTGCCCTTCTAACTATCACTAAGCCCCATCTTGAGGTTTGCCAGGGCTCTGCCCACTACACAATTCCAGATGCCACATTTTTTTTTGGGTTTTTTTTGGTAGCAGCTCAGCACTTCTGGGTACTCGCATCTAATTTTCAAGTTACCTCAAGCGACTGTTTTACTAATTGTTCTGCCCGCACATAATTCAGGTCCCCTTTTTCTCCGGCTTCCAATAGCTATTGCCTCACTGCCCTTCCATTCTCTATTAACACAGAAACACAAACAAAAATCTGTTCCAAGTTATTTCCTTAGGGCAATAAGTACACATTTAATTTGATCCCCTATATCTTCTGAAGCTACTGTTACAGGGCTGAATAGCCATAATTGCAGTTACTAAAGTTTCTCTACTGCCAAAGATTCAGTTTTCTTAGACTTAGAAAAATTTGTAATCGACAATTTTCTCCTTCCCTCCCTCCCTCCCTCTTTTCCTTCCTCCCTCCCTTCCTCCCTTCCTTCCTTCCTTCCTTCCTTCCTTCCTTTCTTCCTTCCTTCCTTTAACATTTACTAAGTACTTCCTATGAACCAGGCACATAGTACATAGTATTCAGCATTAGGGTAGGGAAATAAATAAAACAAAGTGTGTGCTTGCATAAAGCTTATATTCTAGTGAGGAACTTATTTCTCAGTTGGCCTAAAATTCAAATGAACCCGAAATCCTATTCTGGTTATTGGATAACTCAGGTGAAAATTTCACACTGAAAAAGTTTGTCTTTGATTTACTCCACTGTGGGTGGACTTCTCTCCACCTTTAGAAATCCTGGCCCTGGAGTTCAGTGAAGGTTTTCCTAGGAAGCCTCTGTGCTCTGTGTGGTTTCCCCCCAGAAAGGGCCTCAGAATCCATCCATAGTTTCCCTGCCTTTCTTTGCACTAATACCTCTGTGATTCCCTGAGGGCCTTTCTTCAGACTCCAGTTCCCCAAAGTCATTTTCAGGAATATGATCTTGAGTATTCATTGCGTTCCCTGATAAATGGTAACATTTAGATGGAGTTTTCTGGAGATGTCATGCCCCAATCCAAAGAATATCTAAAATTATGCCCCGGGCTTGTGATGGAGACATGTAGGGATAAGTTGGATTTTCAGGCTTCCTTAAGTTGCTATGGCAACTCCACATGGCTTTTGTACCTCCTGAGATTCTCCATGTGAGTCAGGCCATGTGCTAGAGAAGGCATGCCTTCAAGTGTGGGTAGAGCCAGTGGCTGTGCAATTACATTTATCCAAAAAAACAATTTTTTTTTTTTTTTTTTTTTTGTCAAACCAGAGAGGTTGGTATTGTGGGCCTGGCTTCATACCTTTACTTTGGAAAACACCTTGGCCCCTCAAGTTGCTGAAAGAACCTGATCAATCCAGGGGTAAAATCTACCCCTCATGGCCACCAGAACTTTGACTATAAGTGCGAATATCTTTGCTTTTCGTTTTACTTGAAATAAATATATGTTAATTTATCTCTTCTGAATATTTAACATCTGAGAAAGATTTCCAACTCCACCCTCCTTTTTTTCCCTTGTGCAATCTTCTTTAGTGATTGATTATGTCATAGCCTGTAACAGCTGGCCTGGGCATCAGAAGGGATGATAAGGCAGTGAACATGACCTGCTCACAAGATTTTTGGTTCCTCACCCAGATTGGGATCTTATGGATGGGGATAAAATAGAGGGATCTGAACCCAACAAAGGCAATTTGTCTAGGGAAGTTGGTCCAGAGCTTGGCTCCCAGTAAGGAGATAGAGGACCGAAATTGCTGGAGTCCAGCCCTGCCTCTTGATATCTCTGGGACCTGTCAGGTTTGGAAAACTTTCCATTTCTATAAACATTGAAATTTCTCAAGTGAAGAGGAAATGGGAAAGACTCACTTAACCTTTTCAAATGATAGTCTCTTAATGTATAAAATGCAGATAATAACGTCGGCTTAGCTTTCCCAAATGCAAGTTATACCTACAGTTTTGGCAATCCCGAGAATGGATGTGTTCAAAAATTCCTGGAAGAGTTTCTGCAAACCCAAATTAAAGCTATGTTCCTGCAGGGAGGGGCAAGTCTACCTGACTTTCTGACTCCATTTGAGCTGCTGTTGGTAGTCAAGTAAAGTCACTTTTCTGTGCTTCTTGGAGAGCAAGTTGGGATCCAGAGACAAAGAGGGACATTCTTTTGTATTTTTGTTGCCACCTGGAAGAATTTTCTTTTTCTTTTTCTTTTCTTCCTTTTTTTTTTTTTTGTAGGTATAAAAATAGAATCTAAAAGTGTTCCCTTTATCTGGGGGTAGTTAGGTGTGAAACAGCTTAAAGCCATCATCTAAACAGTTATGACAAAGCTACTTCTCTTTTCAGGGAGGGAAGGTATAATCCTATTATCTTTGTGTGGTTATCAGCGCCACTTGAATTTCCAATTAGTGCAGCTAATCACCATGGGCTCCTCTGGTACTTAGCTGGCAAACAGCTAAGTCTAATTAATACTTTGGAGTGGTGGGTAAATGGCATTTATTTTACACCCCTAGACACATTTTCTAAGTAAAATTCTGATGTGAGTCTTGTTTCATTGGAAATGAACAATTTATAAAAAGAAACGAGAAGGAATTCCGTGGGAAACTAGCAAAATAAGATCCTTAGGAGATCTTGTCAAACCTGAGAATTCAGTGTCCTGGAGAAAAACAGAGGCTATTTGATGGCCAGTCAGAGGCACATTTCACACCCATTTATTGTTAAAAAATTAATAAATCTATAAGATAGGAGAGGCCTTACTCAACCTCAGACTTGTAAAGAGACTCATTACCATTGGACTCATTGATGATGATTCTTTGCTTAGAAACAGAATAAAGTATTAATAACCCAGGCCTCTGGGCTTTTAATTCAAATGGCTTAGAGCCAGTGGTCTCTGGCATGTCCATTATAATTATCTGGGTGAGCTCCAGGCGAAATAACAACTTCTCTGTGGCCAGTGGGCATTTTAATGGGAATTAGAGCTTGGCAACCTCTAATCCTTTGTGCAGAAAATCTCTATTAGCACCTGCCCTCCAGATTCACAGTCCCACCAACTCCTGTCCCGCTGAGGTCCCAGAGTTGATTGGGATGTGGGTCAACTTCTCGTGGGGAAGCCAGGCTTGACCATGTGCCCAAGGTCCCTTGATCAATGTGGTATCCTTGTGTCTTAGAAGAAGAGGCAGACATGCTCACGGCTGAGTCAAACCCAGAGTGACTACTGATAAAGCTGTTCTGTTGATTCTTATCCCCTCAATGCTGGAAGAAAAACACCGCAATGTTAGTATTAACCCAGAGAGTGGAGGGTCTGATTTTTTTTGAGGCTGTGACCCTCCGTAGACCTGGTGGATTCCTATGCTCTTGTCCGGGAGTAACTTGTTTATAATTAAACAATTCCTTTGTACTCACTTAGAAAAAAGCCCTTATTTGCAGAGACTATCAGAGTTTCTAAACCAGAAAAAGCTATAGAGAAGAATAATAAGCCTCAAAGAATCGCAAATTTCGTTGGTTTTGAGCTCCAGGCTTTGGCTGGGCACTGGTCTGGGAAAAGGGGACACTTATTTTTTAAGACAAGAGCTCTGTGTTTAATTTTTGGGAATACGAAAGAGCTGAATGTTTGCTTGAGAAGGGATTTGAAGCCTTTTGTAGGCTTTTTGAGTTTTTCAGATAAAGGCAATCCACATCGCCGTTCTTAGGCAAAATAGTTCCGCAAGTAGCTCTCGTAGGAAAAAAGAGCCGCTCCCCAAAGTGTAAGCATTATTCTGTATAATTATGGATATTTTCCTTTCCAAAAAAAATTTTTTTTCTAGAAGCTATTTCAAAGGCTTTCAATTCTGCGTGTCATTATCAAATAATCTTTTTTGTACTCGGGTGTTTATTATTGGATTGCAACAAGGATAAAGCTCTAGGGGTTTTTGTCTCCTTTGGTATGCTAATTAGCCAGTTTCCTTTTGATCTTTTTCTCACTGAAAAGAGTGAAAAGCTATCTCGGTAGGAAATCGTAGTGCTGTGCATTCACCCCCTCATCTCCATAATCTGAGGATCAGAGGAAGACAACAATTTCACTGCTGAATGAGAGCTTCCAGAAGCTTTAGTTAGGGCTCACTGCTGCCAGATAATTCCGCTGGCACTCAGGGGTGGGTGCAGAGGAGGAAGACAGAGGAGGAAAAAGGCACAAATATTTCACGTGGTCAAGTGAGCTCAGTCTATTTTATTTCTTCTCCAAGCATTTAATCCATGCAAATCCATGTCATTTCACCCAATGTTTAGCTTTTAGATTTCTTTTTCCTATTGATATGTTTTTAGGGACAACGACTGAATACTCAGTTTAAGGAAAATGGTTGGAGTAGCAGGAGAAAGTACACAGCTGATAAAATCTGCTAGACTACGAAGCCATCTTTTAAAAGACACTGTAAACTCACATATGCAGAGTAAACTCACTGGGGAAAATGCTGCCAGCTCTTCTGGGTTGGATGCACGTATTTGTATGTTACATGATGTTTGGGAATGATGGGAACACGAAGTCCCATATTAGATTTTTAGTTTGGTCACTGACTGGTCCACTGTAGCTGTGAATATTTACCCCTTTCATTAAGATCTAAGAATTTAGGACAAAGTCTGGGAAGCCGAATGGGAAATTTCGTCATCAGTATCATCACCTAACATCTATCGAGAATGCACATAGGACAGCACTGCATTATCAGGACAAAGTAAGTTGAGACCTAAGTATCTAGTCACAGGGACTGTGCCCAGCTCAGGCAGACAGACAGGCGCGCGCGTGCGCGCGCGCACACACACACACACACACACACACACACACACTAGATTGAATCATATGAACTCAATGTTTTTGCAAGTAAAAAGCATTTCCATATGCTCAGCCTAATATAGTTTATTGTTTGAGAGGTATGTTATAAGATGTGAGCATTATTTGAAAGTAGAACAAAAAGTTCATACATCCAAAAGGAGTATTGACTCCTTTAAAATCATCCTAAGAGAGGTCTGATTCCAAAAATGCAGCCAGGGCTCAGGGCATTTTTAGAATAGTCCTAAACCTAAGGGTTTTCACTTCCTCAATGTTTGAAAAGCAATCTTTACCCTTTGGAAATGGCTTTGAAATTTTGGAAATAACGGAGGGTCATTCAAAATCACCTCGTGCGAGTAAAATAATTTATACTGAATAAGGCTATTTTGAATTTTCTTTTAAATAAGCAACAATTTGAGTATAAATAATGCAACAATTTTCTTGGATGCCATACGAGCCACCAGAGCCATATAATTTTCCATATAGAGGGTACCTTAGAGATTGGCTAGTCCAGCATTCCTTAAACTTTATTGAACCTAAAAATCCTCAGGGGGAATTATGAATAATGCAGTTTTCAGCACCTTGCTGTAGAGTCTGATTTATTAGATTTAAGAAGAGACTCGGAAATCTACATTTTAAATAACCTTGTCAGATGGTTTCAAGGCAGGAACCATGTCAGCCATACTTGAAATTCCCACATTTGTCTGTAAAGACACTGAAAGTTACTCTGCTACACAGAAGCTGGCCCAGAAACAAACCTCCAGTCTCCAGACTCCCAGGAGGGCCTCAAGAAGGGATACTTGGGGTCTGAATCATAGTTTGGTACATAGACTGAGTGGTGTTCAATCACTTTTTAAAACCTTTCTGTTAAGCCAGTTGCCTCATTTAAAACACGGAGGTAATACTGATTGATTCCAAGCTCAGTGTCGTGTCTATGTAAATTGCTTAATATGGTGCCTGGCGGATAGTAATTGCTCAATAAACATTAGCTACTCTATTTTTATCCCCAAGTCTCCACCATGGCTCTTTGTGTTTCTTTTTCTGTACTTGCTCCTTTTCATGGGCCTTTTTAAATAGGCATTTCTGCTTGGCATTCCTTCCCTATGGCTTTGATCACACCTTGGTTCCCGGTACTGCCATCAGACTACAGAGTTGTTTTTGAGAGGTAGCAATTGGTTATAAAAGCCCTCTGGAATCCTCCCTGAGAGGAACAGCTGGGTCTTTGTACATGTTGCCTTTATGCCCAATTAACCCTTAACTACAGCCCTACTGGCTTGTGACTCTTGGGGGGGAAAAAAAACGACCAAAACCAAACCAATAAATAAAAAAATCCTCAACTGTGAAACCAAAGTGTGCAGAGATCGAAGGTAGCGGCACAGAAATGCCTTCTTCATGCCAGATGAGTGGAGGGCAAGGAAGAGGCTGTTGGGGAAGGGCAGCCAGAACAGCTGGTGGCATGGGCACTTGCCCACGGGCTCTTCAGACTTGGCTCAGAATCCGGAGGCACTGATGATGGTGCCGGAGGGAGAAAGACAGCATGAGGCATCCATGCAAGGTGCCAGGGAAGTACTTGTGTCTTTCCCCCGTCTGTTCCCGTCACCCCTACACCCTCCCATTTGCTCACAAATAAATAGGCCATGGGTGACCAAATGCTGCCTGAGCCACCTGATGCTGCTAATTACTATGACCGTTTAGAGCCAATTATCGCCACAAAAGCAAAACATCTTCGTGTAGCATTCCAAATGGATACTGTTTCGTCCGGGGCAGAGACGAATTGAACACTGTGGCTTAGTTTAAACTAAAAGGGCTCTACTTTGGCAGTTTTCAAAGACCCATTTGAGTCCTTTTGTTTTCTTTTAATTTGTAGCTTTGCAGATCCTACAATTATTATAAGTGCAAGAAGCATGATTGGGGTGGGACAATTCTGTATAGGTAGATTTTTATGTATCTTTCTGTGTAAAAATTATATATAATATAATTTATTAAAAATATAAAAATTGTATATAAATAAATACACACACACACACACACACACATATATATATATATATATAGAGAGAGAGAGAGAGAGAGAAAGAGTTATCATGTACATGTACTATGTAGGACCCCTCCCTGTAACAGAATCATGCATGTATTTATTAATACTTTTGTTGGGACTCTAACTCTAGGATTTCATTTATTTAGTACAAACGGTTGGATAAAAACCTTTAGGGTAATTCCCTTATCTTTAGTGTAAGTGAAATGATGCTTACTTAAGACAAATGAAATGTAAATCTGAAATAATTATCTGAATTTCTGGTCAAAACATTTCAGCTGAGAGAAAATGTAGGCTTCGGGTTGTGAATAATACATATTTTCTGCTGCTCTGATTAGTGTCTTTGGACAATTGCTCAGCTCTTCCTTCTGTTTATAGGTAAAGCTGAGTCGCTGCTTTCCAATGTCACTATGGAAAGGGACAAGAATAATTTATATGAAAAGTATGTGCATGATTTTAGTCTCTTTAAATGAAGGAAACTTCCATACAGAAGCCAAGCACTTGGAGAAAACGGATGCTAAGAAATGCATAGCTGAGCTGTGGAACCCCCTGGGAAAGGCTCAGTCTTTGTGAAAATGCTTCTGATTTCCCCCTTGGTTTCTCCAGAGAAGAGGACCATAGTATGTCGTGGCAGACATCCACATGTTAGCTAAAGTTAGTGTTAACTGGGGAGCTTACCACCCCCATCCGGTCACCCATCCCTTCACTATGTGCTAACCGTGGGCACTCATTGGTAAGCAGGACCCACAGGCATCTGTCCCTGTGCATTTTTGAGTACAGCTAAGATGAACCGAGTGGGAAAAACAGAAGGGGTTTACTTACTAACGGGAGTTAGAGAAGCAACATGAAATCATTTTTATCGGCCGTAATTTTGTGATGTTAACTTACTGTTCTGAGATTTAAAAATATCAAGATTATTTCTGATACCGTCAAGACCCGCCAGCTATCTAGAAGACATTTGTACGGATGTGGTGGTCTGTGCTAATGATAAACAAGACTTAAATTTCTGGGATGTGGATTGTTACTGGGAGCCTCTATAAAGTCCAACTGGTGACTGAACTGAAACTGAAAAGGCATCCTCCTTTGGGTAATGGCTGTCCTTGAAAATAATCTATTCACCGGGCTACTTCCCCTGTTTGATTGGGAGTGTGTGTGTGTGTGTGTGTGTGTGTGTGAGTGAGGGGGAAAGGGGGAGGAAGGATGAGTGTGTGGGTGAACATGTGTGTGAATGTGTTTGCACGCAGGGGTATGATTGTGCGTGTGTATGAGTGTGTGTGTCTGCATGTGCAAATGTGTGCATTCATTATCTAAGTCTCTCCATTCCCTGCAGAGAATCGTGAGAGTCTTTTGGAGAAAGTTATTTATTTAAATAATACAGCAGTGGAGTAATTATAGTAAGTCAGTACATACCTAGGTATACTTTTACAAGGAAGCATACTGAAAAGAAGTAGACCTTTTTCCAATAAGCTTTGGGCTCCTAGCATACCACGAGGTGACATTTGGACAGTGTCCATGGTGATCTGTGCAGCGGCCCATGCGGCACTCATTTTAAATTGGTCCTGTTAAGTATAGCATTAAGTGTCTGCTCATCAGCAGGACTGAGCAATTTCTGAGTGGGACTAGAGCTTTCCAATCCTTACCCAGGTGATCTGTAACACTGGTGTGGGTGTATGACATTTCTGCCCAAGACATAATTAGGTAGCATGTGGGGATATTTCAGGGTAAATATTTTTGTTTTAATTTTTTTTCTGATAAAAAAAGTGCCCATTTGCTAACATTCCCTTGGAAAATGAACCAAAAATGATAGATGATTCTTTTCTGTTAGCTTCTCTCATAAAAGTTCTTCTCTGCATGGCCTTGAGACTGCTTACTCCTAGAGTTTGTCATATCCAAGGCTGATTTCCTAACCTAGTGTGTTCTCGCATGCTTCCCTAATCTCAGGCTTGGTCTTCGTGACATTGGGTGAGAGAATATTCTTTCAGAATCTGGGGGCTGGATTTTTTTTTAAATGTTAGCCACCTAAACTTATTCAGCATGTATTTACTAAGCAGTTTTTTGCATCACTTATCATGACAAGTCTTGGGGAGAAAATGATGAATAATCCAGGCCTTCAAGGTGCTCTCAAAGTGGAAGGGGAGACATTCTCTTAAGAAGGAAGTGATTACATGAGATGGGAAGTCAAGGGAGAGAAAAGAATTCTTTTTGTGGGGTTAGGAGGGGCTGACAAAAGAAATGCTGTATGAACAGAGGCTTGAATGATGGGTATGAATCTATCATGTGGTAGGCTCCAGTGGGGGTAAGTGGGAAACATTCTAGGCAAAGGTATGAATTTATAAAAATAAACCTGACTGTTGAATTTCTATCTTCAGAATAAGTCATCACAACCAGACACCTATCTCATTTTTCTCCTTCCTCACTGATGATTCCAGTCTTGCTTCCAGAATCTTCTGAATCAAGTGCTTTGCTCAGTAAACATACAGGACAAACCTACCAAAGAGTAACTCTATCCTGTGCTGTTTATTATGTTGCTTTCTTTGTCTGAGACAAAGCAATTACTTGGTTTGGAATTTTTTTTTTCTTTTTAGTTAGAGACGGAAACAATATTTTGCATTCTCCAGAGCTACGTCTGCCTCTAGGCAATCACCCTGGAAAAGGAACAAACCTTACCTTCCCGTAGAAAAGACAAATAGTTTGGGCAACCCATAGTTCTAGCCAGGGTTTATTTTAGGCTATGTATTACTTCAAGAGGCTCACATGAAGTAAAAACTAGTTTGAAATTGGTCTCCCTCTGTGTTTTTATTTCATTTAATGTTTTTGAATTGTGAGGCTTTGTGACGCTCAAGTGCCCTTTAGGTAGTTCAAGATGGACAAACCGGTAACACCGAACCCAAACCCAAACCAGGAAATAAAAAAAGCATCTTGTCGAATATTGCAATAAATTTAGACCCTTTGTGCATAGGAACGGATGACAAAAGTTCTCTACGTGTAAACATAAAGTGAAGATTTATTGGAGTGAGGTAAGGAAGGCATCAACAAGGGCCAGAGCAAATACTCTTCTGAAAACATCAATGACATTCTGCTCCATTTCACACTAGGTAGGACTGTAAATCTGCAAAGGTCAAAACACAGCCTCCCTTCAGGCTTATAGGAAATGTTTAAAGATGTCAGTTTGCACCAATCTTAGTTGCAATGTCACACAGCAAACAAGGCTAAATTGTGATTTAATTCTTGCACTTGTGTTCTTGCTTTCTGTCCTGATTTCTGTACAGCAAAGGATTCCGTTTACCACCCCTGAGATGATCTATTCTTGTACTAACACCTGTTTTGTCCTTTGCTTTGCATAAATGATAGTCTCCCTTTGTCTAGGAGATAATTTTTATATGGTATAAGGAGAGAATTCTATCGTCTGCCTCTGGAAGCTTACATCCTCCCTGCACACCCCACCCCCCTCCATTTTCTCTCATTCCACACCACGCAGTGTAATACAAGCATGGCAAGTGTAATGGGGAAACCCTGGGCTGATTAATATTATTTACTGTGATACTTCTTCTGGTCAATTTCTGCAGACATGAGAGGCATCATACCTTACCTGGGAAGAGGCAGTTGGAGCCTCTGGTTTCCATTATCTTCCATATATATGATTGCTGCTTTGCTAGTGTTAGAAGATTCTGTGATTGGGTTGACAGCTGATTAGTTCCACAAATATTTATGAAACGAATGTGCAAGACCTTGTGTTAGGTAGGTATTGCAGGAGAGTTGGTGGGGTGGGGGAAGAGCATCATGGGCAAAGATAAACAAGAACTAGTTCTTTGTTCTAAAGACCCTAAAACTTTGAGGGGGGAAAGTTGATGTGTGAACAAGAAGGAATGAAATGAGTTTTATAGCAGGAGCATAAGCACTGGGCTCTGGCAAACCTGGGGAAGGCGAAAGCTTTAGAAAAGCCAATTTCTGTTGAGCTGTAAAAATCCTTACAAACTGGAACTCATTACTTCCAGCTTGATATATTCTCTGGAGCTGTGATATGAATAGATCCAACTCCATTTCACATGTATATTTCGAAATTGCCTCTGGTTTTGGATTTTTGTGGCAATGTGTTTTATAGACTGAACTGGTTCCAAAGGCAGGTAGTACATAGTTAAACAGCTATAAAATTCAAAGTATTTAGTTCCAGAAACCCAACTTTTTCAAGTCTCCTTTGTCTGGGCAGCTTTATCTTATATGCTATCTTGAACATCAATACTTTTGGTCGTGGTTCAGGAAGTTTCGATCATCAATTCACTTCCCTTCTTCCTACACACGATGTTTTCTTAGTCATGAATGAGCTTCAGGGAATCATGTCTCAGTGTTAAGTGTATGCAAAAATTTCTTTAAGGACATTTTTCTTGGAAGAGAGTCCATTGTTTTAATCAGATTCTCAAAAAGATGCATAAGCCAGGCAGTGTAAAACTACTATATGTTCTCTCTTCATGATTTTGCCTACTGTCGAGATTTCAATGCCAACTAAATGCTGATGACTCTAAAATCTGTATTTCTATATTAAATACCCCTGAGTTTTATTCTTATATGTCCAAATGTTTACAACTTATCTTTGCTTCTTTGGGACAATAGCCCAAGCCCACCAATTCCAAGATGAAATTCACGATCTTTCATTGTATATCATGCCTACATATTTTCCATCTTCATTGATGTCACCAACGTGCACTCAGTCACCCAGGATAAAAAACTGAGAATCATTTGGGTAATTTGTCCTTGTTCTTTATGATAACTCAAATGGCACTTGCTTCTAAAAGCCTAAAAGCCCCTCTTGACCACCCAAGACAGGCTGGTTGCTCTCTTTTGGGGTCCCACAGCACCCTCAGCGCTCAGCCATATATTAATGATCTGTTTATTTTTCTGGTTCCCTCACTAGTCTGCAAGTTCTTGAGGGAAGCAACCATTTCTTACTGGGTTTTGTGATTCAGCACCGAGGCCAGAGTCAAGCCCTCAGTAAATGCTCAGGGATCAATTAAAAGGAGTAATTAGGACTCTTTAAAGAATATACGTTATACCTGGTGTCCGGAAATTCAGACATAGTGACAGTGGCTTGAAATATTCTGTTTTCATGGCTTGTGAAAGTGCAGAGGAAAGAAACCTCTGTCTAATGTGGTCTGCTAAAATGAAATTATTGTAAAAGTCAGATCTTAATGCTGATTCTATGTCACTCAGTAGGGGGGAGATGCCAACTGTGTAGTAATAGGCTGTTTTCTATATGTTCTTTCTAAACTTGACAATCCTCCTCTCCAGAGAAAAAATTCTATTAAGTTAAACATTTAGGTTTTAAAAATAATGTTTTAGAATCAAGTAATTAATAATTCATAGCATCTTGTGGGAAATTGTGTTAGATACAAGTACAACATTTCTGAGGCTTCCTGAATTCTGATAGAAGCGTAAAAGGACAAGCGTACCAAGACGTTGCCTACCACATTTAAGACAGAAATGCTTTCAAAAAATGGACTAATTGAGGGGTGCCTGGGTGGCTCAGTCGGTTGGGTGTCCGACTTCGGCTTAGGTCATGATCTTGTGGTTTGTGGGTTGGAGCCTGGTGTCCGGCTCTATGCTGGCAGCTTGCAGCCTGGAGCCTGCTTCAGATTCTGTGTCTCCCTCTCTCTCTCTCTGCCTCTCCCCCTCTCATGCTCTGTCTCTCTGTCTGTGTCTCTCTGTATCTCAGAAAGCAATAAACATGAAAAAAATGGACTAATTGAAAAGAAATGAGAAAATGCCCCATAGTCCTTCACCTACCAAACATCTTTTTAGGCATTGTAGCTGTGTTCTGCACTTTTCAAATGAATCAGAATTTTGTTTCCCTTCCCCTCCTCATGGGTTAAGGGAAAGAGAATGCCTCCCTCTACACTATGCCATGTAAGAGGGCCTTAGCAGAAAGTGTGGTGTTTGCCAGAAAGAGAGCCTGACATCTCATCCTAAATGACTGTTGGCTGAGCTGTAGAAAGAAACCCATCCATCCCTGTGTCACCATGGGAACACAGCTGTGTGCACTAGGGAGAGGTTAACCTGTGTCCTCTGGAGTCTAGAGCCAGAGATTGGGCCCTGACTGTGGCCTGGAAAATCCTAAAGGAAAGAGGTTATGTGGAGATGCTCCTGAAAATTAGACCAATGGAAGAAGGATACAGGAGGAGTGTCCTACATACCGAGATTTTGGAAAGATGAGATGCAAACTTTCTGATGGGTTATTTGGACACTTGGTGAAATAGCAAGAAGTAGCAAGTTTGGGGGAATCTTGAAAGGACTCTGCCTAAGAGTTCTGCTTATCAGGACAAAGTGTTCCAAATAAAGAGGCTAAATGGGGTATACCACTGGGGCAGCAGCGATTGGTCTAGGAATGGTGTTGGAGGTAGTGTGTGTGTGTGTGTGTGCGCGCGTGCGCGCACATGTTCTAAGTGGGTTCTTTTCCCCTAATTCCATCCTCCCCTTCAAATACCCCAATTGTTGAGGGGCCAGAAAGAATGTTAGCAATGGGGCAGGCAGGGGAACAGGAAAGACCTAGATAAAAACTGAAAAGTTAAAAAAAAATGCATTACTGAAATGATTAGGATATCTATTGTACTCCATGCCATTGATGCCCTCCTAGGTCTCCTTTCCACCAAACACATCACTTGGACAGCTGTTGTGAATGCTGGCTGCTAATAGCACACAGCTGCTCTGTGCTGCTGAGACTTGCCCTTGGCCAAACAGGAGCCACCTCACCCTGGAAGCGATGAATCTCCTCTTCGCTAAACCTAAGACAACTAGCATTTTATGGGAATGGTCACATTTCTGCTCCTGCTAGGATCAGATGTTAAAAATGTTGGAAGTGGGGTGCCTGGGTGGCTCGGTCGGTTGAGGTCTGATTTCAGCTCATGTCATGATCTTACGGTTCATGGGTTCGAGTCTTGCTGCTGTCAGCACAGAGCCCATTACAGATCCTCTGTCTCCTTTCTCTCTGCCCCTCCCCTGCTCATGCTCTCTCTCTCAAAAATGAATAAACATTTATTTAAAAAAAATTAGAAGTATTTGGGGGGGGGCTGAGAGGAGATCTCTCTTTCTGGTGATAGTGAACTGAAAAATCTAGACAAGATGTATCTTGTAAAAGTCTGTTGGAAGCATTGAAGAGCTACCAGAGCAACTACAGCTTGAGAGGCCAAGGTCTTAGAGAGAAGAGTACAGAGAGGTAAATTCGAGGTAAAGGGAAAAGTGTCTAAAGTGTCTAAAGAAGTGTCTAAAGAAGCAGCAGAGAGGTTGAGAAACTGAGCAGACATTGATGGCTGAAAGGTAGAGAAGCCAAACATAACTTTGGGTTGTTTCATGGGCTAGGGGACAGAAACTGGAATTCAGGGCCAGCTCAAGGAGGAAGACCTTGGCAAACCTTCCAGGGTTGTATTTAGGCCCCTGGACAGCCTATACCCTAGGAATGAGCATGGACCAGAAATAGATCAGTCCCACAAAACAGATCATTCTCTGATCAGATTAAGATGACATTCCTATATTCTGTCAGAAGCAAAAGTAAATGCAGTCTCGAACAAGGTGACATTATCTATGGTCTCAAACTATTTCTTCAAATTTTGATATCTAGAATTCAATAAACAATCACTGGCAATTCCAGGAGATAAGCATAGGTTTCTGAAAATCAGGAGAAAAAGCACAACAGAAACAGACTTGGAAGAGATCCAGATACTAAAGTTATCTGACAGAAACTTTACAAACATGATGAAAATAAAGGGTAAGATGGAGAATTTTAACAGATAATAACTTTTAAACATAAACAATGGAAAGTTTAAAAGTGAAAAATGACAACTGAAATTCGATAACTCAATAGATATGTTTAATGGCAGATAAAAAATGCTTAAGAGAAAATTAGTGAATTGGAAGATAAACCAGAAAATACTCTCAGCATAAGAGAAATATGGGATCTAGTTAAATAGATCAAACATATTTTGAACATGGTTTTCATTGAGGGGTACATTTAGAACCCCTCAATGAAAAAAGAAAGAGATTGGAACAGAAGCCACATTTGAAGGGATGGTGGCCAAGAATTCTTCAAAAATAGTGAAAGATACCAAGGGAGCATTACAAATGGCTGGTAGGATAATATAAAGAATGTCATACTAAGCATATCATGGTAAAACCACTGCAAACAAAAGAAGAGAGGGTATTGAAAGCAGACAGAAACCAAAATAAGTCATATGACTTCCCCAAAGAAACAATGGAGGTTAGCTAGCAACGACATTGTCTGTTCAAAGTTTTGAAAGATTGTTTTGAATTATTTACTCAAAATTGTCAAAACATAAGCTAACCTAGAATTCTATCCCTGTAAAAATGCCCTTTGAAAAGAAATCAAAAGGCATAATTTTAGACTCACCCACTGCCCCCTAAAAAGTGAGATAATTTTATTACTAGCTGACCTGTGTTACAGTAAATACTGGAGTGAGTTCCTCTGAAAGATGATTCCAGACAGGAGCATGGAGAGACAAGGAAGAATGAAAAGCAATGTGAGGGGTAAATATATGGGTAGATCTACATGAATATTGAAAGCATTAAATAATAATAATGTTGTTTTGTGGGGTTTAAATATCTATGGGGTAGACACATGAAAAAAATAGAACAAAAGGCTGGAAATTGGATAAACAGAACTATTTTGTTCTAAGTTCCTTGCGTTATGTCATAGTCAAAGTCAAGGAGGCAGTTTTAATCCAGGGTAACCCTTAAAGGAAAAGTAAAAGTATGATCAACCAGATAGTAAAAGGGGGAATGGAATAATAAAAATGTTTTATTAAAACAAAATAAGGCAAGAAATGAGAACAAAGGAGCATGGAACAAATTGGAGAAAGAAAAAATGTACAGCAAGATAGTAGAGTTAGACCCATATATATCACTAAGTGCATTAAATGAAAGGCTAAATACTTCAATTAAAAGACAAATACTGTCAAATTGGATTTAAAAACTTTATGCTGCCAATAGTAAACAGCTTAAAAATAAAGGTGCAGAAAGGTAGACAGTAAAAGATGACAAAGATGTTCCTTACTAACATTAACCAAAAGAAAGCTGTTTTGCTAAATGAATAACACTCCAAGTATTCATTTGCTAAATGAATAATGCCAAGTAGGCATTAAGGCAAGAACTACTAGAAGGATATTCCACAATGATAAAATGGTTAAGTTGCCAGGAAGTAACACTGACAAATTTGCATGGATATAATAAGAAAGTGTCAAAGTTGACAAAGCAAAAACCGATAGAACCAAAGTGAGTCCAAGGCAAACCCTCAATAGTCTTAGGCAATTCTAATAGACCTCTTTCAGTGACTGATAGGATGAGCAGAGGAAAATAATTAGGATATTGAAGAACTGAACATGGTTAACACACTTGACCCAATTAACAAACAGGAACACACGGCATCCAACAACTGCAGTGCAACCGAAAGTGAGTCTCAACAAATTTCCAAATATTAAATTCATATAGAGGATGTTCTCTGATCACAGTAGAATTAAACTAAAAATCAATCATGAAAAGATAATTAGAAGTATCCTCATATATTTGGAAATTAAGCAGTAAGCTTCTAAATAAACTATGGGTCAAAGAAGAAATCACAATGGAAATTAGAACTTATTTAAGCTTTGGAAAGAGAACTGATATCATTATGCTAAAATCATAACCACAGCAGCGAAGGAGCTCGCCCAAGGAGACTGCATAGAATCTTTCTCATTCTCTTTTTGTCAAAGTTTCAAGGAATGTTGCATCTGGGACATGGAAAAGCCATGGTAGGTCTTTTCAGGTGTTTGTTCTGTAGTTTACTGTATTTAATCTTATAGGTTACACGGTCAACTTGCAGTGGCTTTCTGGGACAATCATGATAATCATATTAGAAATACTGAACACTGTGCCCTGACATAGAAGTGATATTTCTATCATCCAAATGATCTGTCAGATGGCCTGAGTCCTTTCCTTTTCTTATTCGTGTTACTCCTCCCTGGGAAAAGAATCTGGCAGATGTTTAGGAACACAGCGAAGCACTTCACACCATTATTTAACCAAGCACACTGTGAGAAGTAATTAAGAATCCTGCCCTCCGTTTGCTCAAATATGAAGGAAAGGGATATATAAACAAAATGAGAGAAATTAGATGTTTCTGTGTTCAGCATAAAGGCAAAGTTGGCTTTTTAATAAAAGCATTGTTTTCATGTGCAAACCTTCAAAAAGCTTCTTCTTAGGGATGATTACATGATTAAATAATAATTACGTCTATAAGTTATGAAATGGAAGATGATGCTGTATGTTGCTCTGTCTGTCCCTCTGAATAGGATCATAGGCTTTCAATGCCACAAGTATTCAAGGCTTGTCACATCAGAGACCCTTAGAAACCCATGAAGCCAAAAGTGGTGCTAAGTTATGCTAATGTTAGTTACTGTGCTCTGAGGGCCTGGGTATGTCATTGCAGGTTATCACAAATTAATTGTATAGATTAATCACCAGAGCTAGATTTAGGGGGTTAAGGAGCTTTTTGGTTCCTCTCATAGTCCTCCCCTAGCTTTAACCTCCAAACTACCAGCTCGTCAGCTGCAGAGCACTGTTGGCTTCTATTGGAAATGCAAAATTCTTCCTTGATGTTAGGATGAAGGGGCTGCGTTTGTAATATTGTGCTCATAAAACAAACTTCATTCTTTCCCAAGTAATTGGCTTCCTGCTGACAGGAGCACTAAAGAGATGTCTGACAAGAGTTTGAATTGGTGCGTTAGTACCTTTCTTATGTATCTCTCTCCATGCGCTGTTTATATTTTCTCCTGTTAGCACACCCTTCACTTGCTAAAGATGAATTTGAATTTTCAATGTGTGCTTGTACAGTCTCATTAGTGATTTGTAGTTGTATCGGGTGCTCATGCCTTTGTAACTGTAAAATTCATGGTTCGGCTAGACCACACGAAATCATAAGGTCCTGGAAGTCTGAGTAGCCCCAAGTGGCCCCAGGGTTTTTATCTTCTGTTTTATGCCCCTTTGTTTGTTCAGAGAGACAACTTGGATTTTATTAGATGCAAGAGATAGTTCTATTTCGAGTGTCTTGCCCCTTAGTCTGTTAAAGAGCACAAGTTGACTCTCCTTTCAGAGGAGTGTTCAAACCTGCTTTCAGTGATTGCTTTTGGGAGAAAAGCAGTGCAGATCCCAAAGTGCTGGGACTGAAGTGGTTCTGGGGCATGTATAAATAGGTGACTGGATCAGAACGGAAATATTTCTGAGGATGGCTGCCATGTTAAGGCAATAATGGTGGTGCTGAAATTCCTTGGTGTCAGGGCTGATTGGTGGAGTCAGGGCTCTGGGGTGCTTTTGCTGAAAAAATGGGGTGAGAGAATTCAGAAAAGATGGTTTTGCATACACTTCTTCTTCATTCCCATCCACCCCTAAAATCATGAGATGGAATTGCTGTGATGAAATATGTTCCTATCAAACTCTATAAAGAATACGAAGTAGGAAATTCCAAATGTCTTCTGACTTCTCTTTATCAATTAAGAAAGCTTACATTTAGTGTCTGTGACTGGAATGCAGATATTAAATACATAAACTAAGGCAGCAGTTTAAGAGAATGTTGTCCACAAAGGCGGAACTAAATCACATGAAAATCAGTCGTGATACTGCTTAATAAAGAACACATGGGTGTAACAATGGAAAGACTTGGATTCCAAGCTTAGTTTTCCTATCTAATTCTTGCATGACCTATTTGGAACAAGTCCCTTGATTTTTCTGGGCCTCAGTTTCTCCAAGTATAACTTGGAGGGTTTGGGCAAGTGCTAAGGAGCCTGTGAGTCTGTGAATTATGCCTAGGGTACTTATCAGACTTGGATCGGTGTATTGCAAGTAACTGACATATATGGGCAGGGTTGGTATTCTAAATATTTTCCAGCCCTACAGCAGAAGTGAAAATGGAGGTTTGATATCAACAACCAGTAGCATTGTACCTGTTCATGTTTGCTACAACTACACTTACGGGAATGAAACCCTGGCTATTTGTGTCAAATTGTTAAGGCAAAACAGACTTAGGAATCGGCAATCCCTCTTCCTGTCTTTCCAGGTTGTCCCATCTTCTGTTAGAAGAAGCATGTTGTGATAATGAAGATTTGCTGAAGGCAGATAACAAAAATACACCAGGGCTTAGGGGCATGGTTGGAGATCTCAGTAACATGGTGGACTGTTCCAGTAATGGCACCAGTGAATCATACCTCCTGGTATCCACACCCTCTAGTAGTCCTTTCCCACATTGACTCTGGCCTTGGCTATGTGACTTGCTTTGGCAACAGGGCGTTAACGAATGTGACCCAAGCAGAGGCATAACAAATGCTTTCTTAGTCGGGCTTGCTCCGTCTCTTGCTGCTTTTGGAACACGACCACTATGTGAAGAAGTCTTCTGGCCTCTTGCTGACCCATGGTCCAGCTGACAGCTTGCACCATTTGCCAGATTTTTGAGTGAGGCTTGGACTAAACAGCCCCATATGAGCAGACAGATGACTATAAAAACATGAGCAACCCCAGGGGAGACCAGAAAAGGAACCACCCAACTGAACTCTGCCCAATCTGCTGACCACAGAATCAGGGAAAATAAAATGGTGGTTATTTAAGCCACTAAGTATTGGATTGGTTTGGTATACAGCAATAGATATTTGATACAACAAGTGCAGAATCTCCAAGTTAGGTGGAAGGGAGGGGCGTTGGTGGGAAGAAAGAGAGTTGAAGTCTCCTTCATCATTTTCTTCTTTGAAGTTGGGATCAAGGATTTGCATCTAGTTCTTGTAAACAGATCCTTGCTTCCTAGATGGGCCAAGAAGCTCCTTCTTACATATCTGGCCAAGTACACTTGGTTTCAGGAAAAGCATAGTTAGTTTTTCCTTGTCCTTCTTAGTGAAGCACACAGGTAGGTTTTGCCTCTTGCATTTCCCTCGGTCTCAATTTTTCTATTTCGTTCAGAATGCAACAAGGATCAGTTGGCCTGGACTTTTCTTATTAACTCAGTGGGTGGCTATTATCAAGAGATTTTGTAGAATATTATGAGAATAAAAGGGTTCTTGGGAAATAGGTGAAAAGATAAGATTTTAAAATGACTGAGAAGTATGATATTTTCCAAATGTCTGTATACAGCCTGCAACCATCTTGCCTTCAGCACATCTTTGAGATAATAAAAAAATCCATTTTGTCTTTGTCCTAATGTTTCTGATATCTTCCCTCTGGCAGCCACAAGTCAAAGAGTTTATATAAAACAAAACCCTGAGGACTTCTGCTTTTTTTCATAAATAACTCTAAAACTAGACAAATGTATAAGGCAACTATTTTCAGGTATTGAACAACAAGAAGCACAATCCCCAAAAGAAGGGAAACTCACTCCCTATGTTCATCCAGGTCTCTTCCCAAGTTTCCAACTGTGGTACAGAAAGCTGGAGTCCACACAGAGTGTGATAGTCTAGTTGACCTAAGAGGCAGAGACAGGAGTTGGGGGCTACTCAAGTGGATGGAAACTACATATCAGGGCACTGGGGAATAGGGAGCTGTGCTGGATGATGAAAGAAGAGTGAGGAGTCTGTATGGGAGTTCCCATGAATTCTTCACTGAGGACTGGGACACATATTCTGGGGCAAGATTATACGGAGCTTATCATGGCAGGCCTGAGGGTAGAACAGAGGTACCAGAGGTTGAATGCTACTGGAAGATGTTGGAGTTCTGAGCTAGCCTAAGGAGAGAGTTCTTGTTAGCACCCCAAGCATTTATCTGAGACACCAGAGAGGTCCTACTCTAGAAGAAATGACCATGTTGTCTTATAGTAAGGCTTACTCTAGACCTACCCTATTAAAGCCTAAAAATCCAAGCTTTGTCAATATGTTCAGAGAGACAGTTTGGAAATTTCCACTAAGTTATAGAGAATGAGGATCAACTAGAGTTTTCCACAGCCTGAAACCTAGGCTAACAAGTTCAAATTTAGTAGCTAATAGTTAGTTTGACTGTCAAAGACATTACAAGAAAAAAACTATCAACCGATGCCCCTCATTAACATAGATGTAAAAATAAAAATTTTAGCAAATCAAATCCATCAATAGCTAGAAAAAAATGTAATACCTCACGACCGTGTAAGGTTGATCCTAGAAATATAAGGATGGTTTAACACTTGAAAACTAATATATGTAATCCATCACCCCAACAAAATAAAAGAGAAATAAATAATCTCAGTAGAAACTGGAGAAAACATTTGATGAAATTCTTACAACCACGTATGATAAGATCTCTCAGCAAATTAGGAATAGAAAGAGTCTCCAACATCGATAATGAACATAGTAACTATATCTGCAACAAATATAGTTACTGATGAAACATCAAATGTTCTCTAAGAATGAGAATATGGCAAAAATATTTGCTCTCACCACCTCTATTCAATATTGTACTAGAGGTCCTAGCTAGTCGTATCAAGCAAGAAAAAAGGAATAAAAGGAACAAATATTCGGGAAGACTGTTTTTATTCACAAATGACATGACAGAAAAGCCTGAGTCTATAAAAAAACAAAGAAATAAACAATTAGAATTAATGTTTCAGGATGAATCCAAGTAAAAAAAACAACTGTATTCTATATATTAGCAACAAACAACTACAAAATAAACATTAAAAAACATTTAGGATAATATAAAATATGAAATATGTTTAAATAAATGTAACAAAAAACATAAAAGATTTGTATACTGAAAACAATAAATATTCCTGAGAAAAATTTAAAATTCTAAATAAAGAGATATACCGTATTTATGGATTGGCACATTCAATATTGTTAAGATGTTAATTTGCCCCAAGTTGAATTCAATGTAATGACAACCAAATTCAATGTAATGACAACCAAAATTATAGAACTCATTTTTGTAAAAATTGAGAATCTGATTCTAACATTTACACAGAAATGCCAAAGGATAGTAAAACAACAAGAATAGTAAAAACAATTTTGAAAAAGAAATTGGAGGATTTACAGAAGGTTTCATGACCTTCTATAAATGCTATAGCAATCAAGACAATATGGAATAGTCAAAGGTAGACAGACTCAATGGAACAAAATGGAGAATCCAGAAATAGATCTACGTGTATATGATCAATTCATTTTGACAAAAGTAACAAGGTAATTCAATGGGAAAGGGATAGTCATTTCAACAAATGGTACTGTAACAATTGGATATCTATATTAGAAAAAATAAACCTTGGCCCACAGTCTATACCATACAGAGAAATTAATTCAAAATAAATCACAGATCTAAATGTCACAGATAAACTACAAAACTTCTAGGAGATCATGTGGGAAAAAATATGTGTCAGCTTAGGATAGGCAAACATTAGGACACAAAAAGCACTAATCTTCAAATTTAAAAATGGTAATTTGACCTTCACCAAAATTAAAAACTTCTTCAAGATATACCGTTAAGAAAATGAAAAGCAATCCATTGGCTGGAAAAAATATTCATGCATATACATATATCTGATAGAAAAATCATAATCAGAATATACAAAGAACTCTTATAATTCAACAATGAGAATGCAAACAACCCATTAAAAATGGGAAAAGGTCTTAACACTCTACAAAATAAAATATATAAAGAACATAATACACATTAATAATAAGGAAGACAATCCATTAAAACAGGAAAAAGACCTGAACAAACACTGCACCAAAAAAATATGAAAACTGTCAAGAGCAAGTCTATCAAAAGATGCTCAACATCATTATTCATCAGGGAAATGCAAATTAAAACCAGTGAGATACCACTTCACATATACCTGAATGCAAAAATTTTAAAAGACTATGAATATCAAACGTAGGTGAGTATGTGGAACACCAGGTTACCTCACACATTGCTAGTGAAATGCAAAGTGGCACAACCATTATGGAAAACAGTTTGTCAGTTTCATGTGAAATTAAACATGAACTTACTATATGCCCTAGCAATTGTACTTTAAGGTATTTATCCCCCATTCTTTCAAAATAAAATGTCCACTAAAGACTGGTAGACTGATGTTCACAGTAGCTTTATTCACAAGAGCCCCAAATTGTAAACTATTCAAATGAACTCAAATGTGCACACAGGTGAATGATATATTCATACCTGTATATTCATACAATAGAGTACTACTCAGCAATAAACAGAAAAGAAATACATGGAATAACATGGATGTATCTCAAAAATATACTGAGCAAAAGAAGACAGACACAAATGAGTACATGATGTATGATTCCTTTTCTATGACATTTGAAAAAAGGTACAACTAACAGGGATACAGTTCAGATCAGAGGTTGCCTGGAATGTAACTGACAGCAAAATAATACTGAGGGAACTTTCTGGGGTTGATGGAAACATTCTACATCTTGACTGAGGTGATTTCACAGTACATACGCTTGCCAAAACTCATTGAGCTGGGCACTTAAAATGAGTGGATTTTATTGTATGTAAGTGATGCTTTAATAAAATTAATTTAAAATTTTCAAATCCTTTAGTGATAAAAATAACAAAAAAAATCCAATAGCAAAAACAATAGTAAGCCATGAGGAATGTCTTATTAAGTTTTCTTTTTATTGAAGAAAAATAATTTATTACTCATCTTTATTCAGTTATGAAGGATATAAAATACTGAATTGTAGTATCATAAAATTTAAGGAGAGTGCGAATTTCGATTCAAATACAACGATGATTAAATCTTTTCACATTAACAAATTTAAACTTTACAAAGGAGAGAGAGATATTAACTGCCCTATTGTTATAATGGAGAAAATGAACTAAGAGAGGTTAAATATCTTACCTAGAGTCACAGTAAAGAAATTGAAATTCCAACTCATGTCTTTTGGCACTAAATCCAATGCTCTTTCCACTACACTATGTTGTTTGTTTTCTCATGCATCCCTTTTAAAATATACTGAATAACCAAAGTTAGCAATGTCTTTTCCATTGCTAGGCCTTAGGTTGCATTTCCTTTGATGTTATTAGATTTTGAAAAAGGCTTTTTCACTTGACACTGAGTTTTTGTTTTTATTTTTGTTTTTTTTTCCAGAAATCTTCCCAATCTTTACTTTTCCAGAGATGTGGGGGATCTTTATCTTTCTTGCAAAAGGTATGGAATCTTTGAACAGTCAAATTAAATAGAGTCTTATAAAGCATTTCCTCTCCCCAACTTAACTTGCTGATGAGAGTAGAAGTTGATACAGTATTTCTGGAGGGTAGTTTGGCAATAGGCATCAAAACTCTTACAATCTGGTATATTCTTGAGCTGAGCAATTACTCTTCTGGGAATTTATCCCAAGGAAATTATCAGAGATATGTGTATGGGTTTATGTGCATGGATGTTCATCACAGCATTATTAACAATAGCAAAAAAATTGGAAACAAGATAACTGTTTGTGTCAGAGACTTTTTTTTTCTTCCATCATCACATCTTTTTTTCCTCAGCAATAACTCTGGTTTTGTAGATGGGCACATTGCCACCCAGTAAAGCATTCATACATTGGCCATCCCTTGTAGCTAACTTGTGGCTATTGGAAGTGTTGTGAGTCAACATTCACTAAGATGTCTCTGTTCTTTGGCCATTTCTCTTTGGCTTACTGGATTCTGGATGTAATGGTTAGATCTGAACCATTTTGGAACACAAGGCAACCCTCTAAGGATGGCAGAATAACAAGAAGGAGCCTGGGTACTGTGGGAATATCCGTGCATGCCTTGAGACTTAATTTGCATGAAAGAAAATAACCTCCAATTTAGTTTAAGCACTATATTTACATTTTCCTGTTAGAAATAGCCAAGCTTAATCTAACCAACGCTATGTTCAACGGCAAAGGAACGGTTAAATTATGATATATACATAGGGTATAATACCAAGCAATTGTTAAAATGACATCATATAACACTCTATTAACATGAAATAATTTTCACAATGTAAGACTAAGACACAGCAATAGGCTACATTCAAAAGCAGGATATGAACAATATTTGTAAATATAATTTTTGTTGTATATGTACATATACATGTGTGTACATGTATATATAGATGTTTTTCTGTGTGCACATATATCTTTTATCTCCCTCTCTATATATAAAATATTATATATAAATATACACATGTATAATATAAAATATAAATAATAATAATAATACATGATAGAAAATGTTGCCAGCTGTTATGTTTGAATAGTGTCATTAGAGGTTTTTTTAAATGTGAGGTTTTCTTGTGTTTCTCACATTGGGCATGTATTACACTGGTTATAAGAGAGGAACAGCTGTCAAAATAAAACACTCTTTTTCCGAAAATGAAGCAAGTTTAAGTGTGATTCACTAATTTTAAATAAAAAGGCTATATATCATAACATAAATAAAAGAAATAGAAATTAAATATTGAGGAAGTCTTTTACAGTGTGCATTTTAAAATATGGACTGCCGTTGCATATCTTGTTATATTGATGCATGAGTGGTTATGATTACTCTTTAAAACTGTGCGCAAGCCAATTATTTAGTAGATGGGTGAATGTATATACTTTATAGCTCTTACTCAAATAGAATGTGAAGCACAGGGACATTCTAAAGATGACATCTAGCGGTTGCTGTGGTAACCTTATGGGCTCAATTTAGTAATCTTTTATGTCAATTTCTAGAGTTGGAATTGGCATATTCTTAGCTTTAACATACAGGAAGGAGACCGTGATCGGTGGTATTAACCCTTACAGACTGTATTTGTGATTGCTATTCAGCGTTAAAGAGAGTAGTCAAGTCACAGTAGAGGTGTTGAAGAACAGCCCGAAAATGATTTAATCTAAAACTTATCTTAGAATTGTCATGGCAATTATTTGCAACTATGTGGATGGAACCGGAGGGTATTATGCTAAGTGAAATGAGTCGGTCAGAGAAAGACAAGTATCATATGACTTCACTCATATGAGGACTTTAAGAGACAAAACAGATGAACATAAGGGAAGGGAAACAAAAATAATATAAAAACAAGGAGGGGGACAAAACAGAAGAGACTCATAAATATGGAGAACACACTGAGGGTTACTGGAAGGGTTGTGGGAGAGGGGATGGGCTAAATGGGTAAGGGGCACTAAGGAATCTACTCCTGAAATCATTGTTGCACTATATGCTAATTTGGATGCAAATTAAAAAGAAAGAAAGAAAGAAAAAGGATTGTCATGGCAGTTAAAAAACACCTGTCATTCCAGGTAAAAATAAAAATTTGTGATTATTATAGAACACTTACAACGCAATTAGCACAATGCTTAGTGCTTTATAAACACCATCTCATTTACATCTGTTCCCTGACTTAAACCTTAGAAGAGTCCTACAAAGTGGTATGATCGCTGTTATTTTATAACAAAAAAAACAAAACTGAGACTTAGAGAGTTTAGATGAGTTGTTCAAAGCCACATGGTTAGGGTATGGTGGTGCCAGGATTCACACCCAAGTCATCTGCCCACACTCTTAACCCCTGCTCTATGCAGCATCCAGGCGTTTGCCTATGATACCTGGTCTGGGTCTGTCATAAAGGTTCCCTTTAAGGGAGACACCACAGCAACGCTGGCTTATCTAATCTAGTCTGAATCAGCCAAATTTACTAAACAACCACTTTGAGCATGATACTGTTGCTATTTACAAACATATGATGGGGCCTTCTTATGACATGAAAGTGCACAGCCAAGCTTACAAAAAACACTATGCCATATCGTAATTTGATTTGGGAGTTGAGCTCTGTAGTAAGGCAGAATGGCAGAAGTGGGGGAAAGCTAATTACAGTGTTGGAAGACACGCAGTGGAGAGACGCATTACAGCTGAGGCAGCAAGAAGGCACTTTCCCCCAAGAGCTGACCTTTGAACAAGCTCTCAAGCCTTGCTTCTCAAAGAGCAGCCATGGAGCTACATCAATGGCTTGTTGGAAGTGCAGAATCCCATGTTCTACCCGAGACCTAGATCTAAATCTGCTTTCATACAGGATCCTTAGGTGATTTGCAGCCGCATTAATGTATTAAAAGTACTGCTTTAAAGAACGCATAGCATGGTAATAGCACATGCAGAGGGAACCACACTGTAGGAACAGAGAACAACAATGTGAGCAAAGCACAGCAGTGGGAATAAATAAAACAGTTCCAGGGCAATCTCCTATCTAGTTGCACTGGAGCATAAACAGTGGAGTGCATGATATCGAGTGGTAGAAAGATAGGTAGGGCTGAATTCACAGAGGGTCTAAGAGCTGTATCTTGTTTTAGAGGTAGTGGGGATAACTAAACATTTTTGATCAGGAAATGATAATTTTTATTTAATAGCCTCTTTAAATATATAAAGTAAGTTTTGTGATAGATTTAGAACTTAACTTTTGTGTCATATGTGATTCTTTCGTATATTCCCTTTTACCTTCACACTACCAAATGGTATTACGATTGTTATTATTTAACACTTACTTTGAGAAAGAGGAGGGGAGGGGCAGAGAGAGAGGGAGAGAGACTTCCAAGCAGGCTCTGCGCTGTCAGCGCAGAGCCTGATGCTGGCTCGAATGCACGAAACGTGAGATCATGACCTGAGCCGAGACCAAGAGTCAGAGGCTCAACCGACTCAGGAACCCCCAAATAAATATATTACTAATAGGTGTTAAGTTTATGGATGTTATTAAAAGAGAATGGGGTGCGGTTTTCCATAAGAGATTCTTAAATACAGAGAAGAACCTGAGGGTTGCTGGAGGGGTGCTGGGTGGAGGGATGGGCTAAATGGGTGATGGGCATTAAGGAGGGTACTTGTTGGGATGAGCACTGGGTGTTATATGTAAATCATGAATCACTCAATTCTACTGAGATCATTAATACACTGTATGTTAACTAACTTGGATTTAAATAAAATTTAAAAATTAAAAAAATGAAAAAAAAATAAAGTAATACAAGAGTACTGAGCACCCCTCCTCCAAAAGAAAAAAAAAAAAAAGACAATGGAGTAAATCCTGAAGTCAAGCAGGAACACTTGAGAATTCTATAGCCATCGCCCATTCACTGTGAAGGGTTGGATGGTTAAATTGACCTGGGAGATTTAAAAGCGTACAGCACGTTGTCCTTCAGGAATAGATGGGGCGAGCAGATGAAGTATTGTCCTGCTGTATTTTGCATTGGTCAGGCACTCTGCTCTCAGGCTGAGAAGGGACCTCAAATCCCTCCTCCAGCCTCCTTTGATGAGGTTTCTGGGAGAGACAGAAGCTATTTTGTAAAGCTGTCAGCTGTCCTGAATCAGGGAAATAGATAAAGCAGCCAGGAACAAGAGAAACAGATAAGAGGTGAATTCTCAGGAACGAGGGGGAGCCTTGTCTGCCTTGGATTAAAAGCAGAAGGGAAGAGGATTTTGGAAGGAGGGGCTGAGTCGACTGATGGAATCTTCAGCTGCAGGCTGACAGCAGTGTTACAGAGACAAAATGAGTCAACAAAGATATCCAGTGGTTGGTTGAGAGACAAAGGACAAGGGACGGATAGGTGCAGCTGGATGCAAAACGTTTCATGTTGGGGTGGCTGCATTTATCAGGGAGGGTGAGCTGGAGGGAAAAGGCGAAAGATAAATGAATCAAATTTTCTGTTCCTGCATGTTGGGCCCTGTTAAGTAGGACATTCTTTTGTTTTCACCAGTTGGTGACTTAATCAGGTCCCATGGGGAAGCTGAAAGACTGGTATAGGATCTTGGAAAGATGTGCACTTCTCCCAGTCAGGGCTGGGTATAACGGCTCATGATCTGACAACCCATCTGATACACTTGACATCCCCTGACACATCTAATGACAAAGAGCTGCAATTAAAAAAATTTTAAAAAACCCATCTGGAAAAGGGAAAAACACACACAATGGCCATTGCCCATAGCATCTCCATAGTGTCCTCAAAACATCTACTCCAACGAACTAGTCTACTAGGTCTCTGTAACAGGCTCTGTGCCTGTCCTTCTCCACAACTTGTTCACATCATTCCCAGGGTTTGTGTGTCTTTGGCAGTTCTGGCTGCTTGTGATTGTACCCAGAAACTCTTGAGATCGTTTCTTGTTTGTGCTTGATACAACTTTCTCTTTGTCATTTGGCACTTGTGACCTTCTCTGAACTCTGATGGTTTTATTTTTTAAATGTTTCATTATATTCTTCTACAAAGCTGTGAGCTTTATCGTATTACCAATATTTGATCCAATATCTGTTGGTAAAGGCCCCGAAAGTGCTTTGACTACTGTGAGCCTGAGCGTCTGTGTAGAGTAGGGACAGAGGTTCAGCTAAGAGGGAGAGAGAGGAAGATAAAATAAGGCACAGATAAAAAGTTTCTTCTCGATCTTTATTCTTTTATTCTCTTCTTGCTTTGCTACAATCTCTGGGTGGGGGGCAGGTTTTCTCTCTACAGGGTGACGAGAATAAAAACTATGATCCTTGAGCCAATGACTGAAGTCAAGCACCAAAGTCAATTTCGTTGGCTCACTTGGGGTTTGAGACATCCCTGAAACAAAAAGGTAAGGTATTTTTAATTATGCATTGATTTACTGTCCTTCATGCAGCTAGAATAATAAAATCAGCAATTTAAAAACTAGTCTTACGTGGTATTTTAAGATTATATAGTTTTGACGATATGTTTATTAACATAATGATCCTATGGGAAACTTTTTCTAAGAGAAGATTGTATCATTTAAATCCTTGTTTTACGTACACGGGAATTTGTGATTAGTATTGATACTCTATCATCGTTCTCTCTGATTTTCTCTAGGTTAAAGCACTTAAAGAGTTGATAAAACATCATTTGTTTCTATGCGATGCTTGTAGACAGTATTTTGGCTGACTTTAGGGCTGAATTATTTTCCCTGAAATCATTTCACAAAAAGGGCCAGCAATTTGCTGATAAGTTTTCTTATAAATGACTACACAGTGAAGACTTACTAACACATTGATTACACAATGGAGTAATAGGAATGAGATAATGGTACTTCTTATGTGATGACTTAAAACAATTTCTCTGTTTTGGGGGCTCATACTCCTAAAGATTAACTTTAGTTTTTTCAAGGTATGATTTTTAAAAAGAAAAAACATCCAGCTGTTAGGTAAATTTGTTTTCTTTCAAACAGTCTTCATAGCTTCCATTTCTGGAACTTAACTCCTTGAAGACAGCAACATTGCATGCGATAATATTTTGCTCATTCGCCTATAAGATGTTTGTTCAGTTGAGAAATGAAAATGGGTCTCAGTATACTATGTAGAGTGATTTGTTCTAAATGGCACAAAAACGGTTTCTGGGCCAGGAAAGTATTAGTTCAAGGTCCTGTGAAAGTTGATGCTTTTTCTGATGCATGGACACCATGGTCTAGTGAAATCTGCACATTAGGGACTTTCCTATAGCTCATTCCCGCGCCCTCCAACATATGTCATTAGTTTCACATAATAGGAAAGAGGAAATATGCAAAGGCACAGACACTATTCTGAATTAAGAGACCGATTTTTCCCCATGATTATGATGAAAATTTGTTTATGTACAGTGTGCTTTTGTGTAAAGGGACACTCTGGTGTTATGTGCTCAGCAAAACAAAATATTCCCTTGAAATGATTAGAACGCAAATGCTATTTTCTAGATCTGGTTTCCTGGCATTTTTGGGGGGGGGGTGGCAGATGCTAATATATCTGGTGCTTTTGTTTTAGAAACAAAAGTAAACTGTAGGGAGTTTACCAAAATCCTGCCACGACACCCCCTTTAAAACCAAACTGAGCAAGAGAACCAAATTGCTGCTTTATCCACATTTTGGTCATCCCGGGGTGGTGGTAGTCCTCTGCTCCCATTGTTTGTTTTGCTTCATGTTTGACTCCGACAGAGATCAGAGCTACATTTTATGGACTTACGGTTTGGCAATATGCTGGCAAATGGGAAAACAAGCAACATAAACCAAATTTCTGCCACAATGCTTTTAATATTGAGACAGACTTTTATCTAACAGAGCCAACAGAATGGAACATGAGAGCACCCGCAGCTCAGGGCTGTAAACACAGCTTCCTGATGACACATCCCTGGGGGGGGGGGGACAGATCATACAGTTTCTATATTATGTGGCTTGTCATTCTACTGGCACAGAACTGATTTTCGCCTCAGAAAATGTCTCTTTCCTGAAATTCCAGCTGTCCTTCATTCATAAAGCAGCGTTTTAATAAGGTGGTTGTTTACTAGGAAAACAATGCTAATGTTAATAATGAATCACTAACAATATAGCATATTCCTTATCATAGATGGTCTACTTGTTGCCAAACAGCTGGAGGAAACGCGGGGGAAAATGCAATCGAGCATTTAAACATGATAGCTGGATGTTTCCAAACATAAGTATCCAGATGCTTAGCATTGTGGAGGTAATGTGTTTGATTGCTTGCCTTTTTCATATTTTATCCGGATCTTTTGATGTTCTGTGGATAGAGTCATGACTATTCATTTTCGGTATGCTGAGCAGTTTTCGCTCATCATGAATGGCGACAATAATGCTGAAGACTGGCAGAGGCCAAGCCTGGCAGAGATTGCTGGAGATGAGGGAGAAGAGGAAGAAATGAGACTCAGACTGTGGTTAAATGGGTCCCTCTCCTGGCTAATGTGTATGGAAGCATGTGCCTTTTAAACGGCATCAGCTCAATCAGGTTTCAAGCTTCAGTTAAGGGGAATGTAGGAATTAAGAAGCTGGATGGAGGGTCAGATTCTCTTGTTTTCCTTGAGACCCAGAGGCTGAATAACCAGGCCCTTCTTCAGGATACTCACTGCCAAGAAAGAAAGCTAACTGATTCTATGCCCGTGAGGATACTGGCTTAACAAGAATCTGGTCCAGCTAAACTATAGTAGAGTCACTCCCTTCCTCAGACTGATGCCTCATCCGGCAAAATTAAAACTCTACAGTAAACAAGATGAAGTACTTTCTCTTTTTAGGATCTCAGAGCACCCAACCCAAATCAATTCATGCTTCCTACTGCAAACTTCTCCGACATCGGGTTATCGGTACTTATAATTAGAGTCATTGCCAAATGTTCCACTAAATTAAAATTCCTGCAAATTAATTATCTCATCAAAGGTGGCTCAGTTTCAGAACTGGATTCATAAATCCTAGCACTAAAATAGACGCAACCTTCTCCTGAGAGTGAAAGAAAAAAAAATAGTCATTTACTGACATGTCCCTGCAGGAAACAATAACATTACAGATCATGTAGGAGCCAAGAATAGCCGGGGCATATTAATAACTCAGTCTGTTCCCTGATTTTATTCAAGATGACTGGTTAAAGAACACTGCACTGATGATGACTCCATGGCATGAGGAAGAATGTCATCATTAACATGTGGACCGTTTGGCATTTAGAACATTTCACACATAAAGAGAACCCAACACAAGACTATTTACTGTGCTTTAGACAGATGGTTTAATGTTTCTTTAGCCTTCAGCCTATCAGGCCACCCATGGTTTTCTTCAGCCAAGGGCTTTTTAGAAATAATTGGTCTCTAGCAATTTTCTAACAAGACTGACTGCGATCTATTTCCCTAAATCTTTTTCCTACCCTTAACTATCCCTTACAGTGGTTTGTGGCTGACAAACCTCCCTGACTGACACTGATTCCTCACATATAAGTAATTACTGACATAAAAGGAGATGAAGGGGCTGAAATCTCATCATTAATGGTTTCTTTGCTACATAAAAGCTATTTAGAAACGATTACTTCGGAAAACAGTTCTTCCCTGATTAGACGTTGCCTGACCCTGGAGAAGCTGTTCCCCCAGAATCTTTCAATACAGGAATTGATAACCCCACGTAGATGGATAACTGTGAGTGGCAAAAGATGCATACAGGCGTTGGTTTAAAAATGGTAGAGAAGAGTAATTGTGTCTCCGTCTGAGGAATATGTAAATGTGTTTAGAAGGGATACAGAGGCTGCAGATTCCCTGCTCCTGCCATCAAAGTGGAAATCACTCACACTGGAAAAGCAAGTGTGTGCATTCTTACAGTGCAAACGTCTGTAGGACTCTTGATCCCCTGCACTTCCCTGGCCACAGTTCAGTTTTCCAGGCCCTTCTGTCAGCTCTTTTAGGGAACCACGTGACCTAAGGCCCGGAGACTCTACAGACTGGCCCAGAAGGATGGATGCTTGTTTGCACATTCTTCTCTATGTAACCTCCCCAGTAAGGTTCAGAAGAGGCAAGCTTAGGCCTGGAGCACAGAAAAGTGATGACACAGCAGAGAGGGTTTAGCGATCAGATGTATTTAGGAGGGCAAGTGTCTCCTGACTGCCTGCAGGAGAGGGCTTGTGGGACTGGAAGTCTCAGCGGGAACTTCTGATTGGCTTTTTTCTCTTTAAGGGACAATGACGTCTCATTGGAAGCTCAGATTTCCCGCTGACACTTAATGCTGGGCCTAACTGGAATCCTTGCTGGTTCTGTGGCTGCAGCTGGAGTCTGGGTTTTGCACTGCAACTGTCAACTTTCCGCACCTATGAGGAAAAGGGGCCCACGGTACCGACATTGGTGGTCTGTCTGACCATGGCTTGTTTAATTCCCAGCTCGAAGTGCCAAGCCAGTTCTGTTTCATGAAGTTCAACAGCTCGCTGCTCCGAGTGCGCGAGGGCGACGGTCAGCTGACCGTCGGGACGCGGGCCTGGACCGCGAGCGGCTGTGCGGCCAGGCACCACAGTGCGTGCTGGCCTTCGACGTGGTCAGCTTCTCGCAGGAGCAGTTCCGGCTGATACACGTGGAGGTGGAGGTGAGGGACATCAACGATCACGCGCCGCGCTTTCCCCGGGCCCAGATCCCCGTGGAGGTGTCCGAGGGCGCGGCTGTGGGCACGCGCATCCCGCTGGAGGTGCCGGTGGACGAGGATGTGGGAGCCAACGGGCTGCAGAGCGTGCGCCTGGCCGAGCCTCACAGCCCCTTCCGCGTGGAGCTGCAGACGCGCGCGGACGGCGCCCAGTGCGCGGACCTGGTGCTGCTGCAGGAGCTGGACCGCGAGAGCCAGGCCGCCTACAGCCTGGAGCTAGTGGCCCAGGACGGCGGCCGCCCGCCGCGCTCCGCCACTGCCGCCCTCAGCGTGCGAGTGCTGGACGCCAACGACCACAGCCTGGCCTTCCCGCAGGGCGCCGTGGCCGAGGTGGAGCTGGCGGAGGACGCTCCCGTGGGCTCCCTGCTGCTGGACCTGGACGCAGCCGACCCCGACGAGGGCCCCAACGGCGACGTGGTGTTTGCCTTCGGTGCCCGCACCCCGCCCGAGGCGCGCCGCCTCTTCCGCCTGGACCCGCGCTCCGGCCGCCTCACCCTGGCAGGACCCGTGGACTACGAGCGCCAGGACACCTATGAGCTAGACGTGCGGGCCCAGGACCGCGGTCCCGGGCCTCGGGCCTCCACCTGCAAAGTCATCGTGCGCATCCGCGACGTCAATGACAACGCTCCGGACATCACCATCACCCCGCTGGCCGCCCCGGGCGCGCCTGCCGCCTCTCCCTTCGCTGCCGCCGCCGCCGCCGCCGCCGCTCTCGGGGGTGCGGACGCGACCTCGCCGACCGGACCTGGAACGCCAGAGGCCGGCGCCATCTCGCTGGTGCCAGAGGGGGCGGCGCGCGAGAGCCTGGTGGCGCTGGTCAGCACCTCGGACAGAGACTCGGGCGCCAATGGGCAGGTGCGCTGCGCCCTCTACGGGCACGAGCATTTCCGGCTGCAGCCGGCCTACGCGGGCAGCTACCTGGTGGTGACCGCGGCGTCCCTGGACCGCGAGCGCATCGCTGAGTACAACCTGACGCTGGTGGCCGAGGACAGAGGCGCGCCCCCTCTACGCACCGTGCGGCCCTACACGGTGCGCGTGAGCGACGAGAACGACAAAGCGCCACTCTTCACGCGACCGGTCTAAGACGTGTCAGTGAGGGAGGACAACCCTCCTGGCGCCTACTTGGGCCGCGAAGGCCAGGTCACCTGCCGACTGCTGGAGGCCGAAGAGGGTCGCGCCCAGGACGCCGTGTCCCCCTACATCTCTGTGGACCCTATTACTGGGAAGCTGTGTGCACAACGGTGCTCTGATCGCAACTAACTGGCTGAGCTGCAGCTGGGGCTGGAAGCTCTCGACGGCGGCTCTATGCAGCTCTGGGGCTGGGCCGTGGTGTGCCTGCATGTGGAGGACCAGAACGGGCACTCACTGGTCACACTGCCAGAACGGCTGGTCACACTGCCACTCTTCAATGGCTCAGCCCAGCTGCCTCTGCTTCAGGGCGCGCTGCTGGGCTACCTGGTGACCCAAATGCAGACGAAGGCCCCAACACAGAGCTAATTTCCACCGTAGCGGCGGCGACCCCGCGGCGCTAGCGCCGCACCCGTTCACGGGTGAGCTGTCTTTTCAGCGCCGCTTGTCCCCACAGCCCACCAACCAGCTGACGGCTGTCGTCATCGTGCGGGACCGAGGCCAGTGGGCCTTTATCGCGCACCACCACTTTGCTCCTAGTGCCCGCGGATTTGGCGCCACCTGGCGGAGAAGTGATGCTGGTGCCGCCTTCGCCGCCGCCGCCGCCAAAAGAGGGAGGGTAGGGACGCCCCTGGAGTCGCACAGCGCAGAGAGCAGGGCGACAGCCTGGCTTCCTGGTTGTCTTGGCAGGTGTTTTGGCTAGCGGCTGTGGCCTTCTGCTGGTGGCATTGCCATCGAGACTTGTTCCAGCCAAGGCGAGGCCAGGACGCGGAAGAAGAAGCTTTGTGGGCATAGCTTGAGCAGGTACCACGCGAGGAGTGGCCAGGCTGGTCCAAGTCGCAGAGCATCGGGGGCTGACTCTGGGGGCTTTGAGTTGAGGTTCTTCGGGGAGACACTGGCCCTTTCCGTTTACGCAGAGGCCCAGGAGGGCGAGGCTGCGGAGATTTCCCAGTCTGGGGGCAGTGGGGTGTTCTTGTGCTCCTCCCTTCGAAAGAGAAGCGGGATCCTGTGGGCCCTGGTAAAGCACCCGAGCAGTTTTAGGGCCCCTCATGAACTGTTAGTCGATTTTCCTGCCCAGACGTTAGGAAAATTCAGAGCCTGATCTGGTCTGGGACTTCAAAGGACTGAGTTTTCCGGACTTTTTATTTTTTATTTGAGAGGAAAATTTCTTCACAGATGAAGGCAGAAGGAAGCATGGTGGTCATGTTTCGAGGAGACCCACGTCTCTTTGTGCTGTTTTTGCCCCTGGTAACTTCCTTCTGGGTCCAGTTGGAACATCTTCGTCCCTCAGGGTTTAAATGCTATCTTTCTGAAGCACTCCAGAGAAGGGATATTGTGCCCTGTCTGGAAGCTTTGATATCTGAGCGTGAAAAATTAACTGCTGCTCTCACCCCTCTTTTTAAATAGGGTCCAGGCTCAGGTCCTTTCCATTCCCCATCCCTGTGTGGAGAGGGTAAATCGGCTGCAAGTTTAAGGTAATTTCAGAGTACGTACGGCTCTGTCTAAGCGACGTGTTTGACGTTTTGTACATGTTTATGGATAACAGAGTGAATCTGTCCTTTTCACTCCCAGTACACATTCAAATCCAGATGAATTTAGTGAGAAAAATAGCGGAAGAGGAGACAGTGAATCGAATGACAGCAGTTCTGACATCAGTATAGAGCGGGCTTCAAGAAAGCGTCTTTTCTAGTGATTGCAAAGCGAGAGGGTAAGTTCAAACCTGTGACTTTGAAGCTCTTCCTCACAAAGCCCTGATAATTCTGGATGCCTGAATGAATTAAAAACAGACAAGTGGTCCGGACTGTGCAGTCATAGAGGGGGTATGCCGAGTGCTACTGAACAGAGCTAACAATTTTTTTTCTGAACGCTTCTTATTTAGCTGATTCTATGTATTTTGAATACTTTACGCTAACTGACTTATTTATTCCCCGTAATAAATCCAGTAGGGTAGGGACTTGCCCCAGTGTTGGAAGTAAGGTCTCAACCCAGGATTCCAGGTATAGATTTCTTCCTCTTAATCATCCTATCTAAGTGGCCTCTATTAATGCAAACTATTAAAACACAAAAAATCAGAATATTTTGGTTAGTAATACTAAAATAATTTTGTACCACAGCACTAAGGAGAACTTCCCATACATGGGGATTTCAGAAGTGGATAGCATATGAATAGGTAAATTTTTTTTATAGGTCGGGATGCCATTTGCTGGGAACATATGACTTTGTGGTTTTCTTCGGCCATGCTTTGTTTGTAGAATCTTGCACCCACACAACATCATGCTATTCAGTCTAGCTGCTGTCATATCTGGGAATTTCGTTTTAGGTCAAAATCTCTCTAATGGTGTCTAGTTCTATGGGGGAAAGTTGATTATGGACTTGGTGTTAGTTTCCGTGGAAGTGAGCACTAGATCTTTTAGTCCTTCAAAGCAGATACCTTACTCTCAAAGATGCGTCCTAATGGTATGTCCTCCTGATTCGTATATTTCTTCACGTTATGGATATTTTTGCCCTATGTTTGGTTCCTTCAACATTTTTTTTTAAACAAGATGACTTCTAGACGCATCTACATCCTGGTCCCCTTCTGAATGTTCTCTGGTGTGTAAATATCTTTCCTAAAATGAGACCCTTAGAGTTGAATACAGAACCATAGAACCGGCCTCTCTTCAGAGCTCCAAACTAATATTCCCAGTTGCTTACTCAATGTCTCCATTTGGGGAACTGGTAGACATGCTACATGTTCAAAACTGAAGTCTTGATTTCTGTTCTACAAATTTGTTCTTTCTCTAACGTGTGTGCCTCAGTAAATGACAACTCTGTTCACTTAATTTCTTGCCCTGGCCAAAGTCCTTGTGTCATTCTTGATTTGTGTCTTCTCCCACTCAATTTCCAGTCCATCAGCAAATCTGATTAGATTTACTTCGAAAATATATTCCCAATCTGGGCTCTTCTCACCACCTTCTTTGCTGCTATCCTCCCCAGGCACGATCATCTCTTGCCTGGATAGATCCAAACTGGACTGTGTTTCCATGCTTGCCCTCCTGCAGTCTGTTTTCCAAATCATATCACATAATTGAACTCTCCAAAGATTTCTCACTTAAAATGAAAGCCAAAAATTCTTATCATGGCATCCCAATTACTACTGTTGTGTAACAAAATGTAACTCAAAATGTAGCAGTTCGAAACAACAATTTTATTATGCTCATGGATTCAGTGGATCATTTTGGACATCTCAAGGTTTAGACACGTGTCTGGCATGTGGATTAGGATTATTCAGGGTCTAAGATTGCTTACTTGGGCATGGGAAGAGGGGCTACATGTGCCCTTTACATGTGGTTCGATTTTCTGACACCATGGCAGCCATAGGCAAGCATGAATGTTCCTCCAAATAAGATAGAAGTCACATCCTCTTTTATAACTCAGTCTCTGAAATGACATTGTCATTTATGTTCTACCGGTCCAAGCAGTCTTAAACCCACCCAGATTCAAAGGGAAAGGGAAGAGCCCCTCATCTCTACACTGAGAAGTTATTAAAGAATTTTGGGGCCATATTTGTAAATAAGCCACACGTGGCCCATAAAGTCTTGTATTATCTTGCCCCTGGTTGCTTCTTCCAAATGATTTATTACTCTTCTGCTTGATAATTTGGGTCATTATATTGGCTCTCTTGATTCGTTCTTGAACAAACCAAACATATTTCATCTCAGACCTCAGGGTCTTGTGATTCCTTCTGCTTGGTATGCTCTTTCTCAAGATATCCATATTGTTTTCATCCTTCCTTCATTTATGCCTGTGTTCAAATGTCTATTTTCTCAAAGAGATTTTCCATACCTCAAGCTGTCTCCCCTGGCTGTCACTCTCCACCCTGCTTTATTTTCCTTCATGCCATTTATCACTGCCTGACATTACTTTATGTATTTGTTTATTATTTGTTCTGTATTCCATGTTGAATCATCAAACCTCAAATATGTACTTAAAAAATGAATGAGTGAATGAATGAATGAATGAATGAAAGGTATAGTCTAACTTGCTTATACGTTGCAACTGTATGACCATTTCTTATGATCATATTGCATTTTAGACTGGGGTAAAACTGCTGGTGTTTTTTTAGAAGTTCCATTGTGTTGCTTTCCTTTCTAGAATATTTTAGTGTCATCTCAAAGCTTGAAGGTTTTATAGCAAGTTTATCTTTTCGGATCATTTAATGTTAAATCGTCCTTTTCAAACAAAGATCAAATTCCTGGAGCTCCTAGTGTTTATTCTCTGTTTAGAGAATTACCAGCTTATTCTTTCCATAACACAGTTCTCTCCTCGTAGTAGTAGGCAGGCTCTCTGAGTCCCTTGGTAGCTCCAGGTGCTGCTGTGACCAACCATAAGGTGATTGAAGCAATGCATTCAGTGTGGGAGGGTCTAGTCACTTGGTAATAACAACCACATTTCTTTTTTTTTTTTTTAATTTTTTTTAACGTTTATTTATTTTTGAGACAGAGAGAGACAGAGCATGAATGGGGGAGGGGCAGAGAGAGAGAGGGAGACACAGAATCGGAAGCAGGCTCCAGGCTCTGGGCCATCAGCCCGGAGCCTGACGCGGGGCTCAAACTCACGGACCGCAAGATCGTGACCTGAGCTGAAGTCGGATGCTCAACCGACTGAGCCACCCAGGCACCCCCCACATTTCTTCTTATACTCAACAGCAATGTTTTATTTACTTATTTATTAAACAGTTACACAACACTTACTATGTGCCAAGAACTGTGCTAGGTGCTCCATAAATATTAACCCACTTAATCCTCATAATAATGCTTTTAAGCAGGTACCCTCACTTAAGCTCATTTTGCATAGGGGGAAACTGAGGTGTAGAGTTGTTAGAGTATTTTGATCAAAACCACCCAGCTGTAAGGGCAGAGGTGGGTTTTCCATTCTGGGAGTCTGGCTCCAGAGTTCATGCTTTTAATGTTCTGCTGTAGTGTATTTTCAGTGGGTTTTTAAATACTTACTTTATGGGTCTTCTAAAGATTTAAGACTGATTTACATTCCTTGGGATGTTTCTGTCTTTGGCTTTAAGTGAGATGTTCTGATTTATGGCTTGGTTTATACTCCAGCTCTCTGCTGCATTTTCTTGTAAAACGTTTAGTGGGATTATTGAAAGGGTGACACATGGGTGATGGCAAGATAATTGAATTAGATGTTGATAGCTTGGGTTAAGACATTTAGTGAAGTTATTTTTATTAATTTTTCATCTCATTCTTAATAGTTAATGCAGAGAATAAATGGATTAATAAATACACTGATATTCTTCAGAAATTAACTTTATATATTTATTTATTTTCCTACAAGTTTTTATTTAAATTCTGGTTAGTTAACATGCAGTATAATATTAGTTTCATGTGTAGGATTTAGTGATTCATCATTTACATACAACACCACATTACAGGTGCCCTCCTTTTTTTTAATGTTTATTTTTGAGAGATAGAGAGAGTGAGCTGGGGAGGGGCAGAGAGAGAGAGAGCAAGCAGGAGAAAGGGTCCGAATCAGGCTCTGTGCTGACAGCAGAGAGCCCCATGTGGGGATAGAACTCACAAGCCATGAGATCAAGACCTGAGCTGAAGCCGGATACTCAAGCAGTGAGCCACCCGAGGAGCCCCACAAGTGCCCTCCTAAACACGCATCACCCATTTAACCCATCTCACCCCCAACTCCCTCCAGCAACCCTCAGTTTGTTCTCTATGGTTGAGAGTGTGCTTTATGATTTGCCTCTCTCTTACTTTTATTCTTCCTAGGTTCATCTGTTTTGTTTCTTAAATTCCACATATGAGTGAAATCAAATATTTGTCTTTCTTTGACGTATTTCACTTAGCATAATACACTCTAGCTTCATCCATGTCATTGCAAATGGCTATAGTTTTCTTTTTGATGGCTGAGTAATATTCCATTCATTGTGTGTGTGTGTGTGTGTGTGTGTGTGTGTGTGTGCATATGTATGTATATGCCACATATTCTTTATCCATTCATCAGTAGATGGACATTTGGGCTCTTTCCATAACTTGGCTATTGTTGATAGTGCTGCTATAAACATCAGGGTGCATGTATCCCTTCATATCAGTATTTTTGTACCCTTTGGGTAAATACCTAGTAGTGCAATTGCTGGATCATAGGTTAGTTCTATTTTTAACTTTCTGAGGAACCTCCATACTGTTTTCCAGAGTGGCTGCACCAGTTTGCATTCCCACCGACAGTGCAAGAGGATTCCCCTTCCTCCACATCCTCACCAACACCTATTGAGACACTTCAGTTTAGATTGTAATTTTTACCATTCCTCCCACCAAAGCTATATTAGAAATTCCAGCAAACTATTTAATTTAGCTGCTTGAATTTTATTTCCATTTCATTTCATCAGTGTACCAGCAGGTGGAGGTACAAGTCATTGACAGAAGATCCAAAGGAAGAAAAATAAATACATAAACGACTAAAAAACTAGTCCCTGAACAACTGAATATTGTTTGCATTTTGAAGCATATTGCCAAATAGCATTCTGACTTTTTAAATATTTCACACGACTCCATTTTATTTCCAAGTTGCTTCCGATCATTCGGAATAAAAAACATTTAGGGATCCTGAAAGATTCATCGAGGAATCTCAAAGCAGCAGGACTTTCATCACCTCATGAAAATAGCCACGGGATTGCACTTTCTTCAAGTATTTTTACCCTCACATTCCCCAGCTGAGAAATATGAATTTCCAACCAGTCTACTCAGAACTCAAAAGAGGTTATTTTCGAGCCTGTGAATCCCAAAGTGAAGGTTTGCAAAGTGTGTATGGCAGAGTTCAAACCTGCAGGCCAGCCCTGTCGCCTCCCCCTATCCTCAGACAGAATGATGAATTAAATCACCCTTCAGTGGATGGATCACCTTCACATACTTCAGAAATCGCCACTTCACCCTGAAATGCTGCAACTCATATAGACAGTTATATTTTGGGAATATACACATTTATGTTTTTGTCAAGTATTTATAAGCCAAGTTGCATACACGAGCCTCCTACTTTTGATAGACATTGCCCTAAATTATGTGAACAGTTGATGTCAGAGCACGTGATGCTTTTTATATAATCCAGGATATTTTGCCAAAAAGTCTTAGATATAAGACCCAGATATAATAAGTGAACGTGTATTTTATATTCTAAGATCATTTGTGGATTTAAATGAAACCTTCAGTCTAGCTGTACGTTGATGTTTGGGTATTTGCAATTCTACTGGGAACACAGTTTAACTTGGAATGACTTTAGGCTGGATTAAGAATCTGGACCCCAGTCGTAACCACAGACCCGATGGGGAGAAAGAAGAAGCAGCATTGGGGTGAAGGAGAAAGTTCAGGCAGCACTGGGGTGGGGAACCCGAATAATTTCTCTAGCCTGAATCAGAGGTGGTTGCTGAGTGCTTAATGGGCAGAACAGTGGCAGATTCTGATAGTGTGTGAAAATCAAATGCAGGTGGCTGGTCATGTCGTGCTCCTGGGCATTCAACCCATTCATCACAGCAGCTCACTCAGAGGTGGAGCTGCAGGGAGCAGCAGTGGGAGGAGTAGAGAGAGTCTTCAGGCCTCAGCCACCTGGGTTACTATTCCCAGCAGGACTGGGACAGGAGACGGGGGGGCAGAAGGAAGGATTGGACCCAAAATGCAGTGACATGCAGGCTACCTGAGCAGCTGGGCCTCATGAGTGACTGACCAGATTGGAGGGGCAGCCAAGCTGGGTGATGGGATGGAAACAGCTGGATTGTGTCTTCTTTTCTTTAAGATTGGCTCAGACTGTGGGAAGGATTGAGTCTGTAAGGACAGCACACTAATGTCTCCCCAAGTGGAAGATTCTGGGTCCGTCAAGATCCGATGGGCATGAACTGTATTCCCAATACAATAACCACTAGTCACATGCGGCTGATTAAATTTAAATGAATGAAAACTCCATGCAATGAAAAATTCAGTTCCTTGGTCACATTAGCCACATTTCAGCTGCTGAATACCACACATGGCTAGTGGCTACAGTATGGGGCAGAGCAGCTATAAAACATTCCATCATCACTATTCTACCGAACAGCACTGATGTGGAAGAAGAAGCAGGCCAGGGGACCGCCTCCATGGGCTGGGGGTGTTGAAGACAGCCAGTGACCCACAATGCTTGCTTAGCACACATACGGGAGACTGCGTGTTCTCTTTTCTCCATGCTCACACTTCCCTGGTCAGTGACAGTCTTTTATTGGTTCATATCAATATTTCAAAATGGATTGACACATTATATTATTTATTAGAAAATATTTGAAAAATGTCTAAAGACAAGAATTCCCAATAGTACAAGGTTTCCCGTATGCCTGGGGATTTTCTGAAGGCTCCTGTGCCATTCCAGCTAGCACCTCAAGTTTATAGTCCTCATGTCCAGTCCTATAACCTTAGGGATTTTGCAGCAATATTCGTGATAAAACCAAGCCACTCATACTCCTCAGCTCTCCCAAGAAATAATGCAGCAGTTTTTAAGACCAGTAATTCATTTTTTAGCTATGGTCAGGCAAGAAGCTACTAAGTACTCTAAACTCCTCTTGTCACTGGCCTCCCATAGAAAATCACTGCTGTAGAAATGTATAACAATTTAGTTATACATTGCATTATACTGGTTTGCAAGTCCAGTAGGGTCTTTAGAATCAATGTGCTATTCCAAGTATCAGATTTCCAGAATGGGGGAGTCTAGGCCCCAGAGAAACTGCAGCTAACGAGAACATACCTAGCTTTACCTGAGACACGCCTTTCAAATAAAATACTTACCTTTTGGGTTATGTTGAATAATACTTCATCTTCATTAGAGTGATTTGTTATGGAAGTGCATTCTGTGTGAAACGTTGTTTCTAGAAGCCAAGAACCTAAAACTTTGACTCAAGTTTATAAACGTAGGATTAGATGGATTTGTTTTTTCTTAAAACCAGGTTCACGTGGTTTTGGAATGGTCGCTTCTACCTTAATTATGATTCCTCAAGCAGTTTTCCTGACTTTTATGACAGCATTCTCAGTGACAGACAGTAATTGGAAACATGAATCAAATACTTACTGCATACAAAGCTCTTTGGTAAGTGCTCTATGTGAATTATTGTACTTATACCTCATAACCATCCTGGGAAATAGTGATATTATTATCCCCATTTCAGAGATGAGGAAATGGAGGTTTAGAGAGGATAATTTGTCTGAAGTCATACGGTAAGTGAAAGAATTGTGATGTAACATTAAAGCGCATGAATTTTAGGTTGACAGCTGGATGACATTATGTATGCACATACTTATGTGACCACTACTCGGATCAATGGAACATTTCCGGCTCCCCTGAAGGCTCCTTCGTGCATCTTGCCAGGCAATGACTCTTCTCAAAGTAACCACTATTCAAACTCTTTCACCATCTGTGAATTTTGCTTGTTCTTGAACTTCATAGAAACAGAATCATGCAGTATGTCCTCTTCGGTGCCCAACTCAGCCTTATGTCCATGAGCTTTCGTACACACATCCGTGCTGTGTGTTCTAGGAGTTCGTTCTTTCTCGCTGCCGTGTGGTATTTCATTTGTGAACTTGCCACAATTTAGTTATCCATTCTACCATTGATGAACATTAGGGTGATTCCAAGTTTTTAGCTTTTGTGAATAGTGAATTAAATTACACGTTTTTTGGGGGTAGACAGAAACCCTTATTTCAACAGAAATAAGGCCTTCTAACCAGAAATAGAATTGTTGCGTCAAAGGGTGATGGATTTAGGATTTAAACCTCAGGTTTTCTGAGTCCACTGTTCTCCATTGTGCAACACCCACTACCTCATTAACAGCTAATATTGACTGAGAACTCTCTGTGCTAGATACTCTGATAAGCTCTATTTTTCTAAGCAGGTGCTTGATCAATTGAGAACTTTCTATAAGCTTTACTAATAACAGCAGGGGAAGTTTTATATTTGTTCAACAAATAAGACAGTCTTTTAAATTATCATTAAATAGCTGATGTATTACAGTGTATGTGGAATGCTTAGTAGCTTCTCTTTGAAAAGACCATAATAATATCCATCTTTGACAGACTTGTTTTGCTCATTGAAATGTATACAGTAGAGGCAGAGTTAGCAATTGATTGTTCATTTGCTTGTACACCGTAATTAGCTAAGGAAGAAACAAATCAATTTAAAACCAATTTCCATAGTCTACCCATGCACAGGCATTGATTACAGACATGAATTTTCTGAATAAAAAGTGAAGCTAGCTAATCTCAATTTGTATTTCATCGAGTAAATGTCAGCTATTGATTTCTGTGGCTTACTACTGGTGAGGCCATCTGTCTGTCATTCTTTACAGGTAGCACAGCACAATCGCTTGTGCAGTTTAATTAGGTGTGGGCCAGCCGTTTCACTTGCGTGAGGAAGATGAAATATTCAGTCTTGGTCGAAGGAAAAACCTCAGCCAGCTGCCTGCTCTCTCACCCTCTTTCAGACTCTTACTCATCTTAATTTAATGCCCATTGATCCTTATTGTTGGATGTTGTACAGAGGAGCCCTTTTGTAACAGGGTGTTGGGAGATTGGGCTAAAACTGACTTTACGGGCTAACTGAATTTTCTCAAGCTTTCTTGAACTCTTGACAGCATGGCATCACATTTTAAGGGAATGACTTGACTGTATTATAGAACAGGCTTCCACGGCACTGGTTTTCTGAAAGAGTAATCCATGCTGCCTTGGTCACACAGGATTTGTACACAATTTGACAAGTTGTGATGTCTTCCGACCTGGAGTAACACGGAATGTGTAATCGTACACTGTGTTGAATACAACTGTTCATTTAAAACATGGCCTGAGGTAACAGTGAAAATCATGTCTTCTTTTTCAAAGGACATACCATAAACTCTTTGTTTTCGGTTTCCTCATGTGTGGTGGGATATTAGCATCTACTTCATAGGGATTTTGTGAAAGCTAAATGAGATAGTCCATGTAGAATGCTTAGAGCAATGCTTGTACATAGAAATCACTTACTAAATATTCTTATTATCATCAGAGACATTTCTCATTTTCCGTTTCCTTGTTTAAAGTTTAAGTAGTTTGTTATTCCAAGTATTCCTAAATGTTTGTCTTTTTTTTCTTTTTGTTTGGTGTGATTAGTATTTTTTTTCCATTTCTTTTGGTTGGCCATTGTTTTTTAAACTAACTTTTCAAATAGGCAAACAATAATAATTAAAGTAAAGTCCCCTGGGGATTACAGTTTTTTTTTTTTGACCGTGGTATGAACCTCTGATTTAGAAAAGAGAACCATTCTGTAGAAACATTTTTTTACAGTAGTTCTTGTAAAGTTTGATCAGTCAGCCATTTTGTCATATGGCTGTATTTCAAGCCAGTATGAGCTTGAGAGTCACGTGGGGGTATTTAAATGGAATTTAACTATTACTGGGAGCCCAGTAATAATAAACGCACTGGTTGTTTACTTCAAGAATCCTTGGGAAAACCCACAAAAACTTGGTATCCCACTTTTACCTGCTTTGCTGAATGCTAATATGCCATTTAATCGTGCCTGTAGACCCCCTGCCCTGCTCCCGGTATGTTACCATGAGCCCATGCTGCTGTTGTAATACCCCACAGGAGGCATGAAGTAATCAAATGGTAAATGATCAGCTTCTAGCTCAGGTCACTGTAGCTGGGGAGATGACTGACAGTGAGGCATTTCTAAATAATGGGAGAGAGTCTTCCAGAAAGGACACAACCTGAAAAGTATTTTTCCTTCCAACCTGCAGCCAGAAAAACCAATAGAGCATCTCCCACTTAAGGACCAGAAGGCATTCACATTCATAGATATTTTGGTAGATGTTTTTAATAAAAGGCATGGGCTCTAATGCATGCTCACTTTTCAGTTCTGTCTCTTGCCACCTTCCTACTTGCACTCCCTGTACCAGTGTCTGTGCTCTGACTCCCTAAAATGGAGAAGGAACATCCACATAGACTATAAAGCCAAGCCCGATGTCAGGAGCCAGGCTTACCTCTCAGATAGCCCTGGGGCCAGAATACACTGGAGGGCCCTTAGAGAGATGGGCTCCTAAAATATGCCAAATACCTACTCACCTGAGTCCTTGTCTACAGGCAACCTTCCTCCATCTGCCTATGACTTGGTTGTGCATATAGGTCTTATTTCCGGGGAGAAAATGGGCTGCACATAATAGAAGCATGCATTCTGTTCCTGTGCAAATTAGAATTTTCTTTGGAAATGACTCAAATTGGGATTTTTTTAAAGCATGATAAGTATACTCTTTATTTTTATTTTGAAGTTTATTTATTTATTTATTTATTTATTTGGTGTGAGAGCAAGAGCCAGAGAGAGAGGGAGAGAAAGAGAATCTCAAGCAGGTTCCTTACTGTCAGTGTAGAGCCCATTGCAGGGCTCGAATTCATGGAACTTAAAGATCATGACCTGAGCTGAAATCAAGAGTCAAATGCTCAATCTGAGCCACCCAGGCACCCAGATAAGTACACTCCTTAATCCCCATCTCCGATTTCCCCCACACCTCCCACCCATCCTTCCTGTGGTCACCATCAGTTTGTTCTCTATAGTTAAGGGTCTGTTTCTTGGTTTGTCTCTCTCTCTGTTTTTTTGCTCTGCTCGTTCATTTTGTTTCTTTAATTCTACATATTTTATATTCTACATACATGTGAGAGATCATATGGTATTTGTCTTTCTCTGGCTGACTTATTTTGCTTAGCATTATACTCTCTAGCTCTATCCATGTAGTTGCAAATGGCAAGATTTTATTCTTTTTATGACTGAATAATATTCCATTGTGTGTATGTATATATATCTATATATCTCACATCTTCTTTATCCATTCATCTATTGATGGGAACTTGGGGGGCTTCCACAAATAATTATTGCAGAAAGTAATGAGGCAATCCACATAGGGGTGTGCCTATACCTTTTTGAATTAGTGTTTTCATATTTTGGGGGTAAATACACAGCAGTGGAATTATTGGATTGTATGGTAGCTCTGTTGTTAATTTTTTGAGAAACCTCCATGCTGTGTTCCACAGCGGATGCACCAGTTTGCATTCCCACCAACAGTGCATGTGGGTTCTTTTCTCTCTACATCCTAGCCAACACTTGCTGTTTCTCATATTTTTTATTTCAGCCGTCTGACAGGTGAGAGGTGATATCTCATTGTGGTTTTTTAAATGTTTATTTATTTATTTTGAGAGAGCAAGAGACAGAGAGAGTGCAAGTGGGGGAGAAGCAGAGAGAAAGGGAGAGAGAGAATCCCAAGCAGGCTCTCTACTGTCAGTGCAGAGCCTGACTTGGGGCTAAATCTATGAACCACAAGATTATGATCTGTGCTGAAATCAAGAGTTGGATGCTTAACCGACTGAACCTCCCAGTTCGCCCTATCATTGTGGTTTTGGTTTGCATTTCCCTGATGATGAGTGATGTTGAGCATCTTTTTCTGGGTCTATGGTCATCTGTTTGTCTTCTTTGGAGAAATGTCTGTTCATATCTTCTGCCCATTATTTAGCTGGATTATTTGTTTTTTGGTGTTGAGTTGTATCGGTTCTTTATATATTTTGGGTACTCTTTATTGTGTATCATTTGCAAATATCTTCTCCCATTCATTGTGTTGCCTTTTAGTTTCATTTATTATTTCCTTCACTGCAGAAACTTTATTTTGATGTAGTACCAAGAGTTTATTTTTGCTTTTATTTCCCTTATCTCAAGAGACATATCTAGAAAAATGTCGCTATGGCCAGTGTCAGAGAGAGAGAGAGAGAGAGAGAGAGAGATTACTACCTGTGCTCTCTTCAAGGATTTTTATGATTTCAGGTTTTACATTTAGGTCTTTAACCCATTTTGAGTTTAAGTTTTGTGTATGGTGAAAGAGAGTGGTCCAGTTTCATTCTTTTCCATGTGGCTGTCCAGTTTCCCCAACACCATTTGCTGAAGAAAGGGATTTTGGTTTTACATAGCAGTACCATGAGGTTGGTTGAAGTGATTTTGCTATTCAGGAAAAGGTTTATTTTCATGGTGCTGAAAAATCAGGGATCTGAGTCGACCTAACTGAGGGCTGGCCCCTGTATTATAATAAATTGACAAAGACAGTGGACAAAATTCTCTGAAGCCTCTGAGAGGACAGCCTTCTGGTCCCTCCCTGGGCAATATGCCACCCTGATTCCTGTACTGGACACACCAGAGCATTTCCTAATTAAATGTTGGCATCAGGAATGATGGTGTACTAAAAACCAATGTCAGTCTAGCCCTTCATGTGTATAGTGGCACTGCAATCCTACGAAGCAGGTAGCATTATTATCTTTCTTCTACATGTAAGAAAATCAAGGTTAACTTATACAAGTCACAGAATGGTTTGTGGCCAAGCTTCAGTGCCAGAACACCTCTTCTGGGTTTGGTGCATGTTACGCCTTGCCTTACTGCCTTTCTTTTAGCCTGTTAGTTCTTCTTTTATTGGGTCTACAGGTCTAGAAATCAAAGTACTTAAAAAACCATTTGGTAGTTCCTTTGCTCAAATCACCAGGAGCATATGAACAATCTAAATGCATGTTCAGCCACTCAAAGATGTGATCTGTTCTCTGGCTGAGCGCCCCTCATCCATCATGCATGTTCCTAATAGACATGGCGGGTCTTGCACGGAGGGGAGCTTTTCTTCCTCTCTCAGTGGTGCTTCCTTTGAGGCATGCTACTGTTCAGGGGCCTGTTGAGATTTTGATTAAAAAAGACAGATATTGTGCAACTTCCATTAATGTTCTATTTCTCCTGTAGCAAAATGTAGGCTCTTGCAACTTTCTCAGGGGAATTTAATTTTCCATGTCTGTTGGCAAATTCAATTTTGAGTTTTACATAAAACACTAGAAAACAGTTAGTGGCCTGGTCATGGGTTATGCTTGTAATTCAATGATTCTCCGAGGTGACTTTAACCCTTTTGTAACCTCTTCTGCCCTTCTCTAATCCACAAGCAACTAGATTTCTAATGTAAAAGAAACCTCTTTTAAAAATATAAAGCACCTAAGGTAGTTAGCATTCCTTTGTCCTTCTCTCTCTGGTTATGATAATGCCATCTGACTTATTTTTATACTGTTCCTTGAAAGTAACAAAACCTTCTATAGATGAAGAAACCATGAAAATCTGTTTTGAAAATGCTTAATGCACAATAACTTATGTTAAGAGAGTGTATTATATACCTGAGCTGCTTTACAATGTCTCCAATGATAGTGTGGCCTTCTTTTTTATCTTTATCTATCTCTATCTTTATCTCTATCATCTCTATCTCTATCTCTGTATTTATATCTTAGTGCCCCAGTCTTCACCTAACTCAATGTATCTATAATTTACATTCATTCATTCATTCATTCATTGTGGGACGTATTTCAGTTTTCTGGATTATGTGAATCTCTTCCTCTCCCCCAGCCCTCTTTCTTTGCCGTGTGAATGCTTCCACTTGTTTCTCCTCATTAACACTCTTCTGGTGTTGGAACAATGAGAAGAGAGTGAGGAAAGTCAAATATAAGTTTGACTTCTTTTATGATTTGACCAAACCAGTGTTGTAGACAAGTGGTCAAAAAAATCAAGCAACAAGTACAAAGTTTGGAGCTGTAGTTTCCAGTGTATATACATATATTATACATATATATAGTTTCCAGTATATATACATTGGAAACACACACATATGTATGTATGATATATATATATATATATATATATATACACACACATATATGTATGTATATATATATGTATATATATATGTAATTTTTTTTTTCTGGAGACTAGGAGTAAACTGGAACAGGGAGTAGATATAAGTATTACCTTTCTGCTCCTCATATGACTTCTTCCCATAAGGCTACTATTTTTTGTTTTCTGGGATCCCACACTGTCATAATGATAATACTATGCAGCCAGTTGCCCACATTCCCTCAAAACGACCAAAATAAAACTTGGAAGATAAATGAACTAGATATCCAAGTTTGTATTTTAAAGAAGTTTCAAATAGGGGCACCTGGGTGGCTCAGTCGCTTAAGCGTCCGACTCTTGATTTCAGCTCAGGTCATCATCTCATGGTTCAGTTTGTGAATTCGAGCCCCACAATGGGCTCCCCACTGATAGCATGGAGTCTCCTTGGGATTCTCTCTCTCTTCCTCTCTCTCTCCCCCCTTCCCTGCTCATGCTCTCTCTCTCATCTCTCTCTCTCACACACACACAAAAAAGCTTCAAGATTATCAACTATAAGAGTCACATTTATAGACTACATTTAACCATTGAAAATGGAAAGAACCCAGTTTTGTGCCACGAGTTTTTGTTGTTGTTTTAAACGGTTACCTTAGCTAGAACCCGTGCTTTCTAAAGCAAACCAAGGAAGAAATTTTAATGAAAAAATGTTTCATAGACCGAGGGTTAGTAATTTTAGTTACTTAGATTACTTTATGAGAAAAAGGTCATAAAACGCATGTTTGACCAGGCCTGAAGCTTGTCCACATCGAATTGAACTTGGAAATCCACTTCACAGAGGTTTCCTTCTTGCTAAACATCTGCTCTGCCCTGAGGGGAAGGAGACAGCTGAGCCTGGGGACAGTTGGGGCCCAGTTGTCTGCCAGAAGTGATCTCTTCTGTAGCATCTGCTCTTTGCTTGGTGAGCTCTCTCTGAAACACCCGAGTGCACAGCAGCCTGGAAAGATGATGGATTTTCCACTGTCACTGAGAGTGGGGATGGTTGTCCCTTATGGTTGAGGTGATTTCTCACTCTTAGTTTTGTAGGGTCCTGGGCTAGGTGATTTGGGAAATGGAAAATATATACTATGATCGTATTTTACTCATACTTCCCTCTCCTTTTTCTTTTTATATTTAAGACCTGGTGAAATAGCAAAAGCTTGGGTTTTATGCAACGAATCTAAAACAACAGCACAGCAACTCTTCCCTTCCGCCCCGTATCCAGGGCCTTACAGAGCATCTTGTTTTATACCAGCCGATTTTTAGGAAATGCTCATTACATAATGAGAGGATTTGTCAGAGAAAAGGGGTACATAAATTAAAATTTCACTTAAAGAGAATTTGCACACTATTATATCTATATTTTATCTTAAAAGCAGTATGAAGGGTGCCTGGGTGGCTCAGTCCGTTAAGGTCCAACTTTGGCTTAGGTCACGATCTCACGGTTTGTGAGTTTGAGCCCTGCATCGAGCTTTCTGCTGTCAGTGCAGAACCCGCTTTGGATCCTCTGTCCTGCTTTTCCCTGCTTGTTCTCTCTCTCTCTCTCTCTCTCTCTCTCTCTCTCTCAAATAAATAAAACATCTTAAAAAAGCAATATGAGCGTGCAGAATGCTAAGATCACCCTTCTTTTCTTTTAATTCTGGGTAAAAGGAACAGTCAAGCTTTACCGCTTCTTCAGCAAAGGATAAAGGAAAATTTAAATGACATCTTCTATGGTTAAGCCACTTTCTGAATATCAGTACGTTTGAAGCCCATTGTTGGTGTTGTAAAAGCTTAGGCATAAGTTTGTTTCTGTGGAGAAGACCTTGTTCTGAAGGCCTGCAGAGTTTGTGTTAGGAATTGATCAGATGTGCTCGAATTTGGGTGGGACGAACTTGACTTGGAAACCTTGAGGTCTTCCACAAGCAGAGGTGACTTTGGTGACTGCCAGTATGTGCAGCAGGCTCAGGCTCGATGCTTTCTGGTCCTTTTCTCTGATCCTCCAAAACATCTGAAAGGAGATCCATTTTAGAACAGGAAACATACTCAGTGAAGTTTAGAGATTTGCCCCAGGATACAAGTTATAAAATTGTCAAATTGGGATTGTAATCCATGTATGTTCGGTTTGAAAGCTCAAATATTTTTCATTGCACCTTTCTGCCTTTTTGAAAAAGCCAATAGTCACACTTTTTGGATCTGGTAGTGTTTCAGACATATATCAATAAACACAGTAGCAAATGTACCATGCACCATTAAACAAAGTGTTTCACACATGTATCACCGAACACAGTTACACATAAACTCTGAGCCACTAAACACAGTTTTTCACATAAATATTACTAAATGCAGTATGCCCCCCGTGCCTAAGGGTCTCTTCTGGAATCGTGGCTAGTTGTGTTGCAAATGGTCAGGTATGAAAAACCCTCAAACACCCAGCAATAAAAAAAAAGAAAGCTTGTATGTCTGTGCTCTACCTGGCAAGCTGGATGTGATTCATTTTAATATTTACTTTTCTCCTTTTAGAGGATTTTGGTTATCTGATGCATGTGCACACTGTGCATTCTTCTAGATACCCTAAAAGGTATCTGTAGGCCAAGCCAAGCCACTATTGATCTGCATATCTGAAATTAATTACCCTGCTTTGGGTCCAGAGGCCGCATGGGGAGAACATTATGAGAGACAAGAGTTATGAAATTCAGTTCTGTTTATCTGTTACCAAAAGGGTCCTTTTGTCTATTTCCCCTGTTAATTCTTTCAGTTTTTGCATTATATATTTTGAGGCTATGCTATATAAATGCAAATTTAGGTTTACTTTATTTTCCTTGTGGATTGATGCATTTATCATAAAATCCTGATTTATCTCTAGCAATGCTGCTTTCTCTCTTTTTTTAATTGTTACAAATTTGAACTGTGGGAAAAAAACCCATAACACAAAATTTACCATCGTAACCATCAAAAAGAAATTTTTTTTAAACGTTTATTTTTTTTTTGGAGAGAGGCACAGAGTGTGAGTCGGGGAGGGGCAGAGAGAGGGAGACACAGAATCCGAAGCAGGCTCTAGGCTCTAAGCTGTCAGCGCAGAGCCCGATGCGGGGCTTGAACCCACAAACCATGAGATCATGACCTGAGCCGAAGTCGGACACTTAACTGACGGAGCCCCCCAGGTGCTCCTACCATTATAACCATTGTTAAGTGTGCAGTACAGTAGTATTCTGCTATTTCTTAAAAAGTCTACTTTGTCTGATGTTAGTGTAGCCCACAGATTTCTTTCAGTGAGTATGTGCCTGGCATAACTGTTTTCCTTTTCTTATTTCACTATTTTTGTGTTCATGTATTAAAAGTACGTCTGTCATAAGCAGCATAGATTTCTAAAAATCTAGTCTGAAAATTTTAGTTTTAGATTTTTTAGCTCATGTATATTGATGAAATTGCTATTTCGTGTGCTTATGTCCTACTATTTTACTATTGATTTCCTTCATTAATTTTTCCTCTTTCATGCCTTCTTTTGAACTAATCAAGGTTTTAATTTATTACTATACCATTTTCCTCTTTTTATTTATTTGCCTTTGGTTATAAATTATTTTACTGTTCTTTTAGTGTTTGCCTCGGGGATTTCAATATATGCACTAGACTTACCAGAATCTATTTTGAATGAATACTTGTTATCATTTCCTGGAAAATGTAAGAATGGAGAACAGTTTGCCTTGTTACCTCTTGTGCTATTGTCATATATTTTAAGTCTACATATATTTTACACTTCCTTAGATAATATTCTTATTGTTTTATGTAGTCAATAGTTATTTAGTTTGACATTCATTTTTTTTTAATTTGAGAGAGAGAGAGAGAGAGAGACCACTTGTGAGTGGGAGAGAGAGGCAGAGGCAGAGAGAGAGAGAGAGCGAGAGAGAGAGAGAGAGAGAGAGAGAGAATCTTAAGCAGGCTCCACACCCAGCTCAAGCCTGATGCAGGGCTCGATCCTACAACACTGGGATCATGACTTGAACCGAAATCAAGAGTTGGATGCTCAACCACCTGCGCCACCCAGGTGCCCCTAGTTTGACATTCTTATTTATCCTCTGGTATTCTTCAAACTTTCTTTTGCTTCCATGCTTTCATCTGGGATCATTCTCTTCTTCCTGAAGAGTTCACAGTCTTTACTCTGCATCTGCTGGTTATGAATTCTCTGTATTTAATTGATCTGAAAACATCTTTTTTTCTTTTTCATTAAAAAGAACCTTACCAAAGCATTACATACTTACGGGAAAGTGCACACATAATAAGAATACAGTGCCATGGGGCGCCTGGGTGGCTCAGTTGGTTAGGTGGCCGACTTTGGCTGGGGTCATGATCTCGTGGTCCGTGAGTTCGAGCCCCACGTCGGACTCTGTGCTGACAGCTCAGAGCCTGGAGCCTGTTTTGGATTCTGTGTCTCCCTCTCTCTGACCCTCCCCCGTTCATGCTCTGTCTCTCTCTGTCTCAAAAAATAAATAAACGTTTAAAAAAAAAAAAGAATACAGTGCCATGATTTTTCACAAATGGGATATACCTGTGTAACCAGGGCCCAGCTCGAGAAAGAGAATGTGACTGGCCTTCCAGGAGCCCTTCATTGCTCCTCTCCACAGCTATTCCCACCCAAGGGTGTCCGCTTTCCTGATTCCTAACATCATAAATTACGTTTGACTGTTTCTGTATTTTCTGTCTATGGGATCATGTGTTACGTGCTGTTTTGTGATTCACTTCTTTTACTCAGCCACGATTTTGACGTTCATGCCTGTTGCCACGTGTAGTTATGGAGAATGGATGCTATCCTGTATAGTATTGCATTGTATGGATACACCAATGTTCTTTATCTCTTTTACTGTTGATGGGCATTTGGATAGTTGCCAATTTTGGTGGATTACATATAGCGCAGCTATGAATATTTTAACACAAAATTCATGTCCATCTCACATGCAGAATATCTTTACTCTATCCCAACAGCTCCAAAAGTCTTTACCCATCACAGCATCCACTCTAAGTCCTAGGTGTCATCTAAACATCATCTACATCAGGTGTGGGTGAGTCTTAAGATGGGATTCATCCCGAGGCAAAATTCCTTTGCAGCTGTGGACCTGTGACACCAGGAAAGTTAGGTGCTTCTAAAATAAATGGTGGGGGGCACCTGTGTGGCTCAGCCAGTTACGTGTCCAGCTCTTGACTTCGGCTGAGGTCATGATCTCACTGTTCATGGGCTTGAACTCTGTGATGACTGTGCAGAGCCTGCTTGGTATTCTCTTTCCCTCTCTCTCTGCCCTTCCCCCACTCTCTCTCTCTCTTTCTGTCTCAACATAAATAAACTTAAAAAAAATAGATAGTCAATAGGCATTAGATAGGCACATTTCCATTCTAAATGGAAAAAAATGGATAAAAAGAAAGAGATAATGAATCCCAAATAAGTCCAAAACCTACTAAGGCAAATTCCATTAGACCTTAAGGCTCCACAACAATCCTTCTGGGTCCCCTGGGTCAGCAGCATCCCCTCCACAGCCCATCAAGGCTCTGGGTAACAGCCTTCTCGCTGAGGCACGAGGTGGCAGCAACCTGGCCCTCCAAAGCCAAGGAGAAGACAGCCTTGCCCTCTAGGCCTGGTGCCCTCTGAGCCTGTGGTGACAGGTCTGCCCATCTCTGAATCACCCTTGGGACCATTCATCCCTTGCCTTGAAGGACAATGCATGTTTACAGTCACATAGCTCTATTGTCCCCTCCTGTAAAATCCTAGGAGGCTGAAAGCCTTCCTTCATTTTGCTTGGAATCTGTCCCTTTTAGTCCAAGCTGGCAGTGTCTCTCCTGGTATAATCCCATCTCTGGTCCTGGCTTCTACTGAAGTGGCTGCTTAGATATGCAGATCATCTCTTGATACGGTGATTGTCCAGCCACGCCTTTGGTGGGCTCTTCAGCTTGTGCTTTCTCATTTTTTCAAATATGGATAGTCTGAGAATTTTCCAGATCTTCCATTTCTGACTCCATTTAATTAGCAATTCCTTACATTTACTTAATTTACCTCTCTCCTATCACACTTTACTATAAGCAGTAAGGAGAAACCAGGCCACACCTTTGGTATTCTGCTTAGAAAGCTCCTCAGCTAAATACCCAACTTCATCCCCTCAGGTTCTACTTTATGTAAAACACTAGAACACAATCCAACCAAAGTATTTGCCACTTTATAACAAGGATCACCTTTTCTCCATTGCCCAGGAACATGTTCCTGATTTCTCTCTGGGACCTCACCAGACCTACCTTGAATGTCCACATTCCCACCGACAGTCTCCAGGCTTTTCCTAACTTGTGCCTCAAAACTTTTCCAGCCTTTACACAGCACCCAGTTCCAAAGCTACTTCCATACATTTGGGTAGCTCCCCCCTACACAGTATCCAAATCCATATTAGTCTGCCAGTGCTGCCATTACAAATGCCACAGACTGGGTGGCTTAAACAACCGAAATTTATTCTCTCACAGTTCTGGAGGCTGGAAGTCCAAAATCAAGGTCTAAGCAGAATTGTTTCTCCTGAGGTCTCTCTCCTTGGCTTTCAGATGGTTGCCTTCTCACCGTGTCTTCACATGGCCTTTCCTCTGTGCACGAGCATTCCTGGTGTCTCCTCCTCTTCTTCTAAGGACACTAGTCCCATTGGATTAGGCACCCACATTTATCACCTCATTTAACCTTAATTACCTCCTTAAAGGCCCTATTTCCAAATACAATCACATTGAGGGTTAGGGCTTCAATATATGAATTTGCAGGAAAGCAATTCAGTCAACAACAGGACTCAAGTCACATTCCCACCCCCCACTCCCGCCCATATGGGCATCTAATGGATCCAGCAGCATTTATTGAACAAATAAATTCTTTCCTGCTGAATTTACAGTTTTGCAACTGTTATTAATCAAGTGACCATATATACGTGGGTCTGTTTCTGATGTCTCTCTCAAGTTCTATAGGTCAGTTTGTCTACTCTTGCATCATCACCACCCTGAACTTATAATAGGAGTTGACATACAGTCGAATAAGACCCCAGCTGTGTTCTCTAAATCACTCTGTTTATTTTTGGCTCTTTTCATTTCCATAAGAAGAATCAGTGAATTTTATCAAGTATTGGCTTGAATTTTGAGTTTGATTGCTCTGAATCTATAAGTCTTTAAAAAATGTCTCTTATTCAGTGGAGAAGTCTTGCACATATTTCTTTAGATTTAATTCTAGGAATCTGATGTTCTTTGATGCTATTGTAAAATATATCTCTTTACATTTTTCATTTTTGTAAGACATTTTTGTTAGATATATAACTTCAGGTTGGCAGCTATTTTCTCACAGCACTTACAAATGCAATTCTATTATCTTCTGGATGCCATCATTTTATTTTTGAAAAGTCGGCATCAGTTGTATTGTTGGCCCTTTGAAGGTAATATGTCATATTTTATTTGACTGCTTTTCTCAGTTTTCTCTTTGTTTTTCAATGGTTTTACTATATGAGTTCATCTCCAAAGATGTGCCTCCAATGAATTGTGCCTCCAGTATTTTTGCCCTTTTATTAGTCCCTCCCCTTTAATCGAGGATTGCCCTGTGACTCACTCCTGACTGATAGATACATCATCTTTGACACTATTTGACTTCTGAAGCTGAGTCATAAGTCTTGCTGGTCACTTGACGTCTTGGAACACTCGCTTTTGGGATGCTCCCTGTGAGAATCTCGCTGTCAGGAAGTACAACTATGTAGAGACCACCAGGCCATAAACAGTTGAGCCACGTGGAGGGCCCTGAAAGATCCTGGAAGATAAATTTCCATTGGAAAGACAGAGAGAGAATGAGAGAAAGAGAAAGAACATTTGGGATGCCAGATATAAGAGTGAATAAGCCCTTGGAAATCTGACTCAGTCAAGCTTTCAGATGACTGCAGCCCTACCACCGTCTGACTGCAAGTGTGTGAGAGACCTCAAGCAAGAATTGTATAGCTTTAGCTGGTCAATCCACAGAATTATGAGAGCTGAGAATAAATTATTTTAAGACATAGATAAGTGCAAAAGAAGGTAACACTTAGATGTAGCATGTGGTTGAAACAAAACCTTTAAGTGTGTGGCATTAGCTTTGGGACCAGGATGCAGGAGGACACTAGAGGATCCTCATGGGAACTGTGATGCACTGGAAACGACAGTGAGGAGGCTATTACAAAAGGCTGAAGGAAAGGCAACCCATGTAATGAGGCAGAAAATATAGGAAACCGTTGCCTGAGGTAACATGGACAACAGAAAATGTACTTAATGAAATCATGAACCCGTGTAAGGAGATTTCCAGCAAGAATGTCGAAAGTGCTAATTGGTTATTTTTAGCCATGTATGATGAGGTTTTATACAAGAGAAAGACAAAGAGAGAGATGCTAAGGAGAAACTTTTCTGGTTTCAAGGAGAAACTGGAGAAAATATAAAGGATCCAGGGATTACTGAGTGTAAAAATAAAGCTGTATCTTATTCCCTGCCTCCTCATTTTGCAAAAGCTCTTAATATAGGACCTGATCTCGGGATAAAGATTATCTCAAGGGTGCAGCTGTAAGATTATTAAGATTTCAGAAAATGTGTGTTACAGACTGTTAGAACGGGACAAAAATTTCCTGAGAATCTTAAGGGTGTTGGTCCTCAGCACCCTGACTTTCAGCACAATACAGACGGGGGTCTCTCTCCAAAAGACCTGTGAGTGGGCCTTTTGTTTAGTGGAGTGGATCCCACTGCTCTTTGTAGGGATCCCAGTGATCTTTGAGAGAATTATATTGATAGAGCATCATGATCTTGGACTAAGAGGGATGGAGGTAGTTCAAGATATAAAGAACCTCTGGGTTTCTAACCTTATACGGGTGGGAAGCAGGCTGAGATAGCTACTTAGCTGCAAGTACAGGGCATTTCTTGTGGAAAAGGAAATTTTGAATTAATACCCAAGAAGGAGGAGACAAGATTGGTAGAACCAGGAGCCTAGGAAAACAACTCCTACAACTGAGCCCTAATCGAGGGACTGGCAACATATGCCCAAATGGATTTCAGAATTGCTTTGGACCAGTGGCTGCTGTGTACTCTTGTCCCCTTATGTCTCCCACCCCGTCCCTCTGACTGTCACTTTCGAACGTCAGTGTCTATTGCAGTTATGGTACCTTGGCACTACTATTGTCTGCTGAGGGGTTGGGGGCAGATAATCTGTGTCTTTAGTTCACAGGTTGTCGGTCACACTGAGATGATGTTGGCCTTGGAGATTTGTGCTGGCCCAAGCTTACCTATGTTTGGCCTGATTTCAATATTGCAGTATGCTTGGCTTCTCGTCCTGAGAAATTTAGAAATCAGCAAATATCTTAGGGGGAACGTGGCAAAATATTGGCTTCCTTCCTTATACCTGTCTTGTCCAAGATCCTGTTGTGGCTGTTCCAATTGCTTTTGATACCAACAAGCAGACATTTTTGCATTTTATCCGTTTTATAAAAGTTCTTAGTAGGAAGGTTGGTCTGATGAAAGCTACTCTGTCATAGTCTGAGAAGTCCAAGTCTTTCATGAGGGTGTTGTTTGAGAATGTGGTTCATTCACACACCACTATCGTTTAAAAGATGCCCCCAAAGAATTTCTCTCTAGCCTGAGCTCCAAGAAGAGGGCTTCTTCCAACCAGGATTTTTATCAAGCAGACAAAGTGAACTATGTAACTGATTGTGTTCCCATCTTTGCACTTCTATCTTATTTCTAACAAATATTTGGGGTTTTATTAGATACATTTTTTTTTCTCTTGGGGAAGTGGGGGATGGCTTTACATTTGGCCTTGTTCTCATTACTCACTTACTGCATTTTTGTAGTCTTTAAAAAATCTATTTGGGAATAAGGTAGTGTGTGAATTAAGAAATAATGATAAATTTTTCTAATTGGAAGTTGAGGAAGTCCATCGAAGCTTACAGAGGACTTACAGGATTTACAGAAGTTACAGAGGAATTTTTTTTTCTTTTTTTATTATTGAAATGTAATTGACATACAAGGTTATGTTAGTTTCAGGTGTACAAAATAGCAGTTTGACAATTCTATACATTACTCAGTGCTCATCATAAGTGTGGTCATCATCTGTCACCATACAATGTTATTTTTAAATTTTGTTTGAAGTGTATTTATTTATTTTGGGAAAGAGAGAGAGAGAAAGAGAGAATGCATGTGCAAGTAGGGGAGGGGCAGAAAGAGGAGAGAGGGAATCCCAAGCATGTTCTGCAGTGCAGAGCCCATTTGGGGCTCGAACTCATGAACTGTGAGATCATGACCTGATCTGAAGTCGGGCCACTTAACCGACTGTGCCACCTGGCACCCCCATACAACGTTATTTTTATAATATCATTGGCTATACTCCCTATCCTTTTAATCTCTGTGACTTATTTATTTTATAACTGGAGGTTTGTGCCTTTTAACCCCCTTATAACTTTCCCCCATCCACCCCCTACCTCCCCTCTGGCCACAGAGGACTCTTCTTACATATTAACTGATGTGTCTAAGTTGATGTTTTACCTAATCGTGAGCAATCTTTTAAACAAAATGAAGGTAACGTTGGTCAAATCTTTTGATGAACTTAAATACAAAATAATCATCTGTGGGAGGAGAATAAACTTGGATTTCCAGGTAATAAATGATTCCTTCCCAGAAACCAAACCGTTCACTGATGCCCTGGAAAATGCTATTTAAATATCAGGGACAAACAATTCACTGACAGAGGGGAGGTTTATGGTATCCCGAACACTCTACTGTTTAGGTTTTTTGACAGCCAGGCTGTGCTAGTTCAAATACAATAAACTGTAGTGTAAACAGAATGAGAACAAGGTATTATTTAATTCAGTTTATTTGTCTAGGGAATAGAGTCCTGTGCATAGTAGCTTACAAAGCATGTTAATTTGAAAATCGAATTTCATAGAATGTGTATGTGATAGGTGTGAAATCGCAAAGTGTGCCAGCAATAATTCTCCTCATGCCTCCCTTCCATTTCCCTTCCTCATTTCCTTGACTCATCACGTATCACTCTTACTTATTCCAAATAAACAAGTCAGCAACCACCGTATTTCTATTGCTGAGTTACGGGCGGGGGCAAAAGTGAAATATTTAACAACCTTCTGGCATGGGTACCAATCAATCAGAACAGCCACGGATCAGTCAGAACCGGTGGCTCAATCGGTCGGAACAGGGGCCGGCCATGAACGCCATGAACAAGACATGGCTATACTTAAGCAGAGCAGCTGAATCCCAACACTGGTTATGGCCGCCGTTTGTTTTTTGGTTTTGTTTGTTTTTGTTTTTGCTTTGCTTTTAATTTTAAGGGAAGAAGTAAGAAAGTAGTAAGCTGAAACGCTGTTCTCCTACCCCTATGGTCTGTTGCCTCGTAGATCACATTATTTATGGAACAGACTATATTTTTCTTCGTCTTAAAAGTTGCTTTTTTTTTTTTTCTGTTGCAAGATGTTTAAAACAGACCATAGTGAAAGGCTTTTCCTTAGTACAATTTATTGCCTTTCAAGTTACAAAAGAACTTAGAAAACATCTCATCTTATCACACTCCTTGTTTTTTCTCAAAGGAAGTCTCCAGGGTAATGAAACATTTGGTGACTTTTGAGGAAGAGGAATAGAAGCAAGGAGATAATTTGGTTTTTTCTTTTATCATTTAAATTGAAACAAAGCATATGGTTGTATTAATGAAAGGAATGGGTCTTAGGCCGAAAGAAGAATAGGAGAATGCACCCATCGCAATGTAGAAAAATACTTCCACTTAATGAGACAGTTTGCTTGAGGAAAATTTGAAATATTGAAAGGAAGAAAAGTAAGTCAAATTATATTTTGGGGTGGTGGTGAGCTGGTTGGGTGGTGGGAAGGAAATGAAATTGGGTAATTTGTTATAGAATCAGGGTTTTATGGCTGGGAGGAAAATTGGATGCCCTCATGTCTTGTTCCCTCCTAGTTTACATAAAGAAATGGAGCTCCAGAGAGGTTAAGTGGCTTGCTTGGGATCACACATCTAGTTATTTGCTGAGAAGAATGGAAAAGTAGAAAGAAAATCTAGCTCCTGAACCAATTAACTTTGTTTAGATTGCATGTACATGGTATTGACGTAACTGAGTTAATTCTAAATTAAAACAAACACAAAAAACCCAGACACACGGGAATATTGCGCACCTCCTCCCGGACGCAAGGTGGTTTTAATTCCCCCCCTTCCTTTTTTGAATAATTGGTATACTTGTTTTTTTTTTCTTTTTAATATTTTTAAGTGTGATACAATACAGACTTATCATTTTTTTCCATTTTTAAGTACACAGCTCAGGAGTATTAAGTACATTTGCACTGTTGTGCAACCACTGCCACCCTCCATCCACAGACTGTATCTTGCAAATCTGAAACTCTGTACCCCTTAAACGACAGCTCTCCCCCACTCTCCCAGCCCATGGCAACCACCGTTCTACTTTCTGTCTCCATGGGTTTGATTCCTCTGGATACCTTGTTTAAGTGAGGTTGTACATTCTTTGTCTTTTTGTGACTGGCATATTTCACTTAGCATAATGTCCTCAAGGTTCACCCACACTGTAGCATGAGACAGGATTCACTTCCTTTTAAAGCTGAGTAGTATTCTGTTGTGTGTATATACTGCCTTTTATTTACCCATTCTTCCAGTGATAGACTCTTGCATTGCTTCTACCTATTTTCTTTTTAATTAGCCATCTGGGGTGTGCACAGGCCCTTCCAAAGTGCATGCTCAAGATAAGATTGAAACAATTACTGTTCCATGTGTGACCCTAGTGTTACAGAGGAGTAGACTGCATATTATTTTACCAATGTAATGACATATGATACGTTTTCTTTGCAAACTCATAAGCTTTGGGGTGAGAAAAGAAACTCACAGCTGGCCTGGCGTATGATGTTTAGTTAAGGCCATAGACATTTCTTAACATGATAGAATTTATGAAATTTGGAAATGGAAGGCATCTTGAAAGAGCTAAGCGTAGAACTTGAGCATTTGGGCTCTGGCATCAGGCACACCTAGGTTAGGGCTCCCAGAGTTCTGTGACCTTGAGCAGATTATTTAAATTCTTTTTTTTTTTTTTTAAATTTTTTTTTCCAACGTTTATTTATTTTTGGGACAGAGAGAGACAGAGCATGAACGGGGGAAGGGCAGAGAGAGAGGGAGACACAGAATCGGAAACAGGCTCCAGGCTCTGAGCCATCAGCCCAGAGCCCGACGCGGGGCTCGAACTCACAGACCGCAAGATCGTGACCTGGCTGAAGTCGGACGCTTAACCGACTGCGCCACCCAGGCGCCCCAAGATTATTTAAATTCTTGAATATAAAATGTGGTATGGACTTCATGGGCTTTACTAAGGATTAAGTGAGACAATGCAATTAAAGTGGTTAACATGGTTCGTTGTACAGAGTGAAGGCTCAATAAATTCTGGCCAATGGTCGAATCTTCTTACCCTGCAGATAAGGAAGCTGAGCCTTAGAGGGAAAAGTGACTTGCCTAAGATTACACAGACAAAACCACAAAGGAGGCATTTGATTTCTATTTCAAAAAGAATGAGAGGGGTTTATTTGTTCAAAATCAACTTTCTCTCATCGAAACTTTGCTAGTCATTTATGAATGTTTGCGGAAACTCATGCCAAGAAATAACGTGGTGAACACTCTTTTTCCCCACTTTTTGTTTATTTGTTCTATCATGTAGTCATTCAATGACTTCCTTCATGTACTAAATAGTCGTTAAGTGCCTGTCACGTGACAACCACTTAGGGGCCCTGGGGTCGGAACAACTTTGTGGAGGAGTTGGGCCAGTGTGATAAGTGTGCCAGGGGGGATAAACCTACAAAGAGCAGGGGAGCCTACAGGAGACTAATAGGCCTGCAGGGTCAGGAAGTATGGAGAACTGGAGACAGTATGTGGCCCAACTCCAGGTTGCCCTTTGTTTGCATAAAACTGAATATGCCTGGCCTCTGCCTTTTAACCAGGGGGCAGAATTGCCACATAAACAGCACCTGAGAATCTAACTGGAAAGTGCAGCATATGCACAATGGTAGGGAGCCAGTAGACAGGGTGATTGATTCTGCCTAGAGGGTTTGGGGAGAGGTGTGAAATAGGGTGAAGGGAGGGCTTAATGGCACATGGCGCCAGGTACCGGGGACACAGGCTATACACAAGAGACTGGGGATGGAGTGTGGGGGGAGATGAGCCTGCGGTGGGAATGTTCCAGACCTTTCCTGCTGATGAGTGTAAGGGGGTCATGTCAACACTTACTGCCTGGATTCTGAGGGCTTTTTTATTGTTATCTAATCCTTCAGGTTATGCCTAAATTCTCTCTCAGGTATTTCTGGGCAAACTGCCACTTCCAACAGCAAGATATCTGTCTCCTGTGGACTCAGGATCAATGGCTTCCATTCTTCTGCTCTGGTGTCTTCATCTAGTCTCTTTGAGCTTGCCACTGCTGACTGTGCCCTCCTCCAGACTATTCTCTGCCTAGCCAGGACACCTTGGCAGGTGGCCACCCTCAATTCTCAGGGTGCCACAGCTGTCCTATGATCTGCGACTGGGAATGGGGCAGTGTGGATAGCTTAGGCTCTCTTTTTTATTCCATTTTTCCATTCCATTCCACGTGAGTGTGCATGACAGAGAGGGAGAGAGATACCCATAAGGCTATATTTCTCAAGATCAGAATCTTACAGGCTCCTATGAACACAGTTCAGCTTATATCCCAAACTCAAAGGCCTAATTATCCACAAGGCCCAGAGGGGAGATATTTGCCATCCCTTTGTCTTCTCTGACTTTATCTTCTACTGTTACACAGGCCCATTATTCTTCATTTTCTTCCCCTTTCTTTTGTCAGTTAAAAAAAAAAATCCCTGAATACATATAAATTAATGAGAACAGGTACTTGATCAGAGGGTTACTTCCTAGTACCTATGCATCTGATTCTTAACTTTGGTCCATCCAGTAGCTTTTGAAGGTCTTTCATTGTCTAGCTGAGGAGCTCCTGGCATTTGAGAAATATTCAGGAAGGAGTTATTGAATTGAATGGACTCTCCTGTAGGGAAGAAAGCCACTAAGGGTGGGTTTGTTTGTTTGTTTGTTTGTTGGAAGGTGAATGTTATGATCAGATCTGAGTCTTAGAGGAACTGTGAGTTTTAGGAGAAGAGACCCGTGACCAGAAGACCGAGTAGAAAGCTGTAGCAGCTGTTGAGGTGATAGGGGCTTAAACAGGAAAGGGCCCATAGGGAAGAAATGATGGGGACAGAACTGAAAAACAACGGAACTGAAAAAGACACATGAGATGTGGGAGAATGCAGAATAGATGATGACTCTGAGGTTTGTCTTGGAGATGGCGATGAGATGAACATCAACTGACCCATTTTACATAGAGGTTAAGTGATTTGCCCAAGGCCAGTGAACATACTGATAACAGCATTCTGTGTCTTTATTGTGCTAAAAACTCCAGACCAGAATAGTTTCTACTTCATTACCCCCATGGCCTTTTCCCATTACATAAAAAGTTCTCCGCACAGAACATACTCAAATAATTTTCTAAAATGTCATTAAAATTAAGAAGATACTTAAAAGGACATATGAGAAGCCACATTCAACAAGTACAGAAATAAATTAGAGATGAGAAAATATTAAAATACCTGACCTGCGTGGGTATCTGCATAATATTTTAAATGATCTCATCCATTTCGTCCTAGTGTTTGGTGTCCTAATCTGAAATATGAAAAATGTTCTCACAGAAAGGCAGGCGAACTGAAGGAGGATATCTTAATATACAGTGAAATATAAATTAAAAAGCTCTCTAAAGCTATTAGTAAAAGTACTGAAATACATTAGCAGGTGCACGGGTTCAACTTTGGATGAATGTTCTTTGAAATCGGATTCATCACCAAAATTAATCTGAGAGGCGTCAAATCTGTGCTAGGTTAAAGAGGTGAGAAATGGGAAGATTTCATTGAAGTTCCAAATTGTAAAGGGATCAGAATTAATAATCCTCTGTCATGAGTAACCTGAGCACACAGGAGTTTAAGAATCTCATGTCTTGGAAAAGGTTGGGAAAGAAGACTGAAATGTTGCTGTGGAAAGGAGCAGTCCAGTCATCACTTGGATTGATTTGGTTTTAGAAATAACTTCAACTCAACCACAGATAACCACGAAGATAGGTGTCTGTGACTTTCATGTAAGCGGGGTTTATGCATTTCGACAGGCTGGTCAAATCATTCTCCCAGGATGGAGTAGGTACACTATTTTTCTCCCATATATTTAGTTCAGAGCTTCGTGGAGCTGCTGTACTTGAGAAGCACTAATCTTCATCTGTCAGTGGTTTCTACTATGGACTCATGTCATGGAAATAAACATAAAGAGAAGGGGGAGGTGGAGAATACTACAACATGAGAAATCTTTCTCTTCAAATACTTAAATATAACACATACTTTCTTAATCAGAAAGACATATCCCTTGGTCTGTTACGGGCGGGTTTCCATGGTCTGAATGACAGGTTCAGGTTTACCTATGAATGGGACTCATGTGCATTTCTGCACCATAATCTCAAAGGTTAGGGAGACAGTCCCCTGGCACACTGAGTACACATGGATAGCAATGGGAAGGGATATGGCTGATGAGCCTTTGGAGCTGTGCTTATTATTACCCTTTCTATGGAAAGCAAAGCCGCAGCTGATATTTGAGCCTGCTACCAACTTTGCTTCATGACTTCATGGGATGAGTGACTCTCGTAGCAGGTGGCTGCCTGAGGTTTAGCAGCTCTAGGATTGACATGTCTCCACTGAATCTGAACCTCTGAAGAGTGGAATAGCTGTAGGGAGGACTCAGAAACTTCAAGTCTTCAACTAAGCATTCAGTGCCTCTCCTGCTTGTGCCTGTGTCTCATTTTGATTGTGGTGCCAGAATTTCTTTTAGAGTCACTTGGTATATGGGTCCTTAGTTTTATACCCTATCCAAAGACGATGGCCTTTGGAGGCCGTTCTTTGGAGGATGGCTTCTAAATAGGTTGAAAGAGAAAGGAAGGAAGGAAGGAAGGAAGGAAGGAAGGAAAAGAAAACGAGAGAGAAAGAGAAAGGAAGGAAGGAAGGAAAAAAGAGAAAGAAAGAAAGAAAGAAAGAGAGAAAGAAAGAAGGAAAGAAACTAGCTGTTAATACACCAGCTGTTAATTCTGCTGGCATTAAGCTCCCCCAAGAACTTTACATGGTTGTCATTCCTTTCATTATTCAGTTATCACCTCCTTCCATCACCACCCAATTTAAAGTTACCAAATGAAAGTATTCACACAGTCACTGTTCATACATAGCATTGCTTGTTTCTTGGCCTCTTCCCCACGAAAACGTAAGCCACCGTGAGAGCAGGGATCTTATTCTTAATCTCTGTTATAACTCCAATGCTTTTGACTCAGAGTAAATACTTGTTACGATATTTATTGAGGAAATCAACAGCTTCTAATTATGGTAAACCTTCAGTTCTTATTTGACAGTGTTTGAATATGGCAGTGTTTTGTTATGATGGTGTTCGCATAATCAGTTTTCGATCACTTTTAAGTCGTGGCAGTCACAGAGGTGGGCTACTTGGATGATGCTTTGAGAAGAACCTGCCCTTGAGTTGAAGGCATGCCGTTAGCTGACTGGCTCCCGTTGCTAGTGCCATTGGGGTCCTCCTCAGCTTGGTAGAGTGAGACCAACTCTTCCTGTGTAGGCATCCAGTCAAGGACTAAGTATGGTGGGAATACCAGGTCACATCTACCGGGAAATCCTTGCTTTGGAGTTTCTGTGGGCCAAGACTTTGTCAGGACTGCACCATGTTCTGAGGCTTTCCCTACCCAATCCTACTTCTTTTGCCCTTTACTTTCTCATAGGTCAGATCTGCATCACAGACTGAAAGCTTTCCCTGCCCCACCCAGCTTCCTTCCCTTTTTACCTTTCACAGGTTCAATTTCCCAATTCAACGTCCCCCCATTCCTATCCTGTCCTATGATCTGCTTCTCAGAGGGTCCATGCTCTTGTTGGAATTCTTTCTAAAAATATTGGGGGCCACTTTCTCATTTTAATGAACAAAAAAAAGGTTACTTGAAGTCTTTTTGTTGCCTAAAAGATCTCAAACAATCTTTGGGTGTTCATTGGGACATAAGGGATTGTTTTTCAGTCAGAGACACATTTAACTGAAAAGAGGTTTAATTTAGCTATCATTTCATAAGGATTACCACTTAGCAGGTTGGTTTATTTGGGGCCACACAGGACTTCTGTACAACTGTTAGTTGGGACCTCCTTGGTTAACTAACAAGAATGGGGATGGGGAAACACCAAATATTTACTAAGAGCCTCTTTTGTGTCAGCCTGTTTTAAAGTTTTCCTCTTAATGTTTATTTTTGGGAGAGGGAGAAAAAGGGAGAGCACATGTGGGAGAGGTGCAGAGAGAGGGGGACAGAGCATCTGGAGCAGGCTCCATCCACACTGACAGCAGAGAGGCTGATGTGGGGCTCAAATTCACGGAACCGTGAGATCATGACCTAAGCCAAAGTCTGATGCTTATCTGACTGAGCCACCCAGGTGCCCCTGTGCCAGACTGTTTTAAAAACTATTGACCACATTTCCCTCAGTTACCACCATGACTTTGAAGATGGGCAACAACATCTTCATTTTTATGAAAGAGGAAATAGAACTTTCTACAGAGTTAGTAACAAACTGTCTTTAGATTATAGAAGTGCTGATGATGAACTCAGACTTTGGGTTTTCTGACTCCAAAGGCCTTTCTCTTTTCAAACTCACCATGCTGTCTCCATCTGTAAGGGCTCTTTCAATTCAGGATTTCAGACTGGATTTGAGACCAGATAAGAATCGATAAACACATATAGTCTAGAGCAAAATATTTCCAGCTTATGATAAAAATTGGAGCAAACATACATAATACAGCCAACTGGATATATTCCATAGTATGACTTCGTGTTAATTCCAGTCCCTCTTCAGTAAGTGACAACTGAAACTCTTAGCCAAATGTGGCTAAGGGAATTGTGAAGTTTTCAGTCCTTTCCCAGATCCTATTTCTTTTAATTTTTGTCTTGGGTCGGTGGATACTATGGATTGGTTTGCTCTCTACTCACTCCAACCCTCTTCTAAAAGTGCTTCCTTGTCTTCGAGAGAATAGAACACTGACAGTCACATTTTCCAGACTCCCTTGTGGCTCGGGTTCTGTGTATGCTTATGTTCCATTCATTAGATGCGTACATGTGAGGCTTTCATTTGGAATCGATCCCTTTTACTGTCACAGATCATGGTGGAGGCTTCATGGTTCAGGAATGAGTCGTTGTGACAGCAGCTGCCTTGGTGGTCCTTTCCTGGGCTCTGAATTTTGAGGATAATTCTTGAAAGCTCAGCCCAGAATCATCTGTTTACCTGTTTCTTCAGCCTCCCAGTGATTCTGTGAACAATATGTGTATGCAGTATGAAATTTATTTTTGTTTACTCTTACTGGATTCTGTAATGGCAATTAAGAACTTGGGCTAATGCAGTTCAGAGTCCTAGGACTGTTCTTAGAGGAATGAGAAATTCTTTATATAAGAAGGGCTAATTTGCAAATTGCAGAAAAATCTTGGCTTATCTGTTGGTGGTTGCACACAATTTCCACTTCAAGTATGAGCTTCCATGAACCATATTGCTCTAATTCTTTTTTTAAAAATTTTTTTTAACATTTATTCATTTTTGAAAGACAGAGAGAGACAGAGCACAAACGAGGGAGGGCTAGAGAGAGAGGGAGACACAGAATCTGAAGCAGGTTCCAGGCTCTGAGCTGTCAGCACAGAGCCTGACGTGGGGCTCAAACTCAGGGACCGTGAGATCGTGACCTGAGCCGAAGTTGGCTGCTTAACCGACTGAGCCACCCAGGCACCCCCATATTGCTGTAATTCTTGCCACACTGCAATTCAACTTTATTATTGCACAGATTTATCAGTAAGGTTTGACTTTAGAACCTCAGTTTCCTATAGGGTGCACGTTGCAAAATTCTAGTGGCAGGTGTTTATTGCCAAAAATGAACTCTGTGTTCTGCATTATTTTTTTTCTGGGCTGTTTGCCTGGCTGTTCTGAGGCCTCAGAACTGGTAGAGAGTTTAAAGGCTGTATTTGCTGCGACTCAGTTGTTCCTGGAAACATACCCCTCCTCCTGGGCAGAAGGTCTAGGATGCCAATATGTCTTGCGTCCCTTCCTCAACCCCTCCATCCAGACCCTCCGGCATCTTTCTCCCTTAGCCTCATGACATCACTCTGGTTAAAATTAAATCATTTCATGCCACCTTATTTGGGCTACCAAGCGTATAGTCCCATAGAGCATGTGTGAACTCACATTGTAACATACTCTGCTGTGAGATAACATGCGTAAATAGGAAGACTTCGCAAACTGCAAGATGTTATCAAATACTGGCTTTTCTTACTGGCTTGATTCCTGAGCCCTGAGATTTCATAGGCATTCCTCAGCACCTTCATGGGGGGTCAGGCCTTCCCACCTCTCTTTACCTCAAGCAATTCCATTTATATCTCTTTTATGCTCTGCTGCTAAAAAGTTTGAAAATCGCTGATCTCATCAAACCCTTGGCCTGTGCATGAATCCTCTTTATGACATCTCTTACAGTTGATTGTCCAGCCTTTGCCTGATTACATCCAGTGATGGGGACCTCATTACTTTACCAGGTAGCACATTCTATTTTAGGAAAGCTTGTATTGTTGTTTGTTTCACAATTCTTTAGGCCAAGAGAGAAGAAATCCTAGCTAACTGACCCTGCTTTGGTTTTGGTTAACTGAGATTTTTCTCTGTAAACATTTTTTATGCACAGATAATCATTCTAGGTATTTTGGTGGTTCGTGTCATTATTTTATGCCCTTCCTTGAGTAGAAGTGAAGGTAGGCATGTTGCCCCTACCACTTTCATTTGTACATCTTAATGGTGAGAAATAAAATAACCATAAGGTAACACTGGGTGATCATGAGCAATTCATCAGCCAATGTTGTGGTTCATGAGATGTGCAGCTGAGTTAGGGGCAGGACGGAGGCCTATGTTGAGGGCCTATCCCGTGTTTAGCCCATGATATATTTTTTTATATGAAATTCTTACAAAAATCAATCTTAGGTGCAGTTATCTTGAAGCCCAGATACCTTAAGAAAATGGCATAAAATTTCATAGCTAATCAGTAGGGGAGGTGGAATTTTAACCCCGGCCTGTCTCATTCTGGAATTTGAGTTCTTTCCTCTGCTCCAGAAGATAACATCCAGGCTTTCAACTCTGGCCACTACCACAGTTTTTATAATAATACACATAGTTCTGCAGTCAAGAATATCTGCTTAATAAGTACCTCTTCTGGCCTCAGTTTGCTTACCTGCAAAACGGGGATAATGATCAGAGGTCCCTTACAGGGTTGTTATGAAGAATAAAAACAACGTTTACAAATCTGTACTTTTTGTCTGCCTGTCCCATAGTTATGGGATTTATGATAACTTTCGGTTCTTCTCGTTCTTCCGTGCCATGCTCTTCCCATGAGTGAATTAGGGAGCACGAGGGCATTCACACGTGCATAGCCGAATGAGAAACTGAAGACAAAACGCGTATGTTAGAACGTCTTCGGCCCCTTTTATATCCGGGGGCTTTGCTGCTGACGTAGATCGTGACGCTAGAAGGCAGGGCATGGCCATGGAGACCGGAGCCATGAAGGTGGTAGAGGGGAAACACTGTAGTTGCTTCCAGGCTAAGAAGGACCCCGGAGGATGCACACGGACCCTGCAGTCCAGCATCCTGGGCATGTGGGTGGAAGAGAGGAAGACAGCCCTCTCGATGAGCACACCAGGCCAGTTCAAAGGCATCATCACCGTGGCGGTGGTTTTATCCTCATCTATTTGTGACCCTCTGATATGGGAAACATATCCATTAAACCAAATAGGACGAAGCTGCAGAGCCTGCCTCGCTGGGATGCGGCCGTCAGGCTGCCGTCTCCCTGCTGGTGCTAATGGACTGCGGTGCGGAATCCTAACCCCCGCTGCCCCGCCGCCGGAACAAGTGCAAGGCTGAGGGCTGCTGAACACCGCACGCTTCTCTAATGGATCACAATTACGGAGACAACTGTGCTAAGTAACTTTCCACGATTTGCTCCGAAAACTTGCAGTGTGTTCAATAGCCCTCAAAATTTTTCATTTGGAACCTGGGGCGAGGGGGTATGGCAGTGGTGATACCGAGCTGTGCTAGAATAAATACAGTCAGCTCAAGAGATTTTAGTTTCCCTTTGAAGTGTATAGCGTGTAAAAGAGTGTGGGCTCCTTTAGCTTCATTTGTATCCCAAGGTAGCACCTGGCAGGAGAAGGGAGGGAAATTGCAAAGACAGGACAGGTGCTGGAAGGAACGGGATCTTTCACAAAGAAGCAGGCACCCGCCCTTTTGGGTTTACAAAGCAATGACCTGCCCAGGAATTCTGAGAGGGCTGAGTACAGGAATTGTCCCCTTAGCACCGCCGGTGCTGTGGGGCCAGGTGCGGAGTGTCAAATACAGTCCTCCAAATCCTGGGGATGAAGCAGGGGATGCCGCTTATCTCCATGGACATCCTCGGGAGGACTCCAGTGCCCCCGCCCATTGTCTCTGGTGAGTGAATGGAGCTTCAGAGCTCAGATCTCTGAAAAGAAGCGCTAATTATTTACTCTGAATACCATCCAGAAGCTGACCCAGATCTGCAAAGTGCCTCGTGTTATTATCACAACCACCCATTCTCAAGTTGCAGCTTTGCACTTCAGAAATAGGTGAAAATGAGATTGGAGGGAGGTGGCTTCTCGGGGCTCTCTCCTGGCACCGGTTCCCTGGCTGTGATTTGTCACTCTTCCAGGGGAACGAATGTCAGCACTTCTCTTTCAGGTGACAGGGAAGGGGGACTAATGATGGCCTCATTCTCTCTGAGAGGCCCCCGCTGCAGTTAATGAGTGCAGCCCAGTGGCCCGGTGGGGAAGGCTGTGGTTGAAGGTGGACAAAGCATTGCTGGGCGTGTGGGAACATATTTCACGAGTCCAGGAACAGGCTGAGTGTCTGTAGCTGCCTCCTAGAAGAGCAAAGTTCACTCTTGTAACTCGGGCACCAGCGGTGGGTTCCTTAACCTCAGGGCTCCTCAGCCCTGTAGAAGGCACCGCGGATGGTTTATCACACAGTGGGGTGGTGTTGCCCCAAGAGGTTGTTGATTTGGGGTTCTCCTTTCGTGGAGGCCAGGGGGAGAAGGATTGGGGACATATAAGAACTTTGTCCAGCCTGCTTTGGGCCATGTGTCAGACCCTCAATAGTCAGAAAACCACTAAAGTCATCTCCCTTCTCACCGTCATTGTTCCTTCCAGCTGCCCTGCCCGATGCCGCCTCCATTCAGTGGCCTGTGCTCTTTCCTCCCCAAAGACAGCCTGCTCTTGAGACACTCCTGGCTCTTTCCTGTCACTTGCGTGGTTCTGGCAGCAGGCAGAGGCCCTCCTCCCTTCTCTTTGAGCTTCCCTGGATTGTGTCGCCTTCCACACTGTGCTCAAATTATTTATTTACCTGTCTGTCTGCTCTATTGCCTTGTTAACTCTTCTAGAGAGGCACCCATATCTTATTTATTTTCTCATCCCCAGGGCCTCCAGACAGGAGACGCTCCCTGAAAGTTTGTGAAAGAACAAACGTGCTGAGTCACTTGCACACTGAGTGGGGGTCCCGGCTGCCGTCCCATCCTGCCGTGCATCTTTAATGAAGATACCGTGTGTCCCTGTTTCAGCTTCTTTCTTATCTGTTCAGAAGAAATGGGTGTGAAAGTAATACAGCCCCACCTTGTTAGGAAGTAGCAAACTAGAGACTTCTGCTGATGTCCATTTTCATGTCTGCCCCACGTTGAGATGTCGCTGTGACCGGGGGCCAGCCGGCCTGCTTTAGCCCACGTCAGCACAGATAATCAAACGGTAGTCTCTCTGACAGTGCTGATCATAGACACCATTAAAAAAGAAATGGTCATAATGTAGGTGACTAAGAGAGAGGCCAGCCTTCTGAGTGGCAAGTTAGTAGCTCGGGGCAAACTACAGAGTGGCAGAGACCTTGCCTGGGGGGCATGGCCCACGCCTTCCAATGGCTGTGGGTGGGGGGGCTGTTGGGAGACAGAGGGCTGAGGTAGACAATCATCTACATTTTATTAAAAATAATTGGAGAAGTTTACAGACTTTTTTTTTTTGCAAACATGCAACTGTCAGGCATGGGTAGAAAAGGAACGTTTTCCAAATTGTGAGAAATTCGAATGTCGTGGCAAAAAAAAAAAAAAATCAGGAGTCTGATGATTAAATGTAGAGAGCTGTCAAATCGGCATTATATTAAAATAACTCGCCTCAAGCAAGTGCACAGTATTTCTTCCTTTCAATCTGTCATTTCTCGGGAGGCCCTTGCCCCGGTTGGCTGCTCCGATGGCTTTGTAGCCAAGGCAGTAACAGCAACTGGGACGCTCCGGCTTTCTGGGGGTGGGCTGGGGGGGCGACGTGGGGCGGGGTGGGAAAGAGGGGGCTCATTCACCACCGTGTGGCCACAGCAAGCCCTTGGCAGAGCTCCTGGTTCTTTGTGACTTGGTGGGGCTCCGTGGCATCGGAAACTTCAAGCAGCACCCTAGCAGGTGCATTATTTTCAGCAGTGCTCCTCAGACAGTGGTCAGGCTGCAGGCAGAACGAGTTGCATTTGTTTATGAAATCTGTTGCTTAATAGGACCATCAGCGTCTCATTGCAGCCTCCAGTCACGATACTTTTAATGATGTCCACACTGTGCCGCCTTCACATGCAAACCGGGTGGGAGCAGAACGGTGGGATAAAGCTTAAATTGGCAGAAGAGAGGAGGGCGACACTGGGGGCTGGGTTGGGGACGACATCCCCGTCTCCGCTCCATGGAATAGAGCAGATGTATCTCCGCGTGTGACTCTTGCCTCTTGCTTGGGCTCAAGTGGCCATTTAGCCTCCTTACCTAGTCACATGTTTCCTGTGCATCCCAGGGTAGCCCCTCCTGTTGCTCAACTTCCCTGATGCCTGAGCGGTAACATAATGACGGGCCTCATCGACTCTGGGAAATTTTCATGATAATAGCGCTTCGGTTTGTGCGACATTTTGGCCTTTGGAAACACATCTGCATCTAAATCTTGTCTCTAACAAAGGGGAGGCCGAGCGGATTGGACAGCACTGGTGTCTTACATTTGCCCAACCCTTCCTGGTTTACAGGGCCTGTCTACACACACTGAGGCTTAGCCGGGCTCTGATTCTTATGACGGTTTTCTCCATAACACAGAGGAAGACAGCATGGCCAATCACTAAGAGGGTGGGATTTGGGCTCCGGTCTGTTCTCTTGCTTATGTCTGTGTGACCTTGGACCAGGGACCTTACCCTGGCAGAGCTCTGACTTCTTCTGTAAAATAAGGACAATCATCACATGCTTAGAGGTTATTCCCAGGGTTAAATGCAATCATACAGAAGTGAAGCATTTCGTAACAACTGATACCTATTATTATCAGTGGCAGTGTTACAGAAATACAGATTACGAGGCTTGGCTGAAGGCACCATGGCCAGGGCCGGAATTGCACATGCCTGGTTCCCGGAGAGCCAGGTCTCCTGAGTTCTCCCCGCCTTCTTCCCTGCCCTTGCTGTCTCTCCAAGCACCCAAGGAGTGTGCAGATTTTCCACCTTTCAGCAATTCCAGAGCCAGCCAGCCTGTGAGGATATAAAAAGCAACTGAAGAGCCTGCAGAAATGCAGGTGCAGTTTGGGGTCCCTCTGCCAAAAGTGCAGCCTTTCTTCAAAGCCCTTCAGCGTCACCTCTCCTTGCCTGGCCTGGCTGGCGACGCCTGCGCCCTGCCCCCGCCCTCCCCAACGTTGGCTCTTTCAGCCCAGGGGTGATGCCGCCGGAGCCATCTGAGTCTGAAAGAGGATTCACCTTGACCTTCCTTTTTCCCAGAAGAAGACACAACACAAATGAGGCCATCAAAAGCCCCGCAGTTCCTCCCCCTCAGCGTGTCTCCAAGCCCTCGCTCTGACCCCCATCGATCAGCCGTAAAACATAAAATCAACAGAGTTTTGCTTTTCCGTTTCATGCAGAAAAATGAACACTGACCAGGCTCATCAGCCAAGCTCATGGAAATACGCGGTACAAATGGGAGCGCCCACAGGCTCCTCTCTCAGATCCTCTAAAGCCTCTTCTTTGTCCTGGTCCCAGATGACAGCTGTGGGGCAGGGCGAAGTCCTGCGGCTAAGTACGAAGTTCATCGTCGTCCCGCACAGAGGGTGCTTCGAGCGACTTGGTGACTGACAGCCTGAATAAGCAGTTATTTTTCCAGGCTCAGGTGTAAGAGGCACACGCAGCCCGCTGCCTGACCTTATTCAGCTGAGCTTGGCATCCGGGGCCGGCTCACTGCCACCATTACCTGTTAAGGTTAAAATATCGTTGAGCTGATTGATGATGAGGCTCTGATCGTGTTACTCTCCTACTGAAATAATTTTTGACCGGGCTCCCCGTGCCACAGGATCAGGTCCAAACGCCTCCCTGGGACATTCATGGCGTGTCATGGTCTGACCCCAATCTACCGTCCCAGCTGTAGTTCTTATTACTGGGCTTCGTGAGCCCTGGGATGCAGACAGGCTGAACTGCTCCGTGAGTCTGTCCCGTGCTTTCCCACCTCTGTAGTCACTTACATTTTTCCTTCCTCTGGGGTGCTCATTTTCCTGACTGTCCATGTGTGTCGTAGGCAGCGAGGGCTGCCGTAACCACACCATAAGCTGGGCCGTCTAAACAGCAGACGCTTACTCTTGAGGTTCTGGAGGCCGGCGAGTCCAAGAGCAAGGCTTCCGGCAGACTCAGTTCCACAGTGAGGACCCTCTTCCTGCTGTGTCCTCACAGGTGGAGAGAGGGAGCCTCTTCCCTTTCCTATAATTATGGGCACTAATCCCATCATGGCAGCCTCACCCTCATGACCTCATCAAAACCGAGTTACCTCCCAAAGGCCCCACCTCCGTTCACCGTCACGCCGGGGGTCAGGGTTTCGAGGTATAAATTCTGGGGGAACACTAATGTTTGGCCCACAACCATGTCTAAATCCCATCTACTCTTCAAGCCTCATTTAAAATACAATCTCTTCCATGAAGAGGAGACTCCTGTTTCCTCCAAGTATAAATAATTTCTCCTCTTCTCAACTCCTATAACCCTTTGCATACACCCCTGTCTTTGGACATTTATGCTTTCTGTTGTACATTATATTTTATATGTGCTTTCTTTTCTTTACAAGATTCTGAGCTCCTTGAGGGCAGGGGCTGTAACTTTTTATTCTATGAATCACTGGCATTTAGCCAGAGTCCTTGACGTCCATGGAGCGCACTTAGCAAGTAAGTAAATAGATGCTCCCATCTGCAGGAGAGCCTCGTGTGGGCTACCCCAGGGCCTCTGTGCGTGACAAGTGCATTGTGAAAGTCAGGTATTGTGACCTCTCATATCTGGCGGGCTGTTCAATAGTTTACATATAACCCCCAAGTTGAGGGATTCATCCAGTATGGTTTTCTAGACTGTTCTTTAAGGGGATGAAGTATATATCACTCTCCGATATCAGTGAGGAATGTTGTGGTCACATATACGCATACACAACCCCACGCTGACATGGGAATGGCTTGCCCAAACTCTCTTTAAAATAATCTGCTCTTGGGACGCCTGGGTGGCTCAGTCGGTGAAGCGTCCGACTTCGGCTCCAGTCATGATCTCGCGGTTCGTGAGTTTGAGCCCTGCCCACATCGGGCTCTGTGCTGACAGCTCAGAGCATGGAGCCTGCTTCAGATTCTGTGTCCCCCTCTCCCTGCCGCTCCCCTGCTCATGCTCTGTCTCTGTCCCTCTCTCTCTCTCAAAAATAAACATTAAAAAAATTAAAAATTGCACTTTAAAATGATCTGCTCTTATCCCCTTAGTGCCACTTGAGGTGTTAATATCAAAAGAATCCATAAACAACATTTGTGAGGTATTAATGATTCTAACGCTATTGATTCCTGACCATAACATTGAGACCTAACATGGTATCACGGGCCCCGAAGATCATAATAAGACATTATCCTTACAGGAGATCCTGATCATGCCGTACAGTTTTTCTAGGAACTGGCCTTTCGGAGCACGTGAGGGATGCCTAACGATTGTGACCTCTGCCACCACCACTCTGGGGAGCGAATGTGTCTATCCATCTTACTCAAATGGGCTTCAATTATTAATTTTACTTACAGCACCCATTATGTATTCTGCTGGACATACATAAGGCCCAGGAAGCTCAGGTGCCCTGGGTATTTTCTAACTTTGACTACCAACATAGTATTACCTGCGTGTTGTTATTCTCTAGAGTGAAATAATCAAACTACAAATTCTTGCGGCAACCCGTAAATGAAACTGTGTTGAGGGAATGTGAACTCTGTGTTCTCGAGGAAGCGGTTCTTCCTGCCACGCCAGGGCTGCTCTGCCTTTGCATAATCGCAGGCGGAGGGAGAGGTTCGCCCGGCAATATTTAAATTATATATATTTCCATTTCGTTAATGAAACACCACCAAAGTTCAGGAGCCGACCTGACTGCTGATTCCCTTGCACCAAAAAAGCAACTGGGGCATAAGGAGCAACAGAGATGACCTTTAGCTAAAGGGTTGCAAGTTATATTACCAGTCATCACTGCTCAAACACCAAGCGCCGGGCGCGGGACAGAATACAGAAAAGAATCCTTACCATGGAGCCACTACCACCCGAAGCATGAAGGAGAGAACAAGGAGAGATCGCCTCCTAAGCGTTGGTATTAGAACAGCCATCCTCCTCCCCGTGCCCCAGAGCGGTGCTTTCTATTTTCATTTCCATGCTAACAAGGTAGACCTGTCCTAGCGTGTGTTCTGAAGGGGTTCTTTCATGCTCGGGGCCTGGGGAGCTTTAACATAGTTAGATGTACTCTAACAGCAGGTTGCCATCAAAAAATTCTATAATAGGATTAAAATAAAAGAGAAATGCACTTGCCGTGGAATGGCAATGATTATTTAACACGTTTCAAGTGCTTGGTGGGAAGGTGCCGCACAAACAGCAGACAGACCCGCTGTGTGGGTGTGTTGCCTTCTTAACAATCAGGGTTTTGTGTTGTGATCATGGATTTTGGGAGCTCGGCATTGGAGGGTGTCCAAAAGCTGTACAGCGAGGCTCTGGGAAAAGTCACTGTCGCTTTCGGAGATGATCATATTGACTTGTGCTTGCTTATACGCTTGCTGTCTGTCCACCCCACTTAGAAGGGAGGGGATCTGTCTGCCTCGTTCACTGCTTAATTCCCAGTGTCTACACACATCACAGAACCTCCATGAATGTGAGTTATACGACAGAAGGATTCCAAGCGTGGGCTCTATGGTCAGATTACTAAATGTGACTTTGGATAAGTTTCTCAGCGATACTCAACAGCGGTTCTTTTGTCCTTAAGATAGGGATGATAATACAATGATTTTCTGGCACTCTTGTTAGGACATCTAAAACAACTAAAGCAAGGCCCCGATCTCCACATCTGGCACATTGGGTGCCACAGACAGCTGTTTGGAGTGGCATGCTAGGTGAACCTCAGCTTCAGGATCTGTGGCAACAGAAATGCCTTAGGAGGTCTCTGCTTCTTTCTGCCTCACTCTGAAGATTCATCACGAGTGGCCTCTGGAGAGATAGCCGGTGGTGATGGTACCAGAGGGAAGGAGAGACTCTTAGAATATGCCCAAAGGGGCTTTGGGGTGGGCCAGTTGGACCCAATGCCTGAAACTCACAGCTTCAGGGTCATCCCTGGACACAAGGAGGCTGACCTACCTCAATGGAGCAATTATTTCTCGAGTCTGGAGAAAGGGCCTTCTGGATGGTCATGTGCTTCGGGTCGTCAAAATCTACCTTATCTCGAACTCCTTGTCTGTATGAGCTTTATCTTGCCATCTCAGGCCACATCTCCAGTCATTCTTGCACCTGCAAGGTTTCCGTGTCTCCTGGCTCTTTTTCTTTAGTTTCTGTGTTGGTAATTCTCTATTTGCCCCACCTCACCAGATGGCTTTCCTTCCTTTCTCTGTCCTACTCTGTGTCCCTTGGAGAATTGGCCCCCACATCCTGTCTCCCCCTACCCCCTTGCCCTTTGGTTTCCAGTTGGATTCTGCCTGTGGGAGGCATGGGAAAGAGATCAGAGAGTGGAAGAGAAGGTAGATTGGGGGCTTTTCTTCCCCATAGGCTCCCCACTGTGGCACCACCTTTATCCCTCCACCATTACAGCTCCTGCCTAATGGCCCTTGCTTCAAGGCTCTAGCACTCTTTGGACTCTGTTAACACCATTTACTGCCATCGCCCTTTCAGACCTAGGGATGGAAATGGTTGCCTGCTGTGGTCAGTCTCTTGGGGCCCTGCCGCTCTGTAGTTCTCTTCACTGTGCTCAGACCTTTACAAACAGCCCCTTCATCCAGCCTCTTCATCTGAATGGAAGTCTGTCGCCTGCCCGGACATCGACTGATGAACCCTACGAAGGCATCCATCTTAAAGAGACCTAAAGGTACTGTCCTTTCTCTCTCCCTTTTTTTTTTTTTTTTTTAACTGCAAACTTTCTGCAAACATTCTCTAAATACTTAGGGCATCCTTCTTGGTTCCACCATATCCTCGCTCTTCACTTTCTGAGAGCTCTCACCCATCTCCCGTGCACTCAGCTGTATCTGCCACGGGTTGGTGATCATCAAATTTATCCAATGACAGGGGTGCCTGGGTGGCTCAGCTCATGATTTCGCGGTTCATGAGTTCGAGCCCCGCCTCAGGCTCTGTGCTGACAGCACAGACACAGATGTCTCCCTCTCTATCTGCCCCTTCCCCGCTTGCACGCTCTCTCTCTCAAAATAAGTAAACATTAAAACAATTCGTTCAATGAATAAATATCAACAACTATTTATTGAGCATCTGATATGTGCCGAGCACCGTTGTAGGCTTGGATGAACTAGTGAACAGATGCTCAAGAATTCATGCCCTTATGGAGCTTACGTTTTTGGGGGATCAAATCTGTGCTCTTAGCTCCTCACTGGATCTCCAGAGTTGTAGTTCTGGTTTCCCACTGGGTGTCCCACGAGCCCCACAAGCTTAACACATTTGAGCCCAAAATCATTGGACTCAAATTTCAAACTCATCTCTCCCTTGTCAGGTATGGCATCACCCCCAAGTTTTATCCACGTTCTATCATCTTCTCCTTTCTCTCCAGCTCCAATCAGATTCTTTCGATTTTGCCTTGGATGTCTCTCCAAAATATCTCTTTTACTCTCCATTTTGAATTCTCTGTCCACAGGTAAGGCTCTCAGCCTCTGTCACTGGACCAGTGCAGTGGCCCCTTACCTGGTCTGCCTGTCTCTACCTTCTTTCCTTCGCTCATCACCACTGTCAAAGTTAATCTCTCGATGACTTCCTTGCTTGAAGAACTCTGCCAGCTCCCCATTGCCACACTTCTTGGCAGGGCATTCGGTTTCCAACTGAAATGGGTCACCTGGCTTCTGCAGCCTCAACACTCACGATAGACTTGGATGCCCTTCTACCTCTGCTCTCTGCACCTGCATAACCACCCTAGCCCCTTGGCCTTTGCTCAGGCCCTTTCCCAAGATTACCATCACCTCCCTTACCCCCTTTCTTGTCAGCCAAGGCTCTTCCGAGAACCTCTGTGAGGTTTTCCCTGACCCTTCCCACCAAAATTAATTACCCTGTCTTTTTTACTTCCATAGTCTTTGTTCTTTCCACTTACCGCATCGTTACATAGTTAGTTATATAAGCGCTGTGTCTCCTTCTAGCCTGAGAGCCCTTTAAACCCAAGACATGTGCTTAGGGTCATCAGAATCTAACTTATCTCGAACTCCTTGTCTGTATGAGCTTTACCTTGCCATCTCGGGCAATCTCCCCATTCTTGCACCTGCAAGGTTTCCATCTCTGTTTCCATCTTGCCGTTTAGCACAGGGTTTGGTGTAGAATTGTCAGGGCATATTATGTTATCCATTAGAAATGGGTAACCCTTACCATCATGCACTCATTAGCAAAGGCACTTTCTAAGCTCCTAACTCCTCTTCTTGCCACCAGGCTAGTCCACTGTGGGTAGCTGCTGTTGTGGTACCTTATCTGCAGAACATATCCATGCCTCCTGTTTGTCCCCTGATATCTATCACAACAGCGAATTGACCTGGTAGCCAATAGCTAGAGGAGCACTCAAGATTTAGCAAGCTGAAATAATCTTTGGACCTCTGCTTTGTGTTATGAATTGTATCTGTTTAGTTATGTATGTAATTTATTATTACATACAGAGTTGTAAGGGTGCCCTTTATGGCTCCAGAGGTCAGGAAAGTAGAGCCATTTTGGGAAGGACCCCAGAGGCAGAAGCTACAAACATAAACTTCATCTATGTGCAATTAAAATATTGCCAAAGCCCTGAGGCTGCTTGTCTAGCTGTGTGCCCTCTTCCTTATTCTCCCACCCCAGGCTGCGGGGACTTTTATCCCCTTTCAGGTCGGCCCTGGATTGGCTAGGATGGCTGTGGGCCACCTCACCTGCAGTGGGGAGAGAGGAGACAGACAGGGATTAACACCAGGTAGTGGTTCCTGTGATCGATATCTGCCTGGAGGCAGCCCTACTAATAATAACCTGGCCAGAAGCATTACCGAAATCCTCTGCTCTGGTTCCCAAACAGCTTGGGAGTTGGGCCAGACCAGGCCTCTGCTGTTTGTATTGCCAAATTTTAAAGTGCTGTGAGGTTGGAGGTTGGCTTCAGATGTCGAATTTCTTTTTCCGGGGTGATCAGATCAACTTAGTTTCTAAGTTCAAGCCCAATCCTCCCCCCGCCCCCCAAATAAACACCAACCAACCAACCAACCAACCAGACAACAAGGTTTGATGAGCCGGCACCAGGGAGAAAGCCTTCTCTGGAGCTGCCTTTATGGGGTTGACCTGAGGCTACCCGTACATCCATAAAGTGCCCACCTCCGGCATCAGATGATCCCGGCGAGGGGCAAAGCCCACAGGTCGCCGTGCCGGGCTAGAGCCTGTGCGAAGACGCAGTGGGCCGGATGCCTGGAATGGATGGGAGACATGTGGTGCCCATTCCTCTCAGTCGGTAAAATGCTTTCAACTGATTTTGATTTTCAGAAAGTTAATTTGGTAGCACATTGTGAATCCACAGTATACGCCCGTGTTTCAGCACAAGGTAGACTTCCAGCAGCTGAATGAGTTCGTCAACTGGCCGATGACCTCCCAAGGGGAGCTCGCATACAGGGACTGTTTCTGACACTGGGGGACAGTGCCCCCCAAGTCCCTTCCTCTTACCGAAGGAGGACTCTGGGGGAGGTTTCAAAACATAGGAGAGGAGAGAGCAATGAAATCACACCTTTCGAAACATGAGAGGCAGGGGTGCATCTGATCCCGTATTCTGCTTTCCCTGCAGCCGGTTCCCAGTTCCCGGTTCCCGGGATGAGACTGGGCAACGAATACAATGTCAGTCGGGTCTCCAGTGCGCTCCAAAATGCGTTCTCCTCAGCTACGGAAGAAATTCCAGGAAGAGCTTAAAGGGCAGAGCCAAGGAATTGTTAAAAATGCAAAAGTATCGACCTTATTTTCCTTGCAATATTAGGGCTGAGTATGACACAACCGATTTGTTTTAATCCGTTCATCGGACGAAGGAGATAAAAAGACTGAGAAATAGGTCAATGTCTTCAGCTTCTTTCAGGTGCCTGTGGAGGATGAGTGAAATTACCGTGGTTCTGCCGTGGCTACCGTTCCATTTGTATTGCCATATGAAATCAAAATGCATTTTTCACACGAGGCTGTATGGATTTGAGCCTACGTATCCTTTTATTTTAATGTTGCAAATTTATGTAATAAGTTATGACTTTTAGACGCAAATATCGAGCGTCTACCATTCATTTTCTCTTAGTAATTGTAGCTTGAGTAAATTTCTCCAAGTGAATATTTGCTCGCCCCTTGGAAAGCCCTGCTCTTTAACACACTTCTGCTGAATGAGCCGCCTGGGAAATACCCACTAGATGGCAGTGTCACCGCACAGCTGAAGAAGATCTGGTCTGGCGATAAAGAAAATAAGGCTAGTTTAGGTCGCAGCCGTCCTGGAAAATCCAGAAGGTGGCAGATTTTAGCTATTTATGAAAGCACAGTGAAAGAACAATGCTGCCTTTTAGAAAAATTATTTTTATTTATCTTTCCAGAAGGAGCGATTATGAGCTGAATAAAATCATCTGTGATACTTAAAATATTTGAAACGGTTTCACACTTTTTAAGAGCCCGTACTACAAGCTGAAGGACCAGCAAAGCTCCCCGTGACACAAAATCAAGGTGAAATTGACCAATAAATTGAGAACTCCATTACAGGAACAATTTCCCCGAGTTTGAGTCATGGTGTTTGAGTGATAACCTAAACCTGTCTAAACTTTGTGGAACATTCAAGGCGAAGATGGAAGGAGATAGCGAGGCACACCGGAGGAGGCAGAAGACAGCAGTGTGGGTGCTGATGTTTATATATTTCCGCCAACTTTTCCAGGCTCCCCGAGGACTTTCGGCAGACCGGCGCTTTAGAGTTCAGTTCTTTTCAAGGTTACTGATTACCTGAAGGGATCCTGGTTTTAAAAATGAAAAATGACAGCTTGAATACAATAGTCCAATTCAGAGGGATCACGTACCCTAGGCAGGTTTGCCGGCCACTGGGAGCGTTGGCAATGAATGCAAAACCACGTCCATTTTGTGGAGGACGCTGCCATAGTTTCAATTCCTCCCCCTGACCCCTGACCCCCCCCCCCCCCCCCCCCCCCCCCGCACCTGGGGTAAGTGTGTGCTCGCTTATTCTAAGGGAATATCCATTTCCTGGTTTGGCCCCAAGCAGTGTGGATGAGCTTGCTTTCTCACCTCCTGCAGGAAATACACATTCTTGGGGAAGGTGTCAGGGGTGGGGGAGCAGGACTGCAGGACAGCAGGATGGCAGCTAGGAAGTCATTCTTCTGAGTGACAGCTCTACATGGCTCTTGGCACTCCAGTATGTCAGGGAACGGGTGTTCTGACTGGCATCATTTATCTCATTTAAATATTCCAGAGAGAGTAGCCTCCTTACTCAAGTTAGATTCATTTTCAGCTTCGTGCTCTAAAAGGGCCTGGCATCCTCTTACAAATGGAGGGAGGAAAAAAAAAAAAAAGAAAAGAAAAAAGGAAAAGAAAGGAAGGGAGAAAGGAAAAAAAATGGTGAGGAAATGCAGCAAGTGAGTGATATATAAGGTGAACACAGAATTCAATATCCAGGACGAGGACACATACGTCTTGAATCCCAGATATATAGCTCAGAACTGATGGAGAAATGAGCAGGAAGAGAGATAATCTTTATCTCTGCTCCCAAGCCTTTAGAAATACCTGAGGCTAAATCACCCTGAGAAGAAAGTAGGAAATGAAGACTGCTCCAAGCCACCCATGAGACTTTAGAGAACAGGCCACTGGCTGAGCACATTTCTCTCTCTCTCTCTCTCTCTCTCTTTTTCTTCTTCTTCTTCTTCTTCTTCTTTTTGTCTGAGTCACGCCCTGAGTTCAGCTGGTATATGGAAACAGTGGTAAAATGTTCAGGTCCAGCCTAAGATTCTGGCTTTCAGTTTTATTCAGGGAGGATCGCTGGACGTTTACTTGGATTTACCATCTGAAATCTTTGCAAAGTGCTGGGTGGGTGTGTGGTGTTTGCCACAGCATATCTCGTTCCTTGGAAAACCATGTTAGAACATTTGGTTTTTCCCCTAATGTTTCAAATGCCTGTTCATGTATGTGTGAGTTTATGTCACAGTTTTTTGGATAACTAGACAATCTTTTGGATAACCTGCTTTTTTTTTTTTTTTTTTTTTTTTTTTTTTTTTTTTTTTAGAGTTAGTCAATCACCGCAGCAGGCTTTGAACAGTTGGGAATAATAATTGCTACAAAGATGAGAACAAACTTTGGTGCTCGAAAGGAAGTAGTCCATTCCACATTATATGGTATTCTGTATTCAGTTACTATATATTCGTCGTCTACAGAATTTGCACCTGCTTCCCCACAAAGAGGGTCTATGATTGAAGAAGTGAAAAGGGGCTCAGGAAATGCTTTGGTAGGCACTAGCTTGTGAAGCATGAAGTCCATTATCTGCATTGGTCCTAAGAATCCTATAAGCCCCATCACAGCCAAACCAATCCATTGGAATTGATGTGCTGTGAGTTTCCTTGAATGTCTGGAAAATACTTCAATCATCTAATCGGCTGACTTGGTTAGCCTCTGGCATTGACTAGTAAAGTGCTCTGTCAGGGAATCCTATTGCTGTGGTTCAGTTTTCCTTACACAGGCTTCCATTTCAAACTTTGCAATTGTAAAGGAGACAGGGAAACCCCAGTGAATCACTTTCAGGGTTGTGAACCTGCAAAGAATCAGCTTTTCTAACTGCTTTCGTTCCTGGAGGACCTAGAACTTTCCCAGTGGCACTGGAGAACTTCATCTTATTAGCATGCTTCAGAGCCAGGGACTTAATGTTTGTTTGCCCATGTACAGGCGTAGACACCAGGGTGCGTGCCCCAGGTGTCTTTCTCATTGCTGGAGCAGGGAAAAGGGCATCTCTGGTCCCTGCAGGAATTTGCTTTATTTGGTTCTGTTTACTTGCTCTTCAAGGTGGTTGCAAAGTGGACGAATCAACAGGTAGGGGCCAAGGAATTCGGCTCCCTTCTACCTCTGAACGGGATTGGCGAGGGCTCCTCAAACTCTTTGCTCTTCACTTTCTTTACTGATCAGGTGGGCATGATAATGCTTGCCGTCTCTCACAGGGGTCATTGCATGGGTCAGGGACATTTGTGAGAGCATCTCGATGAGAATTATTTGCTATCCCCAATGTCAGGAGGTATCAGTTTGTAATTAACCACGGGGAAGGAGAAAGGGGGCATAAATGCCATTAGGGCAGTTCACCTTGTATTTCTTGTTCTTTTCTCTGCCAGCTCAGGGTAGGGTGCCCACCTCTGCCTCTTGCAAGTCAGATATGGCTCTATGATTTCCTTTGGCTCAAGAAACACGGGTGTCACTTTTAGGCTGTTGCTTTAAGAGTGTGGTCTGAAAGGCTATTTTCTGCTCCCCTTACCTAAGTCACTCTGAAGAATTTTTAGAGATGGAACTTTGATCAGCCTGAGTGCCTAAAGAGATCATGCTGAGCAAAGTCCCCTTCCCACCTTGTGTTGTGTATTTAACTCCATGTTGGGGCATTTTGTAGAAGTAAGAAGTAAACTTTTGTGTACCAAGCTACTGAGATCTTGGGATTCTTTTTTACCACTGCAAAACCTAGACTCTTCTGATTGATACGTGGGAATTTTATTGTGATTTGTTTTCTATAGGCTCTTTCCTTTTTTTAAGTTTATTTCTCTGGGGGGGCTGGAGGGGCAGAGAGAGAGGGAGAGAGAATCCCAAGCAGGCTACACACTGTCAGCACAGAACCCAATGTGGGGCTGAAACCCATGAACTGTGAGATCATGACCTGAGCCAAAATCAAGAGTCAGATGCTTATCTGACTGAGCCACCCAGGTGCCCCACAGTGACATGTTTCTACTTTACAAGGTTCTACATTACGTGGTCTTTCTTATTTCTTATTTCTCTGCCTTTGACTAATGAAATTCTCTTTGTCATTCTGTTAAGAACTTTATTGGTCCTGGGCATATATGTTCTATCTTCCTGAAGCACTCTTACCCTCCAGCTTCTCTTGCTATCTCCCTCCTATCATTTAGATCCTGGATGATACATCACTCTTACAGAGCCATCTTCCTTGATTTTTTTTATTATTTTAAACAATTTTTTTATGTCTATTCATTTTTGAAAGACAGAGAGAGAGCACAAGCAGGGGTGGGGTGGAGAGAGAGGGGGACACAGAATCTGAAGCAGGCTCCAGGCTCTGAGCTGTCAGCACAGAGCCCAACATGGGGCTCGAACTCATGAACCGGGAGATCGTGACCTGAGCTGAAGTCGGATGCTCAACCGACTGAGCCACCAGGTGCCCCTTTCTTCCTTGACTTTTTGACTGCTCCTTCTTTATGCCCAAGCACCTGTGCCATCTTTATCAGCATTTAATTTTATTGTAATTGCCTTTTCTGGTATATCTCTCTATGTGACATTTTCTTGTATCTTTATCATTTGGTTGCAGTGCATAAGTAATCATAAATGCCATATTAAAAAAAAACAAAAGAAAACAGGAGTGATAGAGAAGAGTACTTAATGAATATGGAATCTGGATTTTTTTCTCCTATGTTCTGCCTCCCCTCACCCCGCCCCCCCCTTTGCTTCTTTTCTCTAAATTGGCCAAAATGAGGGTGTGTTGGTGGGAGAGGGGTGGAAGCCAAGATGTGCATCATTGACCCACAGCCAGATGGGAGATGGGTCATGCCTCTGACTTTCCGCCTTTAGCTCTGCTGTGGGGCCCCTACAAGCTCCTCGGAAGCTCTTGTGTCAGTCTACCACTCCTCTGGATGACAACTTCCCCCGCTGCCTCCTGATCTCTGATCCTGTGTCCACTAGGGCCTCCCCTCTGCTGAGTGTGTCCTTGTTGGTTTGGAGTAGGACACGGGAAAATCGGAGGGGACAGTGAGAGCAACTTGCAGGAGAAATAGTTCATCTCTGTCCATGAAATGGTACTGAAAGTCCGGCCATTGGCAAACCCTTCACAGAGGGAGATAGTTGCAGATAGTACTCTTCATTCTTATGACCGGATCCATCTGCCTATTAAGGCAGCTGTCCAGGGCACTAGGCCTGTAATCTATCACTGGTCTTTTTCCTTATTCTTAATCTCACCTGTGAGTCCGAAGGCAAGGATTAACCTCTTACTCTGCCTCCATTTATTTGTAATAATGACATCGATGCCATCACCATCAAAGACAAAAGAGTTAACATTTGTGGGTTGTTGCCAATGTTTCGTGAACTTAGCTGAGGGCTATGTAAGTGCCATTTCGTTTGATGCTTGACACGGTGTTAGCATGAAGTTAGTATGATTGCTGTTTACATATGAGAAATTAAGGCTCAGCATGGTGAAGCACTTGCCAATGTCACACAGCCAGTAAGTGACAGAGACGGGACTTGAACCCAGGTCTTTTGATTCTTCACCCAGGCTTTTCCTCTAACATTCTATGGCGCAAAAAGTACAACACCTTCGAGTAATTATATAATTTCAGGGTCAAATGAAGTTAAGGAAAGCAATTTTTTGGTCGGGGGCTCTCATCTGGTCTCCTTCACATCACATCGGATGAACGGTCAGCTTGTTTGGCCTGTTCTTAAATCCAGTCCCAATCATTGCCTAAATCTGGAAGACTATTCCTGACTTCAGAATGTTCCTTTTGGCACCTCTTCAGGAGAAAAAATTTTCCTGGAGATACGATTTTGGCCAGCACAGAGGCAGCAAAGGGACTTTAAAAAAGAAGCATTATGGTTCTTTGGCATTATCATTCTGGGGTGCTGAGATATAATGAAACAAGGAACTCACTGAGAGCCAAGGTCATTATGAATATAATTCAGATTTTAAATTGCTATTTGTGGAAAAATATTCCTTCGGCTTGGTTGAACTAGGTTAAATCTCTATAGCAATTATATTTACAGGCAATTGCTTGGCCCCGGACTTCCCTTTGCCTGTGCGGACACCGTAAGCTTTTGAGTTAGTAGGCGTTAGAGCAGTACATAAAAACAGAATATTGTTATTGCTCTCATTAAGAGAGACCCTGGTTCTTTTAAGTCTGTTCTAACAAGAGCCTTTGGAAAAACAAGAGAAATTTCCGAATATCTGATTAATTTAGATTGAGCAATTAACGAAGTGATATAGTTAACAGTGCTCTTATATCACTCATTAGGTTGGCTGCGTGGGAGGCAGCCTTCGACTCGGGAAGGAGGCTGTTAGACTCAAGTGCCACTGTGGATGTGCAAGTGAGCCCAAGTGAATCTTGTAAGCAATCAGGTTCCTGTCTTTGAGGCTTACAGAGGTTGAAAAATCTGCTTTCGGTGCTGTGCGGTGCTGTGCTGGTTTTCATTCTAGCAGAGGATGAAATTGCCGGAGAAAGAATGTTATTTCCACCGTTCATGTTTTCTTTAGAGTTGAAGGGCTGTGCTGTCGCTCTCTGCGCATATTGGCAGAGGCCGTTTGGATGCTACCCAGATCCTTCTGCGTTGACCCAAGGTACAGGGTCCAGCGGCTTGATGACGCGCTGGACCCCTGCTTTTGTGTGCTCTTGGCTGGGACCCTCACTGGGTTTATGTGGAGGCAATTGCTGAAATTAAACCATTAAGAAATTGGCCATTACTTGAATATATTTCCAAGCGTGTCCCCAAATACCTGGATTTGAGTCCCATCTGATGTTTAATTAGTGAGACTGGGTGAAGCTGACCATGTTCCTGTAGGGTCACTTTGAATGGCTCCAATTAATAATGGGCTATTTGATTCATTACAGACTGCCTGAAGAAAGAGGTAAATAGTCATTTCCCTTCAATGTCATAGTGGCAGTGAGGGGAAAGGCAACTCATGGGGTGGTGGGGGTGCTAAAGCCTATCCAGATGGGAACTGTTATAAATTGGGGGAGTTCTGAAGCCAAGAGTTGGGGGGGGGTGCAGCTTAGGCAGCAATTCAGGGGCTGAGGGGGGGAAGTGGACTGGCCGTGGGAGAGAATCTTTCATTAGGTCTGGCAATGAGGGCTTGGCCAAGAGTCATCTAATGAGAGCTGCTGGATTATCCAAGGACAGCATCTGACCTCACATAATAATCAGTGGATCTGGGTTGGTCTGTTCATGGAGGTAGGGCCCTGACGTCCAGTGGTCGGACAGGTATGAGCCAGGTGAAAGGCAGTGGGGGCCAGAAGGTCTGTTCATGCATGGTGGGGTGCCAGCTACCCTGAGTACAAGGAAAAAGTCCCAGCCTCTGCGGAAGAAGGGCTGGCAAAGCAAGGGGGCTACTGGGGCCCTATCATGCCAGACTTTAGAGCAGGTCTCCAGGACTATGCTTAGAAGTTGGTGCAAACTCTACTTGACAGAGGGAATCAAGGGACAGCTTTGTTTTATGGACGTACCAACACAGGAGAAGCTAATAGGAGTATAACATGGAGTTACCTGGACACCCAGGGCTCACTCTGGACGCTCCACATCCCAAGACTGCTGGGCTTGAAAGAAATTTGTTGGAAGGGTGATATGGGAACCTGGCAATTATGAAGTCTCCTCAGATCTCAGGTCTGGAACCCACTTGCATTGGAGGCCGCTGAGAGTTGACAGAATGGAGGTCGCTGCTCTGATACCCTCTAGCCTGTGTAGGCATAAGAGCAGAGGGATCTGGGCCAGGGACAGACCTCCCCAGAAACTGAAGCTGCTGTGAGTCGGAGAAGACAAAGATGGGCAGAGAGAGGAGTGCTGCCCAGTTATCAGGAGCAGTCTTTCTATGTCCCGTAAAGCCCACCCCTTCCACTGGCGAAGGCCTTCACACCCATTTAGGCACCCAGCAAGCAGCTGGCCAACTAAGATGCCAAAAGCAACATCTGAATCCTTTACATTGTCGATGTCTTTAGATAACGTATCACAGCCTAGGCATTCAAACAGAAGTACTTCATACAGGGGTTACTGGCCATATGTTCCAATTCCAGATGTAAACTTTGTAACTCTGAATAATTCTTATTCTCCAGTCTTTATGCAGCATAGCATCTGGGGTTTGAAAGAACCGGTCTGAATTGTAGCTTTGCCACTCACCAGCTTATTGCCACGGGGCACTGATTTCTTTGACCCTCAGATTCCTCAAGAAAATGGGAACAACGAGGTTGTCCTTGCAAATTCTTGGGCTAGTTGGAGATAACGTATGCAAAAAGCCTGGCCCAGAGTCGCTGCTTCATAACCGGAAGTGGCATGTACGTGCGTACGTGGATCCCTCTGGAAGCCGGCGCATGGAGCAGGAGACCAAACTTGTAGTGAACTGAGGCTGTCAGAACCGATGATCAAATGATTTTATTCACTTTAGCCTTTTGCGGCTGATCAAAAACCACGTGGAAACTCTCCATTATAGGTCTGGCATCTATTTTGGCATATGGTCCAGAGTGTAGACACTCGTGATTTCTGCCCCTCATCCTGTCCCCTCGCCTCCAGCTGGGACCCTGGGTATGCAGAGACCTGTAGGCGATAGCAGAGTGTTTACGTCTCGTGGGTACAGCGATAGAATGACAGGGTGAGAATCACGATACGCGCCGCGCATGCTGGGAACACCCAGAGATACTATGTCCCCTTTGTTTTCTTTCTAAGGGAAAAATTCATCGAATTGCATTTTGCTCGAGTTTATGCCAACACAAGAGCCGGAAGGAGATCCAAAAATAAGATGGAACTTCTTGGTCCAAGAGTGAAACAAGATGTTCAGATATCCTCTTTTATCCAGAAAACCTTGCAGAGGTTCATTTACTAACGATTGTGGTTCTTACAACAGCAGAATGATTATTGCAAGCTAGACCATTGCTTCCTGGGTAACAGCTGCTTTTGGTCACCACTCCATCCTGTGCCCAAGAGAGGCTCTTGTTCCCGGGGAAGAATGAGATGGCAAGTTCACACTGGGGAGATACGTATGGATGTGAGGTCTTGGCAAAGCTGGGAAGGGAGAAGGGAAGGAGGGCGACAGCCAGCCAACAGGAGAGGGGAGTCCTCTGCCCAAGTCTTCCTTGTTCCTGGGCTGGGCCTTGGAAACACTCAGCTGGAACAAGGAGAAATGGAGCTGGGGGCGGGGGGGGGGGGATTGTTAGTCAAAGGCTCTCTTCTGAGTAACGACACCCATAGGTATGAAGAGTGAAGACGACAAAGTGGAAAAGTGGGAAGGGGTCTGTTACCAGTTTACCCGGAGAAAGGCGCCTTTGAATTTTGCCTAGGGTTGCACTAATGAAGCACCTCTTACTGTTGATCGGTTCTTTCCATCCTTAAAAGGGGCTTGAGGTTCACTCTAATTCTATAGGAAACTGAGGATTTCTTCATTGAATTGGCATTAATTACTTTTTAAATGTAAATTTTCAGCTGCAATCCTTTTTTAATTAAAAAAAAAAAAAACCCTCCGCGTACATCAGGGTAAATCAAAGACTAATTGGTGACCAAATTATAGGGTTTAAAGCACTTTTTTTTTTTTGCCATAAGTGAGTAAAAAATAATTAGCAAATGTGAATACATGCTTTTTCTTTCATTAATAATGAATCATATGGTGATATCCCATTTTTAGCAAAATAAAAATTGCAGTTTTGGACTGAGAGCTGCAATTGCATTATGTACCACTTTATATTTAGAAATGCTTGTTCGTCCCCTGGTGTCTCCTCGTGCCCAGACTGAGACCGAGTCTGGCCTGACTCTCAGGACGGCTGTCCTTACGGGACATGGTAGAAAGGGATACTTGATTGGGCTGCTGTGGATGGGATTAAAGAAGACGATCTACAAATGTATTTACTGGGGCTCCATTTTAGAAGTAGGCATGGGAGATTGCAGAGAGCTGGGGGCTTTGGTCAGAGATCCATATAAGATCCGAAGCAGAACCTGGTCGGAGAACCCTCCTGGATGCTGTTTTCTCTGCTTGATGATGGTTTCAGCCCACTTCCTATCAGCCATGGCTATTTATATTCAGAGGCACAGATTCCACAGCTGTACAGAAAGTGCCTCAGAAATCAGAGTTTCTTCTCCCTTTCTCTTAGGGAATATTTACGAAGTTTTGGTTGAGGATAATCATGATGGAGAAAAGGCAGACTTGTTTAGGGGATAAGAGAGGTTCTATTGTGCCCTTTATAGTTTCCTCTTCCCTCTTAGAGGTAATGTTACATCCTCACCTCTCATTCCCAGATCTCCACATCCCTTTTACAATGAAACAATGATTCGGTCCTTATCTTGACCTTGCAGGAAAGGTATTTTTCTCTTGGCTATCTCTACAAAGACTCTACAGGTCTTCAGGTTAGGGTCATTCTATAAGTCAAGCTACTAACTGGCTGGAAGAGAAGTGATCTGGGGGCAGAGCCAGAAAGCACTGACCATTTGGGGGGACGGTGTCAGGAAGGGCATTGTGACATGATGCCAAATCACTCATCGGGCGTGAAGAGAGTTAGAATCTAGGCCAGGCTCTGCCGCTGACGGGCTGGAGCATCGCAGGCAGGTGGGTCGGTTCACCTTTCTGGCCTCAGTCTGCTCATCTGTGAAGGAGGACGCTGTTCACGGTGACCTCTCGGGTCTCTTTCAGCTACAGAGTTCTGTGATCGCTGCAAGGATAATTTTCCCTATTTCTGTGAAACAATAACAGCTCTGAGATTGGAAAATGATCTAACAGCATTGCGACATGAATGAAAATGTGTCTCAGAGATCTGCAGAGAACAGCCCGGTTTCCTGCTTAGAAAAACAAACCGCCCCCAAATGCAAACGGGGTAGTGGTGGAAGAGATGAAGAATAATACCACCACTTTGTATTTTTACCTTTCATGATAAAACAGTAGTTTTAAAAATCGTAAAAATGTACTGGCTTGACAAATGGCACATTTAAAACCCGATTTAGCAAAGGGTTTTTACCTTTGTAATTTTAAAACTGTCACTTGAACTAAAAATATAGGCGAGCAAGTTGGCCTTTCATATTTAATGTTTTCTTTTTTTCCCTTTTTATTTGCAATTCATTCTGTTCAGCTTTGATTAAAGAAATAGCAGAAACGGAATGGCGAATGGCCAGTCCTTGGTGAATTCGTTGTTCGGAGGCCGGTGGATGTGTGTGGCTCTTGCACGGGTTGAGAGCTGGGACTTTTCAACGCCGGCCCTGGTTGGCTTTGGCATGTTAGTTATATATCTTCCCCTTAAACATTAATGCCAAATCACCTAAGAATATTTGACTTAGAGAGGGCAAAGATAACCAGATCGTAGTCTAAAGGTTTTACATGTTTGTTAAAACAAGTACATTATAGCCGCAGATTAATTGGTAATGATAGCAGGTCAGAAAGAATCTGGAACAAAAAACGATAACCCTGGGTGTCCTAGAGGGCGGAACAGTGAAAGCCGCCCAATCAGGATTAATGGAATGTTTACAATGTGCTCTCTTTTGGGGCAAGAGCTCACCGGTGACCTTAGGCAAGTTGTGGCATTTCCTTGAACCTTAGTGACCTGATCTATAAAAGGAAGGTGCCGCAACAGGTGAGCGGATGCCCCTGTGTGTTCTAAAGTCTCTAACTGTGCCTTCTTTTTTTTTTTTTAACTTCTCCAGGGTTGGCCCACAAAGGTCACTTAAATATTTGCTGGATTCCACAGAGTTGACAACCGTTCAGAGAGACAGCAGAACGCAGTGGGGAGCACGCGGCACCAGGTTCTGGGGTTGGTCTTGGGCCTCACTGGTGGGGGCACCGTGGAGAAATCAAGAAACAGGTTCTGTGTTTGTTAAATGGGGATTGGAAGGCTCATTCCTAAGGTTCTTTTAAGGCTCAAAGGAGATAACAGACCTGTAAGCTCTCCAAAGACTGTATAAGTGGAAGGTATTAGTATAAAAGGCCCTCTCTAAAGAATATTGATGGAAACATCTTTATGCACACATGCACTTCATTATTGAACTGTTTATTCAGTTATTAGCTGCCATTAGCTTCTGATTCCAGACTGTTGATCTATCATATGAGCATAATAGATGTGTTCACAACAATAACAGACCTGAATAAGACTGATGCATCTGGGGCTCACATCCCGGAAATCACTGCCTTAAAATTCCATCGATCAGTGCTGGGTGTTGTAGAATCTCAGGGTCATCGATGCCCTCAACCTTGAGGTGAGCGTGCTCTTTGTAAGTTCCTTCACAGGGGTCGATTGAAATTCTGCTTGAACATCTCCAGTGATGAAGGGGGTAATTGAGGTGAGGAGGAGGAGACGTATGATATTGAACAGTCTGTTTTGCCCAGAGTCAGTGAGAGGTGCTTGATGGCCCCGGCTCATTTAATTTTTATCACCCTGCCTACAAGTTGATTTTTATTATCCCCATTTTAAAGATGAGGAAACCGAGTCTAAAGCGGTAAATTAAATGAAGAAACGGAGTCACTAAATGATAGAGTTGGGATAAAATTAAAGATCTTACTTTGTCCATATGCCATATATAGCATTTCCTGAGAAACTTATCTCCATTGACAGATTTTCCCCCCCATTTCGACAGCTCTGATTGTTAGCAAAATACAAAGCTACTCCTTTCAGCTCAGAGCCGTCTACTCAAAGTGTGGTCCATGGACCTGCATCACGGCCTCTCCGGTAGCTAGTTTGAAATGTAGAAACTCGGCCCCGCCCCAGGCTACTGGATCAGAATCCGCATTCATCAAGGTCCTCAGGGATCCAAACGCACGTTAGAGTTTAAAGATGACTGTCTGTAGCCCACACAGCTGGTCAGATTCCTCCTTTTCATGACATCTCTCTCTACAGCTTTCTTGACTGCATTTTGTCCCAAACAAATGCCTGGGATGCCTTTCACTCTCTACCTTTCAGACACTTCTCCAGAATTCTGAAAACCTCTATAGAGTTTCCTCGTCTAACTGGAGAGAGGCGATCCCTTCTCTTACTTTCCAAACATACATTTTATAACCTTTCCTGCCCTCTGCACTGTGAAAAATGCCTGGATATTTGTGATTGTGTGAATCATAGGTCTTACTCTACACAAGTACCTATTAATCAGTCAATCAAAAGCCAGGTAGAAGAATTTAGGCTTTATGGGCTAGGTTTTTAAGCATGAGAGTGACATGTAGAAAATGTGAAATTAGCTGAAATTGGGAGATTTATCTTGTGATGTTCTGCAGTGTGGTTAAAGAGGGTAAGAGAATGGTGACTCTGAAAGTCATTACAAATTATAGAAAATAGAGCACTTTGAAAGCTTTTATTGGCTGTCATTTGATGCATTGACTCATGGGTCCCATTTGATATACATTTATTCCCTTGATAAATGAACGAAATTTTGTCAAAATTAGTCAACTCATTTGAGATTTATTATGAAATAAACACAGACATAAGCAATTTATAGAACAATTAATTTGAAACATAGTCCTCACTTTGTCCAGACCATTATTATGGTCTCTGCCATCTATTTACAACAGCATTTGTGCCATTATTAATATGCTGCTCACCAATGCCAGTCTTTCTTTATAAGGGCAGAGTCTAAGTCTCTTAATTTACATTGGTAGATGCAGCTGTAATTGATCAAGTGAAGGTCTTTCCCCTTTTCTGAATGCTTACCATGGGCTGAAAAACACTCAGAGAGTTTCTAAGTCCCTTTAACCAGAGACTTGTATGCAGAACCAACCCCAAAGATGGAAAAGCATAGGCTCTTCCAGACAAGGTAAGGACTGGCTCTCTATTTTGGTTGGGGACCACCCTTCTGCTCTCTGACCTGTCATCTCACTTCTTATTGTTTCCTTCCTCTTTTGTTCTCTTTGTCTCATCTGGTAGGGGAGTCATTCTATGACTCCTCCTGCCAACATATATTTGCTTCTCCAACATATCTCTCTTTCACTGGTGATGATGTTCAACAAAGGACTTCAAAATCTCATACCTCATAGGAGCAGTCAAAAAAGGAATCATGAAAAGGAATTTCAGAGCTGCTGGATTTGGGTTATTGGTTTAAATACTTCCAAATAATACAACCCAACAAATGGTCTACTGGCTGTGTTTTTAGAAACAAAAATACTAAGTCTGGGTGGCAAAATATATCTTCAACCATAGTCATATGTGAAGAGGACCATATGGCAACCCAAGTCCAGGACTTATGTTGGAATCTCTGACATGTCTGCTTCATAGTACCCAGTAACTGTAAATTTTTTTTTTGTTTGTTTGTTTTGGAATCACAGTTTTTCCCTCCTAAAAGTGGGCTGGAATTGAGTCTCCTTTTCTGGCCACCAGGGGGATGCTCTCTCATGCAATGATGGTGGGAAATCCAAAATAAACTCCAGCACCTGGGATAGGCTAAGAGACACTCTCTTTTTGTGAGTTAATCCTTGACTTTTCACCTTGATTTTTCACACAATAAGGGAGTAGATTCCATGGTTGGTAGGGAAAAGATTCCAGGGATAATACCTGAATATTATCAATAAAGATAATATTCAATGTAGAATTCAGATAATAAGGGATCTGAATTCAAAAAAAAGATAAGGAATTTTAATGATGTCTCTAGTCTTTGTAAAACTTGATATAAAACCTCTGGATGACTTTCTCATCAACTAGATGAATTAATGGCTTTGGAGAAGAATCTTGCCCAAAGAGGGCCATGGTTTCCCCCTTGTTCCTGCCCCCTTGGTTTTTATTTGCTATACCATTTCTTATATCTTTCGTGTGGAGAAGGCAAGTGGCAAAAACTCGGTTGCATATTGTGCTTTTTAGCATGGCGTGTAGCGCTTGTATCAACTCCTCACTTGCTAGATGGTCAAAGAGGAGGGAGAGCAGCTGCTTTAACATTCACCGGTCTGGCAGGGACGGGAAGCTCTGTGGGAGCCGAGGCCATCTTCAGAGTTGCCAGGTCTGAGAGCCAAGCACCTGATCAGTAAACCTGGGCCTCTGATTCACACCTTTGGCTGTACTTCAGAGGCCTGGGGTGCAGCGGTGGTGGAAGAAGGTGGGTTTGTGAGGTTCATTCATAATCATAGCTAGGTAGATACATAGGCCAATCCTGATGTAAGACAATCTGTTCTTTTACATGTGATAATCCCCTACTGTTTATTCTGAGATTGTGGTTTTGTTTAGAAATCCCCAAAGTAGGGGGAAAGGTCGACTGACATGATCCAGAAATGGGAGAGGTTGATACTTTATATCAGAACCAATCATGGAGCAGTAAGGAGCGGGGGGGGGGTAAGAAGAGTATTATATCATTGTTTAGAGATCTTTCAAATAACTGTGGGTGAGATTGATAGGATTCTATCAAAGCCTTAATAGACAGGGTGGGGGCAGGGAGCCTACAAGGAGGGCCCCTCAAGCCCCACAGACAGCTTGGTGGACTTGGTCATCAGCACAAACACAGGTGCAGAAAGGTATTAGATGCACAAACATGTTAGAAGCTCTTGTTCTCCTAGTCATTAACAACTTGGAGAGGCCCTGGTAGTTAGCCTCTGGGTAAGGTTAGGCAAGTGATGTTGGGCCAGAGGTCCAACAGTCCTGGAAATCTGGCCCCTTTGCAGCACCTCCCACACTGCCATCTTGAGTAGAGTATGGCACCCTTTTAGTATCCATTTTTATTTCTTCTATAAAATTAGGATCAGTTGTTGTTTCGAAGACTTAGTGAGATGATATTATTTACGTTGCCAAGTACATGAAAAACATCAATAAATGTTAGCTTTTCCCCCCTTCTTTTACTTAGCGGCGGTGGGGGACATTGAGAAGTCAGATGGGTTTGTGGTCTTAAAAGGTTTACTTTCCAGTGGGGAAGAAAGACTGCACATAACCAACTATCGTATGGGATTGAACACAGCAAATGTGTTAATAAGGGAACGATATAAAAGGATGCGGAGAAAAAAGGTATGATCAGTTCTGCTGAAAAGTGCACTGGGAAGGCTTTTTGGGGCAGGCAACATTAACACCAGTCCTGAGGATTTGGAAACAGTTGTCTCCCATCCTGCTGACAGGAAAAACCCAGGAATATGCAGTCAGGGGCATCTACTCAAAAAAAGACTAGAAGGGTGTGAGGAACCAAGATTAAAAAAAAAACAAAAAAAACCCCACCACAGATGTGTAGAGACTCAGGAAGGGAAGGAAGGAAACTGTGTCAGGGGAACTCTCAAGGGTAGGGCAAAGTCTAATTACCCAAATTGAAATCTGGCCTTTGTAGCAGACCTAAGACACCTCTTGAACCCATAAAGACTTACTCCAGCAGCAGAGGCATGCTTGAAATAATTAGCTTTATACTTCAGCTCTTGTTTGGGAATTCTTGGTTGTATCAGCCTTTTCCCAGGAAGCATGAGAGGTACTTGGAGAGTGGTTTCGAAAATTGCCTGGACAGTAGCAGGGCAGGAGGATGAAAAATCAATAAATAATCAGACCGCATTTTAATTGAATATATTACTTAGGCCATGCTGACATGTAAATTTAAACACTACTCGTGTGAGAAACATCAGTGCTTTCCCTCTTGTGGGCACTCTGGTTTAGGGAGATGGGGCAAAGCCTGGCTTTGCATTCCTTCCGTAGCTGAGCTCAGATCGTCTGTTTTCTTGTTGGCATAGGAGGCACCTGTTAAACAAACCACGTTCCTACCTTTCTCTTTTCTACATGAGGGAATAAGAATTTACTCTGGGAAAAAAATTCCTTAACTTTAAATTCATGTAGAAACAAAGAACCGAGAGAGGAAGGAGGGCTCCTTGAGGTTATACTAGTCCCTTGAGGCACAGATGTAGTTACTTTCCAGAGGGGGATTTGGGCTCAGTAAGCCCTTCACCGTCACTCTCTGTTTTGTGACATCTCAAGGCCAATGGCCTTGTGACATATGTATTCTAGGTATGAGTCTGTTTTTATTTTGTTTGCATTTTCTGGGAATACTTTCTTTGTGTCTTTATGTAGTATTTGATCAAGTGACTGCTTGATTTTGAGCAAACTTCAGGAGTTTTCCTTTAGCATGGGAGCTAAGGAGAGAGGCTGTTTACCTACAGGGGCTCAGGAAGTACCCCTTCCCTACCGCCCTCCCCACTGGGGGACTAGCATAGGAGCAGAGGAGGGAACCCAAGGGAGATGCCCTGGAACTGTCTTTGACTATTTTCCTTTCATGTGTCTCATTTTGTATTTGGTTTTGTAGCACTGTGTTTGTGTAAGCAAGGCTGTTGTCACCTTAACCTGTACATAGACACTGTTGCTCAGTTGAAGAAAAAGGCTGCACCTGAACAAATTTGTTGGTACATGAACTTAATTAGGTACCTACCAGGTGCCCAATTCTGTGGTTGATGTTGCCAGGGATATAGAAGATTTATGAGACGCAGCCTTCGACTTTAGAGGGTGCCAGCATGCTATAGAATGCTGGTAAATAAACTTTAGTATATACGAGTCTCCTGCAGAGATTGTCAAATAGGAGCCATGCCTGGAGATTCTGATGCTCCAGGTCTAGGAAGAGGCCCTAGAATCTACATTTTAAGAAGTAAACCAGGAGAATCTGATTCAGGAAGTCCATGACTCAGGCCTTGAAAGATACTAGTAGAGTGGACGTATCTTCATTAGTCAGAAAGACCTTCTGTTTAACAACTTACCCTGCTACGTATGAGCCAAGTGACTTAGGTAAAGATATTTACATTTTCAGCCTTTATTTCCTTATCTGTAATTACAACAACGATGCCTCATGGTAGTACTGTAAGAATTAAATGAGACAAAAATTAGCACAATTCTTGGAATATTCTAGAAATGTAATACACATGTTTTCTTACTTTCCCTTCAATAATCTAGTTGGGAGGATAACATAGCTTTAGCTTTAGCTTGACTTTAGCTTTTGAGTTATTTCCAATCTGAAAAAATATTGATGATGTTTATAATGTATGTCAGACATCTGGCTCTTTGTATTGATTAAATTGCATTGTTGTCTATGTTTTTGTTTTTAAAGTTTTTACTGTTTATATTATTCTTGAGAGAGAGAGACACAGGGCATGCGTGGGGGCAGTGCAGGGAGAGAGGGAGAATCTGAAGTAGGCTCCAGGCTCTGAGCTGTCAGCACAGAGCCCCACGTGGGGCTTGAACACATGAACTGTGAGATCGTGACCTGAACTGAAGTAGGAAGCTTAACCAGCTGAGCCACCCAGGCACCTCTGTCTGTCTATACTTTTAACTGAAGGCTCTGGTGATGTATGATTGACTCATCGGCCCAGAAAGTCTGAGATGTCACCTCGGGCCGTCAGAAATTATACTTGCTTGAGGTCTAAATGATCTAGATTTGGGGTTGAAATATCTTGTACCGCAGACAGAGGAGAAATGCTGCCTCTCAAATCTCTGGGGAAGGTTCTCTGGAGCGGTCGAGAATGAACGCTGGGTGAAAAATAAATACAGTGGAGAACTAAGGATGTAAACTCCACTTGAGGACATGGTTAGGGTTAGAGCCTACAGAAAAGAAAGGGTAGCACCGCTGACTGTACTGTTTCCTTGGGACATTTCAGGCCAGCTCCTGAGAGCTGGTTCTAGATCCAGATCTAGTCTGCAGCCGTGTTGGAACCACAGACAAATCTTTGTTGGCCACCAGACAGAATTATTGGACAGTGGGCTCTGGGACCTACAAAGAGCTGTCATGCTCTGAGGGAGAGAATTTATTACTTGGGGTCAAGAGAGTTGGGACCACTCAAAGGTGCAGACAGAGCTGGCTGTGATGACAAGGCTATGGGAGAGCAAAGCTGGAGTTTGCAGAGCTGTTGAGCAGCATGGTAATGATTCTAGATCATCTTAAGACCAGTAAAAATTTAAGCATAGGGGAAGGGCTGGTAATGCCATGGATCCAGAGATGGAGAATGGTGGATCCCGACCCTGAGAAGGATTGAGGCGACCGTGGGTAATTTTTTTTAGACCAAAAATAATGCCTGAAGCCAAGAGATCCGGCCAAGCCAAATGACGTTTGGGTGATGTCATTAGTTCTTGATTCTAACACCACCCTCCCTCCAAACCCCAATCTTCTTAGGGGATGTGAGTGAAGACTCTGTTTATGTGAAGGCGCTCATCCCATTAGGTTGGGACTTTCAGTTAATCCTGAGGAGTAGCCATTATAATGCTTCTTCATACTGCCTGATCCAATAACTATTTCACAGAGAATCGTAGAATGTTAGAAAAGGAAGCGGCCTTGGGAATCATCTAGTGCAATCTCCTTATTTTCCTGAGAAGGAAGCAGACCCAGAAATCACATGACCTTCTCAAGGTCACACAGCTGCTCAGTAACAGAGCTGCGCCTGGGACACAGGCCTCCTGCACCACTCATATTTCTAGGTTGTGCTCTCTCGTGATGATTTATACTTGTGTGAATTCCATTTATCTCCCTGGGAGTCTGGATTGATGTGCCTGCTCGGGCTGGACATACCATTGCTCAGCCCTTAAAACACAACAGACTCTCCTGGCTTTTGCTCTTCACATGCTAACCACGCAGCGCAAGATGGAGCTGCCATTCACTGCTCACCCTGATGACAATTTCATTAACTCTGTATTGTTGGGCTTTGGCAATCCACTCATCTCATAATTGTGCTAAGCTCATTCTGGTGAAAAGTGCATGAGGATTTTTGAGCAGTTCATAACAAGGAAATCGTGGTTAAAGTTTCAACAAAGTTGGCATTACATATTCATGAATACTGAAAAACACTAGTGTCTGAGATTTCAGAGCAGAAACAAATGCTGGGCCCTGGCCAGTGGCCTCTTGCATTCACAGATTTATGTATTTGGAGAATCCCTTGAGCAGTAGATTGGTTAGAGCAGTCTTTGAAGCTGTGTGGCTCTGAAAGAGAAGCATCCTGTCACCCAGCAGACTGCCATCACGGAGGCAGTATTTTTGACCACACAATTATGGGGAATGTGGTCCCTGTAGGAGACAAGGGCTGGAGAGATTTCCCTTTGGTCTTCTTTACCCTTTCCTACCCACAACTACTGTCTCTGGCTCTACTTTAAGCCTGGGGAATAAAGGGAACTGCAACTCCATGAAAATGTTTTCATTTTGCTATCAAGTTAGGGGAATATGTTTTGGCACAAGGGCCAGCAGATAAGGAAATACATTCGGGATTTCTCTGCTTAGATGGAAACCAAGGGCAATGCAAAGCTCTGTGCCAATGATTCTGTGTTGTATATCACTTAAACCTTAGCCATTAGAGCAAATAACACTATTTTTCTCCTGATCTGGTTTTCTTCGACTCACAGAAAGACGGAGGTTCAGATAACATCTCATTTTGAATAGATCAAACAGCTCTGATATGTATGGTATAATTCCATCCCACCCCCTCCACAGTGTTCACCCCTGTTGTAGTGCTAATTGATCTGCCAATAGTCAGTCAGATCTCCCACTTGGGGAAATATGTGAAATAAAGGCTCTCACTTAAGATGGAACTCCTTACTTCCTTCTAATTTTCTTTTGAGTCTATTTCCTAGCATTCAGTTTTAAGGAAAATGATCATAATATCTTTCATCGATATGCTTTTCCTCACTCATTCAAAGTGCATGTATACTTGTCAGGATCTAAGTAGCTTAAACCAACAAAGTTTATTTCTTGCTGATGCTACATGGATTGGCTGGGATATCTGATCTCTGTCACCCTCGCTCAGGGCCATCCTCCATGTGGGCAGTTCCTGTGGAAGAGGGAAAGAGGAAGCAGTAAAGTTATGCTCAGCTCTTAGAGCTTCCACTCAGAAGTGAGATACATCCCTTCTGCTAGCATTTTATTAGCCAAAGGATGCCACATGGGCACATATAAATTTGAAGGGTAAGAAGATGTAATTCTACATGTCTAAGCGGATAGCCAACATTTGTTGAGCAGCACTAATGACTACCAATGCTTTCTTAAATTATCCAATTTTATTTCTGAATATTCATAAGTAGCACTGTTCTGGGGATAGCCAAAAGAGAATTATAGATTTATTCTATGTCTCCCAACTGGAGCATTAGTTCACAAACTTCTAGACTTTATGGGTAGACACTTCTTTTAATGGGGGGGGGGAGTGGTTTACATAGGGTTGCTTACCACCATCATTTTATACAAGAAAATTCAGGAACTGTAAAATTATGAGAATTTGTAAAATGTAGGAAGCATCTAATCTCAGACCAAACACGAGTTCTTCAGATACATCTAGTTTTGTGAAAAACTCAATATTGCCCTTATTGTTTTCTTTGCCTTCCTGATAACTTTTGTGATCTAGTATTTGGGAACTTCTGCTCTGGTAGGCTCCAATGCCAAACTGTAACATGAGTCACATTTATAGGGCATAGGCACAAGGAGTTGAAATGTTAAATGGACCAATGAGGTATGAGTGGAGACAAGGTTTTACTAGCCATTCAGGTAGAAGGTAGACTGTCAGATTGATGGATAAAAATGATTTGCTTTCTCACAAAACTGGTTGGGAGATGGCTTGACTGAACTAGAAGAAAAGGAGGAATGAGCAGGAACCAGGACAAAAGGTTTGGACCCTACATGAAAAGCCTTATTCTTGGGGCTTTTCAAAGCTATGTTTGAAGAAGACAACCAAAGTTGGAGGGATACATGGTATATGCCTCAAATTGGAAGTCTTGTGGCAGCTAAATGATTGGACGTTTAACCTTTAGAGCCCTCTGACCCCATGGAGCTTCTTCATATGTATGGGTAGACTTTAGACTGTGATATCTGCATGGGGCAGCAGAGGAGAAGAGACGTTTGGGATTGTAGTGTTCTTGGATCCTGAACATTCCACCTAGAAGACTGTCTCTTCTGTTGATCAGTGACGAAGGCTGTAGAAAGAGCTAATGAAAGGGATGCTTTATTTTGAGATCAAGCAGAATTGGCTACTGATTCCCTGTGAAAGTAAAGGACAGACAGGAGTTGAAGATTAATCTGTGGTTTATGTCTTCAAATCAAAGTTGCTGACACTTGCACATATTAGGAGCATAACAATAAGCGTGCCAAGAGAATTTGGTTCATCTGTGTAGAGGAAAAAGAGATCTATCACAGTATATATAGTATTATTCAATTTTGTAGTTCTGTCCACTCTTCCATGAAAAACATGAAGTCTTAAGGAACTACCATGAGAGCTTGCCCTTTGCATTTGAAGACATTCATTTTGCAGAGAATACCACTGCAATCATTGGAAGCTATGACTTGAACATTAGAGTATGCTCATCAAAACCCAGCTCAACAGTGGAGCAGTAATTCTGGGAAATGTAGGGTAAGTTGGGCAAATCATCCTTTTGAGAAAATTTCCCAAGTCACTCTTAGACATGTTAGGGTTTTATATGGAGGACTATCACACAGAAATGCAAATTTGTAACGACTAAGATTTAATATAGAACATGTGGACAAAACATGTAGGAAAAACATTTTTACTTTAAAGAATACAACAACAACAATTTGTTTTTTACTTAGTGTGGATTTTATTAGCCATTTGGTTAAGCACCTACGTGGCCCAGAATCTCTGGCACAAGGGGGTTCTGGATTCTCATTCAAGGAATCTGCACATTCAGGTAAAGTAGCAGTTTGCAAATACTCCTGGAATGGATAAGTAGGAACCCTGCGCTTTGGTCTGGCTCTGTGGGACTCTGGCAAAGCCACTTAGCCTCTCTAGACCTCCACTTTCTCATGCATAAGATCAGAGACTTACATTGGATGACCTCTAAGGAATGTTCTGGGTCTATGATTTTATTCGCTTGTAATTCTCGAAATGGAAATATAAAATGGCTCCTGGCAAAACTGTATGAAGTTACAGATTGTTCAAGTAAACAATGGTTAGACTTTGTGCCAATCCAAAATTTCTTTCAGAATGGCCTATGTCTTTTCTTTTCCATTTTATTACACAGGATTTTTTTTTTTTTGGTATAAATAAAAATTCCTTTTTAAAATTAAGCCTTCCTCTGCTGTCTGATTCATTCACTGATGTTACAACCCACAGCTTGGGATATGACATTTCCTTTCATTCTGTTGAAATTGTGATGTCACAAAATTTGAAATGATGCATCCAACTGAATTAAGCAGACGGAGCAAGATAATTACAAGTAACAATGCCCCTCTCTACACCCATATGTGTCTAGGTAATCAGAAATGATGGGAAAGGAAAGGAAAGGCACTTGGTAAAAGTTTGCCAGGCTCTGGCCATAGGCAAATGCATGTTTTAGATATAGCATCCTATTTTGAGATTGTAGCAAATGCTTGAATTATACTCCAGGAAAGAAGCAATTCAGCATTACCTGCGTATAGTGGACTACTGCCAGCTAAATCATATCATTTGGCGTTGGTCTTTGATCCTCAAATTCATTAACTTCAGAGTTGCTAATGTTCCTTAAATTGGAATTTCTTCTGGTATAAACAAAGGCTGTTATCTTTAGTTTGTAAGTCATAATACTGATAGCTTATCTTCAGAATCTTTGGGATTCCAGCCAAAGACTCGTGTTCTTGTTCATGGATGGGGGGTCTATGCCTCATAAAGATTGGCACTGAGAAATACATACTATTTTAGCACCAACCTGGAAAATGTTAAGAGCATTTTAGCTTCATGGAAAAGAGCCAGAAGTGACATAGATGTTTTTGGTTTTTGGTTTTTTGTTGTTGATATGAACTCTTGATAATGCTGAACATCCAATGTCATTAAAACATGAGCAATCTGGGGCGCCTGGGTGGCGCAGTCGGTTAAGCGTCCGACTTCAGCCAGGTCACGATCTCGCGGTCCGTGAGTTCGAGCCCCGCGTCGGGCTCTGGGCTGATGGCTCAGAGCCTGGAGCCTGTTTCCGATTCTGTGTCTCCCTCTCTCTCTGCCCCTCCCCCATTCATGCTCTGTCTCTCTCTGTCCCAAAAATAAATAAACGTTGAAAAAAAAAATTAAAAAAAAAAAAAAAAAAAACATGAGCAATCTGACATATTGGTGAAGAGCTCTTCAATTTTCATTGTAAGAAAGAGTGTTGTACCTCAGCTGATTGTTTGATATGGTAATTTTTAGAGAGCTTTAGAGCAGGACAGTAAATCCAAAATTAGGACAGAAAAGTTAAGTTATATAGAAATTGACCATGTACATGATGCATTTATATAGCCTCTCCACCAAGGAGACAGAGAAAGTCTTGCTACTGATAGGCCAAATTAGTTTGACTCACATCTCAAATTTAAGAAAGTACTCATCTACTATTGTTTATCAGAATTCAATTCTTCATCTACACTTGGGCACTGTTTCTGAAGCTGGTATACTTTTCCCCCCTACTTTTGAGGTATGAACCATTGAGTTGCTATGACATTTGTCTTTCTCTAACTTATTTCACTTAGTACTGGGCACTCCAGGTCCATCTGTGTTGTTACAAATGGCAAGATCTCATTCTTTTCCATGGCTGTGTAATATCCTGTATATATTTTTTCATATATAGATTGCTTTCATATCTTGGCTTTGTAAATAATGCTGCAGTGAACATAGGAGTGCATGTATCTTTTTTTGAATTAGTTGTGTTTGTTTGTTTGTTTACTGTGGATAAATACCCAGTTGTGGAATTATTGGATCATATGATATTTCTATTTTTAATTTTTGAGGAACCTCCATACTGTTTTCCACAGTAGCCGCACTAGTTTGCATTCCCATCAACAGTGTACAAGAGTTCTCTTTTCTCCGCATCCTTGCCAACATTTGTTATTTTTTGTCTTTTTGATATTAGCCATTCTGGTAGGTATAAGGTGATATCTCACTGTGGTTTTGATTTGCATTTCTCTGATGATTAGTGATGTTGAGTATCTTTTCATGTGATTGTTGGCCAATTGTATGTCTTCCTTGGAGAAAGGTCTATTCAGGTCCTCTACCCATTTTTAATCAGATTATTTATTGGTGTCTTTTTTCTTTTTTCTTTTTTCTTTTTTATTGTTGAGTTGTGTAAGTTTTTTATATCTCTTGGGTATTAATCCCTTATGGTATATGTCATTTGCAAATATCTTCTTCATTCAGTAGATTGCCTTTTTGTTTCGTCAATGATTTCCTTCACTGTGCAAAAGCTTTTTACTTTGGTGTAGTCCCAATTTGTTTAATTTTGCTTCTGTTTCCCATGCCTGAAGAGACATATCTAGAAAAATATTGCTAAAGCCAATGTCTGAGAGATTATTGCCTATGTTTTCTTTTATGAGTTTTATGGTTTCAGGTCTCACATTTAGGTCTTTAATCCATTTGGGGCTTATTTTTGTGTAGGGTGTAAAAAATTGGTCCAGTTTCATTCTTTTGCGTGTACCTGTCCAGTTTTTCCAACACCATTTGCTGAAGAGCCTGTCTTCTCCCCATTGTATATTTTTGCCTCCTTTGTTGGAGATTAACTGGCCATATAAGCATGAGTTTATTTCTGCCTCTATATTCTATGAATCTAGATGTCTATTTTTGTGTCAGTACCATACTGTTTTGATTACTACAGCTTTGTAGTATATTTTGCAATATGGGAGCATATACTTCAGCAAACCTATAATTGTAAATTATTTCTTTGCCCCTTTGAGACGTAAATTTTCTACCAAGCAGGAATGTTTTCCTCAGGGACATGGTAGCTATTCCTTTTAAATGTAATAATCCAGAAATATAGGGCCCCTCTCTGCCAGTCTCTATGTGAGGATTGGAGTCTAACTTTGGTAAGGGACAGTTGCCACCAACCCCCTAATGTCTTGTACTTCTCCACTAGCTCACCCCAGTGTTTAAAAACCTTCCCTCCTTCTGTTTCAGTAGAGTTGAGTTTAATCTCGCCTATTGCAAGAGTCTTGACCCCTATTCATCGTCCTGAGTGGACTGGCCATTCTTAACAGGTGTCCAGGGAGATTTTCTTTCATGTCAGGAAAAGATCCTTGTCCTAAGAGAGCATGGCACAGCCAGGCCATGGACTGGGGTGGTGCATGGAGCTGAGACAAGGGCTTCGGAAGATGGGATTCCTTTTGGGGAAGTGCAGGTCACCTTGGGAAAACCCAGTGAAGCTATGGAGAGACTACAAGTTTGTTCTTTTGTTGGGCAATACTTCCTGTTTATTTTTAAAAATGAATCTTTTCTCTCACACGTTTGTGATTCGCATGCTTCTGCTTTCTTACTGAGCTGTCGGATAAGATTTCTCTAGGATGCTGAACGGAAGTTGAAACAAGAAGGTGTGGCAGAGTCCGGCGTGATCTGAAATTTTCAATGCACAGATATCTCTGGGTATCATTTCCGAACTTTCCTATTTAGGGACAATATGTCTATAATTGTAATATGTTTGTGAGCTGTGTATTTCCCTTTGGAAGTGTTTATGTCCAACGCTCAGCAAACTAAGACCCCTGGGTCAAATGGGCCCCTGCCTGCTTTGTAAATAAAGTTTTATTGGTCATCAGCCATAGTTATTCATGTTTCTATTGCCTGGGGCTATTTTCATGCTACTATGGCAGAGTTGAGTAGTTGTGACAAAGATGGTGTGGCCCTGCAAGCTTAAAATATTTATTGTATGAACCTTTATTTAAAAAAAAAAAAGATACTGAGGGGCGCCTGGGTGGCTCAGTCAGATAAGCATCTGATTTCAGCTCAGGTCATGATCTCATGGTTCGTGGGTTCACGCCCCGCGTCAGGCTCTGTGCTGACAGCTCAGAGCCTGGAGTCTGCTTCAGATTCTGTGTCTCCCTCTCTCCCTGTCCCACCCCCCACTTGTACTCGATCTCTCTCTGCCTCTCAAAAGTAAAAATAAATAATAAAAAAAAAAAGTATACTGATCCCTGGTTTTACATCAGCCGTTAGTCAAACTCAACACAACTTTTTTCTTTCCAATGGGGGGAAAAAAAGTACATTTACTTATCAGTGCAATTCAGTAGGTATACCGACAGCATAGCAGGATTGTTTATAGCGGGGGTTATAGAACCAGATATTTAGCCTGGCTTTGAAATGGTGACATTACTACTTACTAGCCGGATGACAAGTCAATTTGCTAGTCACTTCTCTGTGTCTCAGTTTTCTTATCTGTAAAACAGAGATAAATCCGAGTCCTTAAGGGGATTAAATGGGCGTCAACATAATATTGGCTCGTAGTTGGCATCATATATGTCTTAGCCTTTGGTAGTAGTAGTGATAGCAGTATAATCATCACTATAGACAGACATACTCTTCTATGAAGAGGCATGAAGAACCAACGGGGTAATTATTGCCTAAGCAATCCTGTGACCTACAACAATGAATTCCCAGAATATTCTGTCAGGAGGTGTTTATGTCTTGTCAATTTCGTTGTCCGCACTCTCCTACTCCTTCCTGACATTTGGCTGTTTTGTGTTCCACTTTAGTGGTGGACTTCCTCCGTGTGTTGCTAACCAATATTGGATACCACATATGTGGAAAACCTTGCAGCACTCAAAGGCATAAATCACTAATGGTGGAATTTCATGCATAATGGTGGCAGTGGGGAAGATAGAAATGATTCCATTGTTTCCCTCCCAAATTACAGTACCTTCCTCAAGTTTACACATCTCTTCAAGTTCACTTGGTAGCATTTCCAACCACCCCCTCTTGTCTTGTCTACCAACTCTCCCAACTTGTAGTAACAGAGCCCCGAATTCAAGCGGAATTTCTGTTTTCCTCAGCTATAAAACTACTCTTCCTGTCTCATTGTTTTCAACAAGCGTGACTAAAATCCAAAGTCTTTCCCATAGGTTTCAGGTCCTGTGTGCTGTGCTTCTGGTTACTTCTGATCCTGTCAGCCCCTCTCCCTCTTGCTTGATTTGTCATCCCAATGCCTCCGGGGTATGACTGGAACGTGCACTGGAGTTTCAGCCTCAGGGCTCTTGCATTTTCTGTTCCTTCTGCCTGAAATGCTCTTCCTCCCACTGTTTTCTTCTTCCAGGTCTCCACTTAGTTGTCAGTTTCCCCAAAAGGACTTCCTTGACCATCCTACTTAAACTATCACTGTTTAGCATTTGGTGACTTTGTACCTTGCTTTGTTTTTCACCACAGTGCTTATCATCACTGATCTTTTATGTTTATTTATCATTGTCTTCCTCCCCTCTAGAATTTCCGTTTCACGAGGATGAGATTTTATCTATGTTATTTCCGGCTAGGTTCCCAGCACAGAGTACTGGGACTGGCGCATGGCAGGCATGCAATATCAACTTACTGAATACATGAAAGGACATGGGGGTTTGCATATTAACTTGCTCTGAAAATCATAAACTTGGAAGGCAGTTTAAGAGATGAGGCCAAGTAGCTTTTGCTTTTTTACTGCTTGCCCCTGCCACTGCTAATACAGGCCTTTTGTCTTTCCTGACCGGTCTCCTCCTCGCTGGACCTCCTTTATTGGCCCTCGGGTTCCCTTCATCAACTTTCTCGCATCGGCTCTCTATCGAGTTTCCAATCTCATCTGAAATCTCATTGCTTCTCTCTTGCTTTCTTAATCTCCGATCCCGCTCGGCACTCTGTAACTCTATCACTGACAGTACATTGATGCAGCAGAAGGCAGAGCGGGTCAGGAGCAGGGGAGACGGCGACACAATGAAGCCACAGGTAAAGATCTGAGAAGTCGTAGCATCTTATGAGCTATTATTAATTTAGAAACCATCCAATCAGCCCCAAATGCGTACATTCTGTAATGGCTTTGGAGAGAGGAGTCTCTGATGAACACTGGAAAACGCCGTGCATAATTTCAAACAGGGGACTCCTTTTGGATGAGTCTTCCAAATAATTTCTGACAAATATATCAGGGCAAGGTTGGGAGGGAAACCCTGGTGGGAAGAGATTCCACAGCTTCTGTTACTTTCATGTTCCGAGCCCTAGTTGTCTTCTTCTTTCATTCCTCTTTGGTTGTTGTAGAATTTGGAGGAAGGATAGCTCCCATCATGCAGACTTTGTCCATGTTGATCCTCCAAGTTGAATGTCTTTGATTTTATGTACTTTTTATTTTTTTGTTACATTTAATTTTTAATTATTTTTTTTTTTTTTGAGAGAGAGAGAGAGAGAGAGAGAGAGAGCACGCGTGCGTGCATGCATGAGTAGGGGAGGGCAGAGAGAGAGGGAGACACAGAATCCGAAGTAGGCTCCAGGCTCCAAGTTGTCAGCACAAAGCCCGATGTGGGGCTCAAACTCTCAAACTGTGAGATCATGATCTGAGTTGAAGTCGGAACTCAACTGAGGCACCCAGGTACCCCTCTTTGATTTTATATTAGAACATCCCCAAAAATGCCTTAGTAAGGAGCTTAGGAAAACAAAGCATCTTGACAACAGCAGCAATAAAAAAAAAAAAGCAAAAAGAAAGAGATGAATGAAGACAGCTTCTGGAGGGCATATGGCTAGATTTCTACCCATTTGGGGAACAAGTGTCACGGTGCAACGTCCCCAGTGGATTGTCTGAGGAAGAAGGAATTCACATTAAATGGAGGGAGAATCCAGGCCATGAGATTGACTGGTCTGGGGACTATGAGTGGTTGATTTTGATACAACAGGGGAGCACCCTCAAATTGTGTCTGATTCTGGCTCTTTAGAAATGTGTGCCAGGCTCTTATGGAGAGAGGCAGTAATCAGATATGAGTCAGCCTAGAGTGGCTGGAAGCACCAGGGGTAAAATTCTCTGCCCTCGGGCTTTGAAGTAGGAGATAATGTGGTTCTGGGGCAAGGGGTGACGGGTGGGTGAGGTGATAGGGTAACACACTTCAAAGCAGTGCATGTTGGGAGAGCAATTAGAATAAGGCCCACCTGGAAACATTGAGAAAGGTCAGTGCTATCACCTGGGAGCCAGGCTGAGAGGGACAGAGATCTTCAGAAATAGGCTGGGGAATATTCACAGGAGATGGACTCGCCCCTCCCACCCCTCACCAGTGGCCCAGTGATTATTTGGGGGTGGATGCATTGCGTCATTTTTATTCCCGGGGCTCATTTACATGTTCAGGTTTGTGATGGGGAAGTGAGGGTGGGGCAGAGAAGCTGGTTTACAGACAAGCTCAGCTCTCCAGGCGCACAGGTAGGGTTTCTGGACCTCCAATCTGTCCTGAATTTTGTCCGTCTGCCCTTTGGCTTCTGACATGTGTCAGGCACTGTGCTATCTGCTTTCCTAATTTTCTTAATCC